>NC_059382.1:5177500-5777500 GCF_019703515.2 Myxocyprinus asiaticus
AGCAGGTCGTCCTGGTAGCACCCTACTGGCCCACCCAGACGTGGTTCTCGGACCTCACGATCCTCGCGACTGCCCCCCCCCCCCCGAAAATTCCCCTGAGGAAGGACCTTCTTTCTCAGGGACGGGGCGCCATCTGGCACCCGCAACCAGACCTCTGGATCTCCATGTCTGACCTAAGCGGTCTACCACCCGTGGTCACTCAGGCTAGGGCTCCATCTACGAGGTGCCTGTATCCCTTTAAGTGGCGTCTGTTCGCTAAGTGGTGTTCTTCCCAACGCGAAGACCCTCATAGATGTGCAGTCGGATCAGTGCTTTCCTTCCTGCAGGAGAGGTTGGAAGGGCGGCTGTCCCCTAGCACCTTGAAGGTGTATGTAGCCGCTATAGCGGCACACCACGACACAGTGGACGGTAAGTCCTTAGGGAAGCACGACCTGATCATCAGGTTCCTGAGAGGCGCTAGGAGGTTGAATCCCTTCAGACCATGCCTCGTTCCCTCATGGGACCTCTCTGTAGTTCTTCGGGGTCTACAGGGAGCCCCCTTTGAGCCTTTGCAGTCAGCCGAGCTTAAGGCACTCTCCTTGAAGACTGCCCTCCTGACTGCGCTCACTTCCATCAAGAGGGTAGGAGACCTACAAGCGTTCTCTGTCAGCGAAACGTGCCTGGAGTTCGGTCCGGGCTACTCTCATGTGATCCTGAGACCCCGACCGGGCTATGTGCCAAAGGTTCCCACCACCCCTTTTAGGGACCAGGTGGTGAACCTGCAAACACTGCCCCAGGAGGAGGCAGACCCAGCCCTGACGTTGCTGTGTCCAGTGCACGCTTTATGCATCTATTTGGTGTCTCTGAGCAGCTCTTTGTCTGCTTTGGTGGACAGCGGAAATGAAGCACTGTCTCCAAGCAGAGGATCGCCCACTGGCTCATTGACGCCATAACTATGGCATATCACGTCCAGGACATGCCACCCCCGGTAGGGCTACGGGCCCATTCTACCAGGGGTGTAGCGGCCTCCTGGGCCTTGACCAGGGGCGCCTCTCTAACAGACATTTGCAGAGCAGCGGGCTGGGCAACACCCAACACCTTTGCGAGGTTCTACAATCTCCGGGTGGAACCGGTTTCATCCCGTGTAGTGGCACACAAGCAGGTAAGTCTGGGATAGCCGGCCGGGTGTATCGCTTGCGCATAGCACATTTCACCTCCCCTGAGCTGAAGGCCATGTGCCGTTAACTCCCAGTAGTGTTCACAAACTGTGTTCCCTGGTTGATTTCCTCCGAGCCCTGTGGCAGACGATTTTGCGGAGAGACTCGCTGCCGGCTCAGTACACGTGCTAACTAAGCCCTGTACTGGGGTAGGTGCTCCGCATGTGGTGGTTCCCCGTAGGTAACACTATGCGACGTATATCTTCTGCTAATTCAATTCCCTGTTGGCAAACTGCGTCTTCCTTGGGCAGAGGACCCTCTGCCCCAGTCACCATGCTTGTAGTAACTCCTCCCCCGTAGGGCAGGACCTACTTTGGGACTCCCCCACATGGCATACTTCTGACATAGCTCGGCAAGACCATGTGACGTATTTCCACTTAAACACCCCCTCCCCCTCTGGGCAGAGTGTGGTCTCCACGGTGTCTCCAGGGACACCCCCCCAACTAGACCTGGTGGCCCCAGTCGGTTAATTCCCTTTTTTTGGGGGGAGAAAAAAAGGGGATAAGAGGCCACAACTGGGCTAACCCGTCTCTATCTTTTGGGTAGTTGACTTGTCCCCAAAGGGCCGCTCGACACTCATAACAGTGTTGGGGGAGGTTACATGTCGGCCTGGTGCGCTGGCTACGAGGCACACATTGGTCTGCCCGTTACACACCGCCAGTTCACGTAACACAGTTCAGCCAGTTGCGGCGTTTTTGTATAGGGACCGCTAGTGTCACTACATCAACACAACGTCGAGTGAGTGACAGATAGGGAACGTCCTGGTTACTTGCGTAACCTCCGTTCCCCGATGGAGGGAATGAGACGTTGTGTCCCTCCTGCCACAGCGCTGAACTACCCGCTGAAATGGCCGGGACCTTGTCTCACCTCCTCAGCACAAAACCTGAATGAGTGGTTGCATACCAGCTCCTTTTATACCTGTCGCCAATTTTCATTGGCCTTTTATCAAAGACCAGAGGTGTCTCGGGCTCCCAAGTGTCACCCCTAGTGTCACTACATCGACACATCGTCTCGTTCCCTCCATCAGGGAATGGAGGTTACGCAAGTAACCAGGACGTTTTACTAATAAACAGTAAGATTAATGTTAGTTCATAATACCTAATGCATTTACTAATGTTAACATTATAGTAAAGTGTTGCCGTTTTGTCTTTATTTTTCACCCTCGCACCAAAAGGCAAGTGCACACACACACAAACACTAACAAACAAATGCATAACACACCACATACACACTCTTGAGACATATTTAAATTAGGGCTGACAATTGATTACAATTTGTAATCTAATTAATAACATGATATGCCGAATAATAAATCATATTAATCGCATATAACTCCATAAATATAGTATACATATTTGCTGAGAAAGGCCCTCCAATAACAAATATTTAAACAATAATGATGAATTAATTATGAAGTTATATTTAAGTATTTAAAAATATAATATATATTTTGTAAAAATAATAATTTGTATTATTATTTTGAATGGCCTATCATTGACCAGCTGTCCACAGCAATCCATTTTGCAATTGAATTTGTCAAACTGTCTGAGACAGATTTATTATAAGGGCTTTTCTAAAGATGTCAGTGTACACCTGTATAAGTACACCTGTCTCACTTTGGTTGTGTTGTGCCATAAACAGCATTTTTAAGCAAGCCTAAGTGTGGTTTGTTGTCAGTAGAGCTTTGCGTTGCATTTACAGCTGGAGTTTTGCTTACTGCCCCCTGCTGAAAACAGGTGGTACTTCAAGTTTCAATTGCTCCAATGGTTGGAATATTCCATATTACGGTCTGGGGACATGATTAATTACATTATTGTTTTTAACGCATTATTTTTATATAACTAATCGCTCTGAATTAATATGTTAAATCGGCAGCCCTAATTTAAATGTATGTGATCATGAATGAGATTTAAGCTCTTCAGTGAAGGTAATATTTTCAGTGAAGACCAATTTAAATTTCATCCTACTCTTCACATATAGAATGCTTTGGAATATTTGGAATATAGACTATAATCATACAGACCACATTTATGGTACTTTTATGGTGTTTCTCTTTTCTACTCCCAATATGCTTTAATTGTATGAACATTACTCAAAACATTCCCTATTGTGTTTCACAGAAGAAAGAAAGTCATACGGATTTGGACTGAAATGAGGGTGACTAAATTATGATAGTATTTAATTTTCAGGCAAGCTATGTCTTTAAGAAGATGTTCAGGGAGTTGCATCAGTGTTTTTAAACCCTGTGCGTGTAAGTGGAGGTTTGCGTTACGTTTTTCCTTTCACACTCACACACTCATTCTACCCAGGGTGCATAAATCATTTTGTGCCCGCCTGTTGCTGGAACACCTGGCAGAAACACACCCGCACACTCTTTCATTCATCACCGTCCAACCTCTCTGTCCTCACATACAGTCTCTCGTCTGCCATGTTAACCCTGGGTTGACCCCTGACCTTTTCCACACTCGATTGGCTGTTTAATGACGCATTTAATCAGGCCACTGATAATAAGGCTGGGCCATGGACCGCCAGAGGGGCCTGAGGTGCATTACAAACAAAGGCAAACACACACTCATACACACACACAGGCGTAAGTGGGAAATAAACTATCATCTCCGCTACACAGTAAATATCCTAATACATCTAAAGGAGCATACACACATATGCATACAATAATGCATCACACATATGTTTAAATCATGTTGGTATTAAAGTACACACGCTCAAATTCACACCCCAACCAATCACATTTGAGCAACACTGCACAACACCAGGGGAAGATGAGAAAGCAGAGCCAGCAGATGGTTAAACAGCAAAAGAGCAAGAACAGTTCTGCTGAACTTATTAAGAGAGAGAGAGAGTGACAGGCAAAGAGACAGACATACAGAAAGAAAGACAGGCAGAGACAGACAGATAGAGTTAGAAAAGAGACAGGCAGACATAGAGTTGAAGACAGAGAGATCACGACATAGACTGTAAAGAGAAAGAGAGAAACCACAGATAAATAAGAAAGAAGATTTAGAGAAAGAAAGGAGTTCGGCTGAACTGGTAAAGATACCTTCTGTAGAACAGTTCCTGCTGCAAGCAGTCTGGAGTATATAGAACATCTCACGGAAAGAGCGAGGACCTTCCCATACGAAGCATTCAGAAAAAGAGGGAGAGTGAGAGAGAGAGGGAGAGAGCGAGAGATAAAGAAGATGGAAGAGAGTTTATAGAACAATGGAAGTAATGAACAGAGAGTTGCTGAAGGGGTAAAAAAGAACAAAGAAGAGAAGAGAAAGAAAGAGTAGCGAAAGAGGGCAGAGCAGGTGCGGCTGAAGCAAACAGAAGGTATCTGAACACCAATCCACATGCATGATGCATTATGGGAAACTGAGTCTTTTTTTCTAGAACTACAAGAAGTCAAAGTCCATAACTTCAACAATACTGTATAATTATCGCCATTTATAATGTTAAAAAAAATTGTGTGTTTAATATTAACACAAATTGGAATCCTGAAATTTAAATGTATAGTATATTCAGGATATCTATTATTAATATAATATAATTATATAATAAAAAAATATGAAATATATATATATATATATACATGTATATTTTAAATATTACATAAAGCATTTTAAATGTCCGTTACTATAACACTGAAACATTTTATATCACTTAAACCATTCTGTATGAAGTTTGCAACTGACACAATAAGGTAGTTTGTCTTTTAACATGAGCAGTTGTTTAACTGTTTGTGTGTATACAAACCTTACATCACCATAGAAACAGACAGCCGCAAGCAATCGCCATGGTGACCGTGGAATGGCATAGGATAGCAACACAACACCACAAATCATGCAGTGAACAGATTCCCTGACTATTACAAACATTCGCACCAACTCAATGCAAAATATCAAAATAAAAGGTACTCTAATCTATAATCTATAACATTTAATTGTGCAGTAATTTAGCAGTAATCCCAATCTAGGACTAATATGTTAAAGAATTAAATCATACACATTTTTTATTTATCGGTTTATAAATGAAAGGCAATTATTTTCTAAATTTCGAAACAGCCATCTATGGCTGGATTAAAATAATCCTAATCCTTGACATTTTGCCATAATCCCTAATCTTGAAACCAAGACATATTTGATTTTGTTTGTTTTAGGATTACCCTTACTAAATCCCAAATCCTGAATCCACTTTCGTAATAATTCCACAACATGCTACTAACTAAAATACACTGCAAAATACTAGCTCCCCTCACAATTTACATAAAAAAATACATTCTAACTCTACTAATCCTAGTCCAACCACTCACCTGTGATGTCAAACCATAAGGAGGTTGAGCCATGCTGCTGGGCGGACACCACGCCAACTATATCTGCCACTTTGTCTGTTTCCATGACGGTAAAGTTGTAAAGCTGCTCATCGAAGGCAAAAGGCACAGGGTTGGGTGGTGGACGGCGAATCCACTCGATATGCAAACGAGCTGTCGCCCAACGTTGAGGACGCCCGTTATCCACTGCCTTCACCTGAGGTCAAGGGGCAAAGATGACAGGATGACCAGGAGGACAGGAATACAACAGAGAGCAAACTCAAGTATACTTTAAAGAACTAAACTAAAATGGAAAACTCAATGCATCAAGTATTGACCTTTGGATTGAATGGAAACAAAAGGAACAACCTGTTTCAAGAGGGATTTAAAATGTCAGCTCTCTCATTAAGAACACTGGGCTACTAGATGTGTAGATGGTGTTTTACAGAGTTGGAAATTATTTATGTGAATAAGTTCACAATTTCACTGAGACTTCTATTGCCTTCAGACATCAGATATGGTATCACTTAAGGTTCATCAGGCTAAAAAGAAACCTAGTCATACCACCTTATACTTGTCAAACTGGCTTGTGGAACATGGTATTTGGTGTTTTGTTGACCTACTAAGTCAAATCCAACCAGGTCCATTCACTGATCAACCACCTAGACTAGCTTGGACCAGCTTAAAACCATGTAAAACCACTTTAAACTGGTTTACGATAGATTTTTTAGCATGAATATCAACAAATATCAAAGGTGTTTGAAAAGATTAAAGGTCAGAAGTAACTCACTGTAAGAATATCATAGGTTCCAGCTGTGAACTGTTTCTTAGGTGACGAAACCACGCCAGTTTTGGCGTCGATAAAAAACTTCCCGTCCTCATTACCATCGACGATGCTATAGGAGAGGTCAGCGTTGGCACCCTGGTCTTGGTCATAGGCAAACACGCGGTATATGGGAGCACCTCTCTGTTTACGGGTGCGCTCGGGTAAACGGACCTGATAAACCTTCTCTGGAAACGTCGGTTTGTTATCATTAACATCCAATACCTGGATCACCACCCATACTGTGGTGTGCCTGGGGGAGGGACCGCTGTCGGATACCGTCACCTGGGAAAACAAAAGTGCAAAAGCAGGACAATGACCATGAAGAAAAACCTAGCAGACATACTGTATAGTTTCAAAACTCTTCAAATAAACAATAACAAAAGAACATCAACATTATATCTGTTGGTGGCGCCAATACTAAATAGACACAGTAGAAAAAAACAAAGAATATTGCTCATGACACATTAAACAGCTGTTAAAGGAAATGCAAAACTACAGAATTCAAGGGTCTCAATTCTTATTTTTTAAAAGATGGACTATTTTTATCATAGTAATGTCCTAAAACCACAATCCTTGTGACAGGGCGCTCAAAAAACAATGCAACATATGACGTAATGGCCAAAGACATCCGTCTGAATGTGTATGGTTAGTGGTTGTGCTTTTAAGGCGATACATCTAAAAACTCTTCAAAGAGTTGGAAACCTCATGGAAACCTTTTAATTTAAATATATGAGCTGTCGATTTAATGCATTTTAGTGCAATCAATTATATGAAAAAACAATATGTTAAAAATGTTAAAAACACAATTAATCATGCCCCCTGTCCCGTGCATAAATGCTGTAATAAATTTACATATTTTCTTACCATCGGAGCAATTCAAAATTGAAGTACATGTTTTTACGAGCCATGTCAGCAGGGGCAGCGTGCCTCAAAAAACCTCACAAGAAGCACAGCCATAGAACGAGAGCTGGTATTGTGCCGAAGTGTGACTGCCCGCTAGATTCTGACTCGCCGCTACCTGATTGACCCTTATCCCTAAAGCCCACCCCTAACCCTAACCTCATTGGTCCCTACCCCTTAAGCGCATCCCTAAACCTACCCCTAAACATAAGGATGGACAATTAAAAAGGATAGAAGGATCGTAAGAACACATCTTATGAGAACAGGATGGACTGATGGACACAACTGAATGTAGGATTTTTAAATGGTTTGGGAATAAAACAAAAAAAAATATTGATTCAAAAGCCACTTTTCGTGTTGTCTAGACTCTAGTCAATGCTTTTCTCGTCTGCCACAATAATTCAATATATTTAAATCTGAATATGTTATACCACGTTTATAATGATTTGAATTATGTATTTTTACATCACAGTATCTTTATTTGGGGCCTTTCTTAGTAAATATTGAAATTTGGGATTAATTGCGATTAATTCAATTAATCGACATGTCATATAATTAACCTGATTACAAATTTGAATAGATTGATAGACCTACATTTAATAGAAAATTACTATTAAAAAATAGTTTTGTTCAAACAAATACGTTTTTGTTTGAAAACGCATCGATTTGGCTACTTTTACATCTCTCATCCAAACTAATGTTTCAAAAATGTTTGGAAAAAGATGACGTTAGGAAACTGAAAACAGAGTTTTAAAACGAATCGGATTACTGTGGATGTGGCCCTAATTAAAAACTGACAATTTCACACAATATTTGTATGTTTATGTTTATGCTTATTTGAGTATGTCGTTCGCTTCGTAACACGCTATCTCCAAACTCCATTGGAATCAACTGAATCCAATCTTACATTCGCTTTTTGACAACAGTTACTTGTGTGGTGTTCACAAGCTGCCTTGTAATTTTGTGCAGTTCTATAAAAATCACAGTAAAAATAGACAGTTTATGTGTTATAATCAACAGGAAGGAGAGGAAGAGAGATTTTTTAGGCGTTTGATCATCCTCATTTTTCTCTCTGCATAATGGAGTGACGATGAATCATATTCAACTTTTTCTCTCATATCCTTTGTCTGACATTCTATCCATTTCCTTTTTTCATTAGCAAACAAGCTCATCGCTCATTCACCAATCAGCAAGGAGGGCACATGGCTGCAGGCCAATCAGGAGACTGTGCCGGATTGCAAAAGAATATTAAAATAATATCATTAAAAAGAAAAGACACGGTGTGTCACATCCATCTCAGAAGCAACAACAGAACAATTAATTCAGTTCACTTTATTCATTTCCGTTCACACTTACAGGCTGCTGTGCCACGCCTGTACAAATTCAATCTGTCTGAGAGAGAGAAAACACAAGGGGAAATAATACAGACAGATGAGAGAGCATGGAGAGAGAGAGAGAGAGAGAGAGAGAGAGAGAGAGAGAATAATTTAATAAATGAGAGAACTGAATGGAGAACATGAGAGAAAGAGATGATGTTTGGAAAAGCTTAGCACAGTAAGTATATATACTACACTAACTTTTGCTGCAGTATATACTAACAATAATTTACACATTATGCACATTTTCTGTATATACAATAGAATTCAAAAGTCTGAATCCGCACTGAAAATCTGGGACTCAAAATCTAATTTAAATCTAATTTTATTAGATTATGGAAAGTCTTAGGATTATGGAAATTTTAAACCAAGAAACATTTTGGAGAAAAATGAATAAGACATCTTTTAGATGCTTCACTACATCTAGGCCACAAATGAAATAATCACATTTTCATAATAGCTAAGATTCAATCCACAAATTGTTATGCAAATTTTGGGATTTGTCACTCAACGCTAGCAAACATGAAGCTCGTCACGCTCTAAACTCCAAGTAATTCATTGCATTTAATAAAAAGCCACACTGGTTTCAACTTCCATTTTCAAATATATTTTGCGGCAATTTCCTCAGAAGTGATGATTTTGTTCTAACAAAATGTTCGCAGACTGTTTTTACAATGTTCAGATTTTGCGCATACATCAAATTTTTAACTTGGATTGAAACATGACTACTGACAATGTTAACTCACAGACAGTGATGTTGTTGTGTTCGAAAGATGTTTCATTGCATAATGCACACTGCTTCACATACTATACATCCTATTATACATACTTTTATCAAATAGTAGGCAGTATAGTAGCAGTATTGTAGTATATACTTCGCAGTATTCAGTGGGCAGTAATCTATTATTCCATTCAGAACACGCCAAAGAGAGACTGAGAAAGGGAGGGGGCAATAAATGAGAAAAAGAGGGGGTTTGAAAATAAATGAAAAGGGTGTTTGGTGCGTGTAATGTTTGGGTGTCAAGGGATCACACGTTGAACAGGCAACATAACATGAGCGACAGAAGGACAAGTTTGTTCTCTAAAGATCAACACCACAAAATTTTATTTATTACAAAAACATTTAACACCCACTCAGAATCACTAAACCTTTCTCTCTCTCTCTCTCTCTCTCTCTCTCTCACACACACACACACACACATACACACACACACACACACACACTCTTTTTCTCACTTTTACATTTGCATACTATGAAGGTAAATCAGTGGCAAAACTCGAGAGCTTGCACATTTGGATTTGGGAACTTGTACAATAAATATTTGTACTCATAAGTTGAAACTTACACTCACAACTCCGATGTGAAAACTTGTCAAATAAAAATTTGAAGTTTTTGTAATCTGCACTCACACAATAATTCAATTCTTGTGTTCTGAATTCACAATTGCAGACAAGTAGTCACAAATATGTATAATGACATTTACATAAATACAACTACAGACACAAACTTGTATTACACATTAACTTTTGTACTTTAAGTCATTTTCGCAGTACAACCACAAATCGGCACTTACAACCTCCCAAATCTGCCACTGCATCTTTAAATCTTCACGCCTTGACATTTGAAAATACTTTTGCAAAAAACCTGTAGCAAAACTCACTTGTGCACTTATAAAATCCTGATGCAAGAGAGAAAGACCAGTGTTCGGCAGAGGAGGAGTCAATTAAGTCGTTTTATTGGTTGATGCCTAGCCAATGAATGCCACCAGTGTGGATCGTGTTAACTGGGGATGTGCAAGTGCATGTGAATAATTTAACTTGCCTTTTAAGCAAATTCGTTCAATGTGAATTGCCAAGGAGCAAAGAAAAGACATTTTGCACATTATAAAAATTTTTTTGGTAACACTGTTTCACTGATGTCTGTTCTAATGAATTTGACACAGTTTAAGAGCAATTTTAACGGTTTCACAGGGTAACATGGTTACCTATGTTAACGTGAGACATTGGTTTGAATGGGAACTGCGATTGCACTTGTCAGAAAAGTAAATCGCAAGTTAAATTATTTTATTTGCAACATTAAAGCATCATAGGCTGAAATGTCTCAATACCTGTATATCTGTATTTTATTTACATTGTTATAACAGCATCCTTCAATTTTCAAAGGTTATGTGCATGACAATGTCATATGTTTATGACTTCCCACGACACTGCCAAAAGATGATCTTTCAGAACAGCGCATTTTTTTTTTTTGTGGAGAGCAAGTACAAATGCCAAATTGACCAATGAGTGAGAATAAATGAGAATAAACTCTTAGAAAGCACGATACATTTCTTCAGAAATGTAATAATTCTGTTTATGTGGCAAAATCTTAAGGTTTTCAATTTTAAAAAGCCTCTTAACTATGTATGGAAAACGTAGTTCATATATATTTTTTGTTTCTCACTAATTCAAGCATTCTCAGAATATTCAAAAGATTATATTGCAATTGCTGGCTGTCAGATTCATTTACAATTGTGATTGATTTCTTGTCTGTGTATGTGTGTTTTACAAAATAGCTTTCATTATATCTGTTAAAAATATATCAAATGCATCCTGTCTGACCTGGATTTGAACCCATGTCGCTGAATATACTGCCAGCAAGCCGGAAGCGGAACGGCCGAAGGGGCAACTCCTCCCCTCCGGTGGGGGAGGGGGGGGGGGGGTGTTGGGAGCAGGTCAGGCCGGTTGGTTCCCCAGCCTGAATCGGGCGTTGGGGGTATGTGACCAGGAGGAGGGTGTGGCCGGGCCGTGAGGATGCACGCCTGGCACTGAGTTGCCCCAATAAGTGGGAGAGAGAGATAAGGAGGAGCCGGAGATGCCAGAGAGAGAGAGAGAGAAAGAGAGAGAGAGAGAGAGACACACGGAGCTGTGTTTGCGTGTGCGCACGAGTTTTATGTTGTGTTTGTTTTATTAAAAGTCTTTTTGGTTGATAACCCGGTTCCTGCTTCCTCCTTGAACAAGAGGCTTGTCTGCCACAATATTATTGACTCATATCAGCCTATGATGCTTTAATGTTGCAAATATATAACTTCACTTGCAATTTACTGCTCTGACAAGTGTAATCGCCAGTTCCTATTCAAACCAGTACCCCACGTTAACATGAGAAACCAGATGTTACCCTGTGAAACCATTAAAATCGCTATTAAACTGTGTCAAATTCATTAGAACAGACATCAATGAAAAAAAGTGGGTTAATAATGATACCAGCATTGTTTTTTTAATGTGCAAAACGTCTTTTCTTTGCTCCTTGGCAATTCACATTGAAGGAATTTGCTGAAAAGGCAAGTTAAATTATTCACATGCATGTGCACATCCCCAGTTAACACGATCCCCAGTTGATCCATAACACCGACTCTGCTTTGCCCTAACAAAAAGGTGAAGCTGGCACTGTGGTGTGACATCATCGTGTACAAAAACGTCCCATTTCATTGGCTAGATTTAAAGATTTAAAGTTGCAGTGGCAGATTTGAGAGGTTGTAAGTGCCGATTTGTGATTGTACTGTGAAAATGAATTAAAGTACAAAAGTTAATGTGTAATACAAGTTTGTGTCTGTAGTTGTATTTATGTGAATGTAATTTTACACATTTGTGACTACTTGTCTGCAGTTGTGAATTCAAAACACAAGCTTTGAATTATTGTCTGTGAGTGCAGATTGCAACATTCAACTTAAACATTTTATTTTACAAGTTTTCACATTGGTGCTGTGAGTGTAAATTTCAACTTACGAGTACACATATTTATTGTACAAGTTCTTAAATCCAAATGTGCAAGCTCTCAAGTTTTGCTACTGATTTACCTTCATATAAACAGACCAGCAGGGGTGAAATAATTTGAATTTCAAACAGGCAACGCAAAAGCATCTTAAGGATGTAGTCGGAATGCATCAATATTCTTGTGTTTATATGAAGTGAAAATTGTTGTTATTTTCCCATCGCTCACAAAATTGATCCGCAATCTGGAGGTAACACAAATTAGCATGGATCGCAGCTCTCCCCCTCACACCTGATGTGTGTGGACGTCTCCTTGTGTGAAAGTGTGTGTGCATGTCTCACCTCTAGTACGTGCTCAGCCTGTTGTTCGCGATCCAGTTTCCGAGAGGTTGTGGTTATCAGACCTGCAAAACACAAAATTACACAAGATTCAAAGATTATTTTATATAATCATATTGTACATATATACAAAATCATTTTCAGAATATATGTATATACAGTATATATACACAGTACTGTATACATGTATATATTTATATACACACATACACACACACACACACACACACACACACACACACACACACACACACACACACACACACACACAAAATAGCGAAAGATGCAGCAGAACACCGCAATATTTAGCATCACAGCAGTACTGTCCTTTAAATGCAAAAAGTGCACTTGAATACATCTGCATCTGGATATATGCCAAGTTTTAATGCTTTTCTCCATCATTTGATCACTATTTGATGAATTAAGTGTTTAGTCGTTAATTTTCCCCACAGTGTTTATACTTTTCGGGAATCAAGTTTTTAATGTCTTATTAAAGTTGTATCTACATATCAAGTGATATCAATTAAATATGTATAACGCTGTTACATTTCTCAGTACAGTCTAGTGTTATCACTATTAAGTGCCCTTTTACTGTTTAATTAAGACGGGTTGTAAAGTTTAAAAATATTATGATATACTGTGTCTCAAAAATGAAAATGTAAATTTTCAATTTTAAAATGTATTTGTTTTGGAGTTATAAAAAAGTAATGTACTTTAGTTTCAGTTTTTGGAATTACATGTTTTAGTTTTTGTTAATGATAATCATACTGGTATGTAATAAGAATTAAATATAAATAATAATACATAAAAAAATATAGATTACAAAGGGATGCACAGATCATGCATATTCTATGTGCAAGGAAGAACTGGCCTGTAGGGCTGCTCGATTATGGCAAAAATCATAATCACGATTATTTTGGTCAATATTGAGATCTCGATTATTTAAAACGATTACTCATTGACTTTGGAAACATCATGCATTTATTGAACTTTAAAAAATAAAAAAAAGTATTTTTAACAGTGGATTTCCTTGAACTTGAAATGTAAACTGCACTGGGTAGGGGAGGAGGCTATTGTCATATGATAATTATTTTATGTTACGTTTAGTAGTCAAATAAAGAAAAGCCTCCGTCACCATCATTTACAGCAGGGGTGCTCACACTTTGATGGAATGAGATCTACTTTTTCATTATGTTATTGCAGCAATATCTACCATGTACAATAAAGGCTATACATTATCACAATACCAAAATTTGTAGTCGGTAGTGCTTTCAAGTTCTTAAGTAATTATTCAAGACTAGTAAACAGTCAGTAATAAAATAATAATAATAATAATAAAAAAAACAATGAATAGAAATAGATAGATTAAAAATAATAGAACAAATTAAGAAAATTCTGTGCTTTTTTAACAGCAGTATCAAGCATTCAAGTAAACATTCAGAATGAAATGCAACATAAAACTACTACTTATCTTCACTGTATGATTATAATATATTAATACTTTTTAAAGCTACTAAAGTTACTCAGTCAAGAGCAATGAGTGTTTTCTTGTTCTGGTTGTTTGATTATTATGATGACACACTAGACAGCAGCAGGTCTATTAGCTTACATTTATACTTACAAGTCCGACATTTTAATACAAATCAGTTTTTTTCTCTGCTGTTTACGTTCACTTTAGACATCACTCTCTGTGTTTACATTAATACCTCACCAAGACAGGCATTTTGGCATAATTTTGAAATGTATTTGACCGTTCAGGCACGCATTAGCGTGAGCATTTTCAGAACACGTGCATGTTCAGCACACACAAATACGCCGCATGTCAATCAAACAGGGCGCAGCTGTTACTAGATCGCTTGCAAATTATAAACTGATGGGCTCTTGATTATTTTCAACAGCAGAATAAGAATATGAACTTTCTAATAAGTGACACATGCTAGGCTATCACAAAATATAGCTGGTTATTTTTTCATTATTAACGTTTTAATCAGTCTGCTTGTCCGGTTGGGCAAGTAAAATTCTCTTTCACTTGCCCCTTCAAAAATCCACTTGTCCCAGACAAGCTTTAATATTGAATCCTGATTAAATACTGTATTCAACATTCTCCGTAAACAATTTTTTCTTCTGCAGTATATTCTCCTAAAGTAAATGTATGTTGTTTCAAAGGAGTTTTAGATATTATTTTGGAAAACAAGCCAAAAAAGACTAATCAAAAACATATTTTGTTTCAGTGTATAACGGGCTAAGACTACACTCTCTCACCTTTCTGTTCACTTCGATCCATCTTTAACTCACAGCAAACTTCCTCTTCTTAATAGAGCTGCGTATCGCTGATTTTCTTCATGATAAGATGCACAGTGAACGTGACACATTTATTATGATTCATTACATCGCAAGCCATAACGTTATAATCTAGCTGCAGCAAACGCATGCGAATGACGAGCGTCCCCGCGCCAGAGTGTGCATCAGCCGGGAGAAGATTCAATCTCTTCCCCGGTCACTTCACGCAATTCATAGATGCGGATCTGACCGTTTTGGAGTTTATTTTCATAACCCGCTTCCTTATTATTTGAACTTTAATAAAGGATGCTTTAAAGATATAACGATATAAAGATATAATAAGATATATTATTGTGCCACATTATGATACGTCATGTGGCACAATAATCGTTTTATCTCGATTATCTTGTTTTCATAATCGTTGGAAGCCAAAATCGTAATTGAAAATAAAATTAGATTAATCACCCAGCCCTACTGGCCTGTATAGGCATGCAGTTGCTCTGTTGTATACCACTTGCATTATTGCAGTTTTAGTTAATGTAATTGCTCGTAATCACTTGTCTCTTTAATTAATATGCTAATTCCAGTGAATGCAGCTGTTCCTTAGCTACGCACACACATAGATACACACTTTCACACACTCGCACTGATTGAATCCTTGTACAAAGACATTCTTATTAGAGAATCCATTAATTTGAGCGAAAAGTAGGTTAAAATAATTTTGACTATGTGAGAGTGTGCACTTTAGGGACGGAGGACTGTTTATAATGGATTTTCTGTATCTTTGTTTTTAAGTATCCAGTATCATAGATGCCACATAAAAAGCATGTGTGGGCATGTGTGAGTGTTCAGAGTCCAATAGAGAACTCTAATCCATTTGCCGACTTTCCCACAAATGCTGATTCTTAGGTTCTGAGTGGTAACTGCGTAACAGCCTCTGGTTGTGATGGCGATGAGATCAGAAGTCTGCAGACGTAAAGACCTCTTTGCCGACCATATCCAGTAAAACCCATTCAGGTAGCACCAATTATTTGATGGGGCCACAAACTGAGTGTGTACAGGCATGATGTCATAGACAGGAGTTTTGCCAAACTTTTGTCTCAAGTCTTTTGTTTGCCCCCGGAACCCCTCTGTCTTTCTCCCCTTTTGTTTTCTTCTTCCGTTTTTCAGTTCGAGTGCCGTTGTGACTGCATTCAACCCCTTTGAACTTTGAACTCAGTCATTTAAAACATGTTCATCATTGTAGAGGCGTATTAAAGTAATGGTTTGTGTGAATTGTATTTTCTATGTATTTTTTAATAACTTTATAGACCAATTAAAAAAAATGAGCATCACACCATTGAACCATGCCACACGGAGCGCATTATTGTGACAGTGTGCAACAGTAAGAAAGAAAGAAAAATAATATTAAGATTCTTAATCGCAAAATTTATTTTTATCAATAATGTATAAACCTTTCAAGAAAAACCCACAATATCATCCATTTTTATTTTTTTTTGTGGGGGGGGGGGGGGGGAGGATTCGAAGTCAGTGAGATTTCAACTACATTAAATAATAATAATAAAGTTTTAATTGGCAATTTTCCGGTTAAGAGCTTCATTACAGAGCGCAACAATATGCGAAAATTGATTATTGACGATAATGTATAAACCTTTCAAGACCCACAATGAGCTAAGAGGTTAAGTGACGATATGCTAATGCAGAAGCAATAAATCAGAGTGGATTTAATGAAACTATATTGAAAATAAAATAGAAATAAAAACTAGATTATTTCAATGACTTTCTATGACTCATATGATGCTGCATTTGTCCTTGTGTGTTTGTGTGTATGCATTTGTTTTTTTAACTCTGCGCAGGTCATGCATTCCCAAGAACCTCATTATGAATAAAAATAGTGCCAAAACCTTTGAAAACTGCACAATGGCTGCAGGTGAGAAATTGCCCCATATGAGTGTCGCTTTGATTCATTGGCAGAGTACATGTTTGTTGCTGTCATAAATTTCAAACACGCACACCAAAAGAATGCAAACCAGACACACACACAAACATGCTGAGATCACGCAGCATCTATAAATCAACAAGAGTCGGAAGCAGAGGAAAGAAGACAAAGAAACAAAAGAATGACAGATATCTGCAGAGAGAAAGAGGAAGAAGGATTCATGCTGATTTTTAAATTGCACGCTTTTCTAAACCTCAAAATGTCACTCATAATTATAGCTAAGCTTTGCCATTTGCTCAAATTAGAAAATTGACATTCTGTATTTATTTTTGAGTAGAAACGGATATTGAAAAATCATCTACCTGATATGAACTTTGAATAATCGCCAATCACAGTTTCACACTTCAGAAGTAATCTGACCAGCAAAACAACCTCAGGCCACATCTAAACTGATACATTTTCGATTGAAAACACATTTATTTAGCTACATTTCCACCTCTCATTTATGCTGGGATGGTGACTTTTCAGAGTTTTCAAACCTCAACGGATTAGTTGGGAAATGGACTCTACATACCGTAGACAAACTTTATTGCACAACTGCTTATTCCAGAAATGTAAGTTGTAAAACATACTCTTTGCAAGTATGCAAACACTTCTAGCTACGCCAGCTCTATTTCACAAGTTGTTGTGCTAACGCAATGTGTTGTACATGCTGCATTTTCAGTGTTGATGCTATGGGCCTCTATAGCGCACATTATCGTAAACTGTCTTCTAAGGTCAGGTGTCTCTTTTAGGTCAACTACTGTAAGGGTGGAGCAACAATTAATAGTTAGCTACCTGGATAATAAATTATTGTTAGGAATTAAATATTGATACTTTGACTATTGATCGCAAATTATTTTTTCGATAAATTTTTGAAGCATCGATATATTAACATTTAAATTAGAAGCTTAATTTTTGTGCTTTCCCGTTCACATTCATTTGGCCTTCCATTTCATTCAGACTGGCATAATAGCTTTGGGAGACCACAGGGGGGTGATATAACATTTACTGTACTTAATACTAAGTTATTGTCACCTCTGTCACCCCTACATTTGTGCAGCAGGTGTTTCGCAAAGTGTTTCATTGTGGATAATGTTATGGCGGATAAACAAATTGGAGTGCTTTGGGGAAAGGGTAAAAGAAGTCAAGAGTCATTTCAGATTCTGGGTTGATGGAGCTGGCTAATATCCCATTTGAACAGATATCATGGTGAACGGCAGATATGTGCAGCGAAAGGCAACAAACAGGTACAACCTACAACTGTGGAAGCTTTGAACCGTGAAGACGGCATAGATCCCAAGCCTGCTTTTTATACATATAAATATTTAAATATATTTTAATGAAATAATACATGTTTCTGGACTAATACTGGCAGTGCATTACATGAAGGTTCACAATGGACATATTCTTGTGTTTAAAAACAGGTTTGAATGTTTTAGCTTGACACGTAAAAAAAAAAATAAAAAAATACAACACTCATGGTGCAGGACCTGTCACAAATTTCAAATATGTCCATCTAGCGCATGTTTATGTGGACAATAAAAAAACAGCATAGATGGGCACAAGAAGGTGTCCTGTGTGAACAGCCCCTACGGCTTTATAAAAGACGTCACTAGTAACGAACAAGTGCAATTTTTTATTAGATAAGGGTCATTATTGCTAAATAGGCCATTAGCAAAAATGCAGAATTATGCCTTTGATAAAACTCTAAGAGTTTTACTCTAAGAGTTTACTATTCCAAATAATGCATAATAGAGGATAATCAAAATTATTGTAATCATCATTATGGCCGTTTAAATAACAGAAAGGCTCATTCAGGAGCAGTCGTTATGGAACCCAAGAGGTCTGGATCACTGATTTGAGCTGAAATCACAAATTGAGGAACAGCGAAAACAGGTTGTTTACAGGCAGTAGAAAATGCATAGTGATTATATGTGCCACAGCAGACATAGAGAGCTATTCTTAGAGTCTTTCATCATGAGAGGAGGGAGAGAGAACTAAGACAGAGAAAGAGAAGATGGAAGGATGTTAAGGAGTCGCAGGGGGACGTGATGGAAGTCTGAGAAAAAGAAAGAGACAAAAAGACATGGAGGGCCTTGTGATGGAGAGAATAAAAAGATGATAAAGTGAGGGGAAGCAGAGGAGAGTGTTAAGAAATTATAAGGGAGCAATGATGGTTGGGGGGGGGGGGGGTGAACAAAGTGTGGAGGAGATGGGGGGCATCAGGAACCTAAGAAGGTGTAAAGCTTGCCGACCAGAAGTCAGAGCTGCAAATTAATGCTGAGAGAAGCAGAAGAGGGAGGGAGAGAAAGAGAGAGGGAGAAAGAAGCATTTTAGAGCATCTTGAGAGACATCTGGAAGAATTCATAGCTGAATACAAAGAAATATAGTACAACACTGTTAATGGTCACTGATGACTTTTTAAGATCTATCTTCATCTAAATCTACATGATTTTTCATCTATCCAGGTGTCCTTTGACTATAGTCCATCCATCCATCTATTCATCCATCCATTAAGGTTTCATTTTGAGCATCATTTATCCGTATGTTCATCCATTAATGCATCCTTTCATTTCAGTCCACCCACACTTCTGTCCATTTTGTTCTACCTTCCATCAACCCACCCATCCATCCATCCATCCATCCATCAAGGTTTTACTTCGACTGTCATCCATCCATCCATCCATCCATCTTTCATCCATCTGTATGTTCATCCATCAATGCATCCTTTCATTTCAGTCCACCCATATTTCTGTCCATTTTGTCCAACCTTCCATCAATCCACCAATCCACACATTCAACCACCCACCCACCCACCCATCCATCCATCCATCCATCCATCCATCCATCCATCCATCTGTATGTTCATCCATTAATGCATCCTTTAATTTCAGTCCACCCATATTTCTGTCCATTTTGTCCAACCTTCCATCAATCCACCAATCCACACATCCAACCACCCACCCACCCACCCACCCATCCATCCATCCATCCATCCATCCATCCATCCATCCTTATGTTCATCCATTAATGCATCCTTTCATTTCAGTCCACCCACACTTCTGTCCATTTTGTTCTACCTTCCATCAACCCACCCATCCATCCATCCATCCATCCATCAAGGTTTTACTTCGACTGTCATCCATCCATCCATCTTTCATCCATCCGTATGTTCATCCATCAATGCTTCCTTTCATTTCAGTCCACCCATATTTTTGTCCATTTTGTCCAACCTTCCATCAATCCACCCATCCATGGTTTAATTTTGACCATCATCCATCCATCCATCCATCCATCCATCCTTTCGTCCATTTATTCAAACGTCTGTCAGTCAATCCATCCATCTATCCATTTATCTGTCTGTCTGTCTATCTGCCTGACTTTCCATCCATCCTACCAGTCACATGTTTAGAGGGTTTGGTGGGATGTTGAATTGTATCTGGAATAAAATGATGTTTAGGGAGTGTGTACAAATGGCTCAGGAGTTTAGTGAGCATGTTCAGTAGGCTGTGAAGTTTAGAGAGTGTGTATAAACCAGAGTTCCTACTCTTTTCAAGGCACATATTTCCAGCACATTTCCAAGACATTTTATGTGCCACACGGTTATAATATTTAAGCAAAACCACATGAGAGGTCATTAAAATTGTGGTTATTGGGGGGTTATTTATTTATTTATTTATTTTTTCAAAATTCTGTATTCAACAGTTTAATGAAATTTCATAAAAGAAATGGTGTCTAATCAAATTAATTTTTTAAAACTTTAATCAACTGATTTTTTTTATTTTATTTTAATTAATTACATTTTTAAACATAACATTGCATTATTTTTTATCAAATGAAGTGTTTTTCTACAAAATCCTCACAGCACAATCCGAAACAACACTGGAGATATTTTTTCAAGTGCTGCACAACAGAACATCAGAGATGTGAGATATTGCTTTAATACACTGATAACACTTTACAATAAGGTTCCATTCATTAACATTAGTTAATGCATTAGGTATTATGAACATACAATTAACAATATATTTTACAGCATTAATTAAACTTTGTCAATGTTAGATAATAAAAATACAGTTGTTCACCTGTTAGTTCATAATGCATTAGCTAATGTTACAAGTACAACTTTTGATTAATTTTTTTTTTAGTATATGTTGAAATTAACATTAACTAAGATTAATAAATGCTGTAAAAGCATTGCTCATTGTAAGTTCATGTTAACTAATGTTGTTTGCTAATGTTAACAAATGGAACCTTATTGTAAAGTGTTACCAATACATTATTAATTAATTGATCATAAAGCATGATCTTTTTCAAATTTCAAGCATCCATTTAAATTGAGCTTTTATTTTGGCATTTCTGTGCATTTTTGAGAGCAATTTCTCAACCACGGATAAGCAGTTTGCTACTTGCCCCATTGTATTATTAAACCCCATTAAAATTAATATATAACCTGTATGTGCTGCACGCTTCAGAGCGCTCAGCTCACTGTCATCTACTGCACACATGCACACACCCAGAGCATGCGTAATGCTAATGACGAGATGTTTTTAGCATACGAATGGCCGGCACACAGCACATGTACATTTTATATACTTTTTAATTAAATTGCAGCCTTTTGCGGTTTAATAATCACATTTGGACACATAGAGATTTTAATTAGATTAATTGTGCATTTTCATCCTAAATACGTCAGATTGGCCGATCACTGATCACAGACTTAAGATGAAGATCGGCTGATTTAGATCGGTGGCCGATCAATTGGTGCACCCCTAAACTCATGTGTAGATAAACTCAATAAAATATTTAGGGAGCATATATAAACCCTTCTGTTATGAACACATCTGCAGAAGCAGTAAAGTGTTTAGGAATTGTAGACAAGGAATGTGTGTGAACTACATTATTACATTTAACTTCCTTGCAGATGTATCGAGCAGTCAAGGGAGCGTACACACAACAAGTGCAGTAGTCTCTAGGAAGCGTGGGCAAACTCCAGGAGTGTGAAGGAACTGAAGATATTTTGGGGAAGTCACCTTCATAAAGTCACCTTCACAAAACACTGCAGTGTGTCAACAAAATATCCTGATAACATCTGCCACCAACCATGCTCATTAAACACACACACACACACACACACACACACATACATACAGAAAAAAGAGCTTGGCTCTGTTTTTCCGATGAGAAATCTGTCAATAAATAAAACTTTCCTTGCGACACACACAAACTCCTGTTCCGCATAGCTGTCATTAATTAAACAAACATACATAAAATGAGATTAGAATTGACAAAGTTGTGCCTCATGTTTTTCTTTCAACAGCCTACACCAGCGCACACAACACTCAAGAGATTTTTTGTTCAAAAACAAGCAGTAAACTATAGCCTACTCTACAAACTGTGTTGCAAATGTAGACAGCTTTGGTGATTATAAAGGGAGCAATATAATATTTTAATTATCGGCATCGGCCGATACATTTTCTCCTTTGGCCGATTTGTTTCTTGAGGGAGCCGAGAATCGCCTGCTTGCATGTGAAGCAACTGAGACATGTAAATGACCAGTCACGGTTCGTTTTGTTGTTACGTGCCATCGTGTTAATACAATAATAGACCAGTGTGCAACACAGTCTCATTTAAACAGTCTGCATATCAAAGGCAGACGTGTTTGAGCTCATAATGTTAAAGTGCTCACCTGTTTCATTCTCCCTCTCTCTCCTCAACAGCTCCCTGTAACTTTTAACTGTCTTGTCTAATGATAAAAAGGCAAATATCAACAAAAATAATATCATATACCATCTGCAAATATGCACATATCTCGTTTAAACAGATGTAATAAACCAACCTCACACAACTTCAGCAGATCCAGCATCCTGTGGAATGCTCATATATCTTCCTCTGAAGCACATATTAAAACAGGCTCACATCAAGAGTTCCCTGTCACTTTTTTAATGATAAAATCAAATATCAATAAAACTTCTATTATATACCAACTGCAAACATGCAGATATTTTGTTTAAACAGATGTAATTCACGAACCTCACGAAAATCCAGCGTTTTCTTCCCGTCGAGTGCTCATCTAATGTCTTCCTTTGAAGCATGTATTCTATCAGCCAGAATCAAAACTTCAGTATCAGGATCAAAAGTTCCAACAATCCAAGCAGGCAATCCAGGCTGTTTAAACTGTCAGGAGATTGTTGCTCGCGCTGTATACATAAGAGCACGTGAGTGCAACCAAAGTCTTTCTAGCAAGTCAGTCCACTGTTGGCCATGTTTGGAATGCTCTTGGGAGGCTATTACCAGTCATGGCTGTGCAGCTTTACTCTATCTACTTTAATGGGGAAAGACCGAAATCTCCAAAAGGGTTGGTCAAGATTACGATCAAAGAACATATTTCAAATCAGCAGTAAAATCTGACAACACTGGTATCATAAATGGTGCTTCTTTACCTAAGATTACACTTAAAAAAGTAATTTTTTCCGGCTTTTATAGCTAATGCGCATGCGCGTTCTCGAGTTGATTGACAGGTGATGTCTGTATCTAAAAGGTGATTGGCTCTTTTACCTGTAAGGAGGGACTTCCTATCTACATCCATTGACCGTTGGCTGCAGTTGGCTGTTCTAATTTATTCCATTCATTTTAATAGAATTGGCCCATCTCTGCTAAATAGCCTCTGGTGCAACTTCAAAGTAAAAGTGCTTCACGTGTGCTATAAGTAAATGTCTTATTCACTATGTGAAGCAACAGTATGTACAATTGGTTTGATTCAGTATTTTTTGAGTAAATGTGATTGCTAACGTGGACATGCCATCTATGGTTGCTGGACTACTGTGTGTAGTTGAAGTTAAAAAGATCCTGCTTTGTGGCCCCTGAGCTTTACACTGTACACTTGGAAAATACATTACATATTTTAAAAATCATCATTCTATCTTGGGAACATCAATTTTAAATCTGCTTTGAAGGAAAATAATGAAATGACCCCTGTTTTCACCTCTAAATTCATATTTACTGTATCTCTTCACAAGCTCTCTCCTCAAATATACTTTATTTAAACCTGGAATTGAGCGTTTTCCCAAGAGCTGTCATTTCATCTCCCTCCCTTGCTTGGCATATTCGACTCAGCATCAATGATTCATGTATTCTATATACATAAACAGACAAACAAGTTTCCCAACAAGCCCAACAAATAGAGCTGCAGTGTGTGTGCCAGCAAGATTGTAGTGTTTAATCATTTCTGAAACACACACACAAGGAAACACAATGAGACTGAAAAGGCTTTCACATGACAGGTGAGAGAGGAGGTCAGGCCTTGATCCATTTGATTAACATTTAGACAGCTTTTACTACACCAAAGAAATAAAACAATGAATTAAGGCAATATACCCCTCCACTACACGGGGGGGGGGGGGGGGGGGGGGGTTGACTAATGTGGTGATTAGTTAGACCTATTATATGGATAGAAGGAAGGAAGGAAAGGGGTGGAAGGAATAACGGAAGGATGGGGGAAAAGAGGTAAAGAAGGAAAGAAGGATGGAAGGAAGAGAGAGGATGGAAGGAAAAAAGGTTGGAAGGATGGAAAGAAAGAAGAAGAAAAGGAACCAGGCAAGGAAGGAAGGAAAAAAGGAAGAAAGAAATGTAGAAGGATGGAAGAAAAGAAGGAAGGAAGGAAGGAAGGAGGGAGGGAAGTAGGGAAGAAATGAAGGTAAGAAAGAAATAAGGAACAGGAACAAATGAAGGAAGGAGGGAAGGAAGGAGGGATGGAAGATAGCAGGAAAGAAAGGAATGAACAAAGTAAATAAGGAAGAAAACAGAAGGAAAGAGGCAAAGAGGGAAGGAGGGAAGGAAGGAAGAAGGCAAAGAGGGAAGGAAAGAAGTAGGGAAGGAAGGAAGGAAGGAGACAAAGAGGGAAGGAAGGAAAGAAAGAAGAAGAAAAAGAACAAGGGGAGGAAGGAAGAAAGGAAGAACAAAAAGGGAAGGAAGAAAAGAAGGAAGGAAGGAAGCAAGGAAGGAGGAAAAGAGGGAAGGAAGAAAGGAAAGAAGAAAGGAAGGAGGCAAAGAGGGAAGGAAGCAAGGAAGGAAGGAGGAAAAGAGGGAAGGATGGAGACAAGGAAGGAAGGAAGGAAGGAAGAAACAACAGAAGGAAAGAAGGAAGGAAAGAGGAAAAGAGGGAAGGAAGGAGGGAAGAAATGAAGGTAAGAAAGAAATAAGGAACAGGAACAAATGAAGGAAGGAGGGAAGGAAGGAGGGATGGAAGATAGCAGGGAAGAAAGGAATGAACAAAGAAAATAAGGAAGAAAACAGAAGGAAAGAGGCAAAGAGGGAAGGAGGGAAGGAAGGAAGAAGGCAAAGAGGGAAGGAAAGAAGTAGGGAAGGAAGGAGACAAAGAGGGAAGGAAGGAAAGAAAGAAGAAGAAAAAGAACAAGGGGAGGAAGGAAGAAAGGAAGAACAAAAAGGGAAGGAAGAAAAGAAGGAAGGAAGGAAGCAAGGAAGGAGGAAAAGAGAGAAGGAAGAAAGGAAGGAAGGAAGAAAGGAAGGAGGCAAAGAGGGAAGGAAGCAAGGAAGGAAGGAGGAAAAGAGGGAAGGAAGGAGACAAGGAAGGAATGAAGGAAGGAAGAAACAACTGAAGGAAAGATGGAAGGAAAGAGGAAAAGAGGGAAGGAAGGAGGGAAGAAATGAAGGTAAGAAAGAAATAAGGAACAGGAACAAATGAAGGAAGGAGGGAAGGAAGGAGGGATGGAAGATAGCAGGGAAGAAAGGAATGAACAAAGAAAATAAGGAAGAAAACAGATGGAAAGAGGCAAAGAGGGAAGGAGGAAAGGAAGGAAGAAGGCAAAGAGGGAAGGAAAGAAGTAGGGAAGGAAGGAAGGAAGGAGACAAAGAGGGAAGGAAGGAAAGAAAGAAGAAGAAAAAGAACAAGGGGAGGAAGGAAGAAAGGAAGAACAAAAGGGAAGAAAAGAAGGAAGGAGGAAAAGAGGGAAGGAAGAAAGGAAGGAAGGAAGGAAGAAAGGAAGGAGGCAAAGAGGGAAGGAAGGAGACAAGGAAGGAAGGAAGGAAGGAAGAACAACAGAAGGAAAGAAGGAAGGAAGGAGGAAAAGAGGGAAGGAAGGAGGGAAGAAATGAAGGTAAGAAAGATATAAGGAACAGGAACAAATGAAGGAAGGAGGGAAGGAAGGAGGGATGGAAGATAGCAGGGAAGAAAGGAAGGAACAAAGTAAATAAGGAAGAAAAAAAGAAGGAAGGAGGAAAAGAGGGAAGAAAGCAAGCAAAGAAGGAATGAAGGAAGGAAGTAAGGGAGGAAAAGAGGGAAGGAAAGAAGGAAGGAATGAACAACAGAAGGAAAGATGGAAGGAAGGAGGAAAAGAGGGAAGGTAGCAGGGAAGAAAGGAAGGAACAAAGAAGGAACAAAAGACAGAAGGAAGGAGATAAGGACAGAAGGAATAAATGAAGAAAAAAAGAAAGAAAAATATCTAGATACCTGTATAGAAAGAATGATACATAGACAGAAGGGTAGATAGATTTTAAGCAGCATGAGTGTTAGTCAGGGATCATGTTCGGTAATGAAGCATTTAACTGGACTCTTTTCCGGAAGGCTCCATAAATGGTAAAGAGCACTTTCAAATCAATCTTTAACCAACTCAAACAGATCAAACTTCCTCAACACACACACACAAGACACAAAAGTCAGCCGGAAATGTATTTGTTTACAGTTTTTTCAGAAAATACAGTCCACTCAGACACAATAACCGCTGTGAAAAGAGGCATATTGCATCTAACCGCACAACACTTTCTGATCTTTCTCTTTCATTGCATCTCTTTTGCTGTTGCCTTCCATCTCTCTGTCAGACTGGCCTTCTGTGACCTTTCTGAAGTATTTAATTAGTATCTGTGCTTCCTGCTGACTGGCACTATGGGCCGTGAGGCTGGAGGGATGGGCCTGTGGCTCTGAAATTAACCTGTCATTCAAAGACAAAACTCACGACCAAACCAGAATATTTAACTCACAAACTTTAACTTTAACGCACATTCATATTTAAATGCTTGACAAAAATGCATTTGTCGGAGCAATTGTCGAAGCATTACTATCCACATTCATTTCATAGCTCATCACTCTTACTACCTGACAACAATTGTCTCATTTGTTTCTATTTTTCTCCTGAAAAACTTTAGGAGAATATCTGAGACAAAGTTGATACTTAAATGAGAAATAACTGATAACTCGAAAGAGCTATCAAAAGAGCAACCTCTGTGCAACAAAAGTTGTTACAAGTTATTGCAAGATACCTAGAATTCCATTCAATTCACGTGAGATGAAGTTTAAATGGCAGGACACTGACCAGTGCGTGGGTTGATGCTGAAGAAGTTTTGTGGGTTGCCGCTGGAGATACGGAATGAAAGGCGGGGCTCAGCTGCCATGGCGTCAGGGTCCTGCGCCTGGATCTGAATGACTGACTGGTCCTTCGGGGAGTTTTCTGGAATGGTGGCGTGATACATCGGTTCAGATGTGAGGGGAGCATTGTCATTGACATCTTCAACCTGTTAAAAAAGCTTATTAGTTTGTGTGTTCCATGGGAATCGAACCAACAACCTTGGCGCTGACAGTGCCATGCTCTACCAATTGAGCTACATTACTATACATTACTAGTATCAGAAATGTTTTGTACAAGACACACATTTGCATAATCTATTACGTGGGATGCATGCACACACATACACAAATTTACCTGTATGTACACCTGTAATGCTGCTGATTGTGGAACTACACCCAAATCTGTGGCGTACACTGTCAGCCAATAGGAGTCCTGCGTCTCTCGATCCAACAGATCTGTAGTGTAGATCACACCTGAAAAACAAAATTAATTTAAAAAAAGTTAATTGGGAATGGAATGAAACAGAACTGTTGAGTTCCAGTGAAAACAGGTGTCACACGGATTGTAGCACAATTAAGATTTTATTATTTAACTGTGGTAAAATCACTGTAACACATTTTGTGTGCATTTATCAAGATTTAAAAACTGCCTTTAACACAAGGCTTAGAACTAGGGTTGGGCGATATATATTGATTATTCACAATATATTTTGTTTTTAGCTTTTCCAGAACAAACAAATACATTTTGTGATTGTTTTATTAGTTATATCGTCCAGTCCTAGTCATAACTATCCATTTAGTTTCTTTGTTAATAGGTAAAATTCTGTTCTGTGTACAGTCTGTTTTGATTTTTGCATTGTTCATATTTAAAATGCTGGTTGAAAATCTTTAATTAAGGTTGAAATGATGGTTAAAGACATGAATTTAAGCCTTTCCAGACCAAATACAAAAAGTGTTTTTTTTTTGTTTGTTTTTTTATATCACCCTGCTCTAGTTGGAACTGTTTCTGTTTTACAATAATTAAACAATTATTTTAGTTTCTATACTAACAGGTAACATAGGCTACACATAGACAAATCAAAATCGTATCAACTATACACCGATCAGCCACAACATTAAAACCACCTGCCTTATATTGTGTGGTCCCCCTCGTGCCACCAATACAGCGCCAACCCTCATCTGAGAATAACGTTCTGAGATGCTATTCTTCTCACCACAATTGTACAGAGGAGTTATCTGAGTTACCGTAGACTTTGTCAGTTTGAACCAGTCTGGCCATTCTCTGTTGACCTCTCTCATCAACAAGGCATTTCCATCCACAGAACTGCCGCTCACTGGATGTTTTTTGTTTTTGGCACCATTCTGAGTAAATTCTAGAGACTGTTGTGCGTGAAAATCCCAGGAGATCAGCAGTTACAGATATATTCAGAATACTATTCTGAGATGCGGGTTGGCGCTGTTTTGGCGGCACGAGGGGGACCTACACAATATAAGGCAGGTGGTTTTAATGTTGTGGCTGATCGGTGTATGTTAATACATACTGTCAAAAAGACTAAGGCAGAAACTCTGTAAAATGTGTGTGTGTGTCAAAGCAATGGTAGCTTGTGTAAAATTTCGATCAGTAAGGAGGTCACTGCCATAAGTCATGTATCTGCAGACAACATAAACAGGGGGACGAAAACAAACCTCGGGGAAAATAAAAAAATAAAACCCTGACCATCTGACCTAAACATTTTCAAACTCTGTGTAAGCGTAAATTAAAACTTTCAGTCTTGGAAACAAAAATGAAATTATGCCCATGGTCAGAAAAACACTAAACAAAACACAAAACAATTGACTGCCAGGCACAGATATAGTAGCAATGTGCTCTGCCGGGACCGCTGAAATAGGTAAAAATATCTTTTTTTATGTGGTTGGCTTTGTTGTACAGCATTGAAAAACACACCAAAAAACAGCAATGAAACTGCAAAAACGTACCATGGTAACCATAGTTTTAGCAAAAATATTGTTTCTACAGTAAAATGGTGCCAACTTGGTATTAAGCTACAAATGACATCATACAAAGATATTGAACAATATGATTTATGACATACAGTACTGTGTAAAAGTCTTAGGCTCATAAGATGTTTCACAAAAGCATTTGTCTTAAGATGGTTTTTTATATCTTCAGCTTTAGTTTGTCAGTAGGAAAAATACATTTTAGACTCCCAAACATTACTTTTGTAAATAGAAAAGATTAGAATAGAAGAACAGGGCACTCTGCAACAGATGTCATGGCCCCCACAAAACCCCCCACTGAACATCATGTCAGTCTGAGATTACATAAAGAGACAGAAGCAATTGAGACAGCCTAAATAGATAGAAGAACTGTGGAGAATTCTCCAAGAAGCTTGGAACATCCTATCTGCCAACTACCAAGAAAAACTGTGTCCAGGTGTACCTACGAGAATTGGTGCTGTTTTAAAGGCAAAGGTGGTCACAATATTTGATTTATATTGATTTAGCTTTTTTTATGATTACTGGACTTTGAATGACATTAAGTGATAAATGAAAATTATTTATTTCATTACTTTTGAAGACATCCTCACTATGCAACATTTTCACAAGTGCCTAAAACTTTTGCACAGTACTGTGTACTGTAACATATAAGAAAGCTTCTTATAAGGATATATATTTAATTTATTACTTACAACAAGTAGTAACAAAGTTGAAACCATAACTGCAGCAACTATTGTTTTAGGCAAGTGTAAATTACTTGAGTAACTGTACTTCATTAGCAAAGCATTATTTTGGGGAATCTGTACTTTACTTGAGTACTATTGAAACTCAATATCTGTTCTCTAAGTCAATTACATTTCAAAGGAAAACATACTTTTTACTCATTACAATTTAATTTAGACCTTTAAAGTAAAAGTAGGTCTACATACTGTGCAGGCCATTTTAATGTAAATATTGTCTCTTATAATAAATAAATAAATAAATAGATAAATAAATAATTTAAAAGTCCATTAAAAATGTGTCCCCACCCATTTTTACTTAATTTTCTTAAAAACAACAAATGAGTTATTTGGCAGTATAAAATGTAATGCTTGCTTTTTACTTTTAAATACTTAAGTGCAATTAAATATGGAAACTTTTTTCCTTTTACTCAAGTATGTTTTTGCTCAGATATTTTGACTTTTGAGCAAAACTGTGAAACAGTACCCATACTTTAACATAAGTCATTTGTATTTGTATAGCACATTTTACAAAACACATTGTTTCAAAGCAGCTTTACAGAAGGTCATGCATTAACGTCTTTAAGATTCAAGTTAAAAGTTTCTTTTCCATGATACATTTTTGTAATCTAACCAGAATCAGACCTGAAACTGGCAAAGGGGCTTTGCTATAGTGAAAAACAGTCTCAGCAGTGTGTGTGTGTGTGTGTGTGTGCATGTCTGACATTAATAATTCAGTCTGTTAGCCTGTAAAATTCATAAAATACTTTAGTTTAGTGTTGAGTGAGAGAACCCATAATGTATTCAGAACACCAGCAGAACTGCCTGAGGAATGCTGAAATGAGAGAAGACGACAAAAAAAGAGACACAGATGGAGAGAGAGAGAGAGAGAGAGAGAGAGAGAGAGAGAGAGAGAGAGAAAGAGAGAGAGTATTCTATTCTCTGAGGTAATAGAAAGTCACTTTATCCAATCAGAGACAGAGATTGAAAGTCCAGCCTCAACAAACCAAAGTCATCTCACACCACTTACCACAAACCAGTACAGCTTATTCAGCTACAGTACATCACACACAGAGTGTGAAACACATGCACACACCGAGGACGTTTACCGAGGAGACAAGCAAGGCAATATCTTCTCAAAAAATACAAAAATAATATAAGAAACCCATTTTTTTTTTTAAGTAGCACTGTCCAACAGTGACATCAGCAGATAAAGTTTCAGAGGGAGGTGGATTTCTGGACAAATGGAGGAATTTAACAGACTAAATTAAACAAATAAATACTATGTGTGTGTGTGTGTGTATATATATATATATATACCGATCAGCCACAACATTAAAACCACCTGCCTAATATTGTGTGGTCCCCCTCATGCTGCCAAAACAGCGCCAACCCGCATCTCAGAATAGCATTCCGATATTATATTCTTCTCACCACAATTGTACAGAGCGGTTATCTGAGTTATCGTAGACTTAGTCAGTTCGAACCACTCTGGCCGAATCTGTTGACCTCTCTCATCAACAAGGCGTTTCCATCCGCAGAACTTGCCACTCACTGGATGTTTTGTGTTTTTGGCACCATTCGGAGTAAATTCTAGAGACTGTTGTGCGTGAAAATCCCAGGAGATCAGCAGTTACAGAAATACTCAAACCAGCCCCTCTGGTACCAACAATCATGCCACGGTCCAAATTATTGAGATCACATTTTTTTCCCCATTCTGATGGTTGATGTGAACATTAACTGAAGCTCCTGACCCGTATCTGCATGATTTTATGCACTGCTGCCACACGATTGGCTGATTAGATAATCGCATGGATGGTTGCTGGTGCCAGACGGCTGGTTCGAGTATTTCTGTAACTGCTGATCTCCTGGGATTTTCACACACAACAGTCTCTAGAATTTACTCCGAATGGTGCCAAAAACACAAAAAATCCAGTGAGCGGCAGTTCTGCAGATGGAAACGCCTTGTTGATGAGAGAGGTCAACAGAGAATGACCAGACTGGTTCTATATTAGGCAGGTGGTTTTAATGTTGTGGCTGATAATAAATATATAAATATAATATTTCATTTTAAGGTGTATTTCACAATGTATTTGATGTCGTGTTGTATATCAAGGCTTATTCCACGTGGTACTTTTAATTTTCTAATACAAAAATAAACAAATACATCTCACACCTTATTTATTCATACTAACATGTAACATACGGAACGGTGGCTCAAAGGTTAGTACTGTCGCCTCACAGTAAGAAGGTCCTGGGTTTGAGTCCTGGCTCAACTAGGCCTTTCTCCGTGGAGTTTGCATGTTCTCCCTGTGTTTGTGTGGGTTTCTGCCACAAGTCCAAAAACATACAGGTTAAGTGAATAGACTCTAAAATTGCACTGTAGGTGTGAGTGAGAGTCCCCCAGCCACTGGGGGTTATGTCAGGGAGCACATCTGGTGTTACATCTGTGCCAAGTCAAATATGCAGATCATGGATGGTCTGCTGTGGCAACCCCTAATGGGAGCAGCTAGAAGAAGATATATGTTTTTTATTTAGTTTGTTAAATTCCTTCATATCAAAAGGTAGTAAAATAGTCAGACAACCATTAGCTGTAACAAATAAATGAGAGGACTTTGCCTCCTCGTTTTAGAAGTCCACCACATAACCCCGCCCCCCCCACCTGGTTGGAAGCTGATATTTCTGCTAAAGCTGAGTGAGCAGATATGAAGAGAGTGAATAAAGTGTGGAAATGGAGAGATTATTTTGCTTTTCCATCAGTTCTTGTGTTTCTGCTGTCTGACCTAGATAACAACGATATGAGTTAAAGAAAGACTGCCGAACAGATGGTAAGAGACACACAGTGTATGTGAGAGTGTAAATATGTGTACTAGTAATGCTGTTCAATGAAATAATCTCTGTGATCAAATATTAATGAGACCCCAATTATGTACATCCTGCTTCCTTTCACAGCACCTTCTTACAGTAACTGTGTGTGTGTGTGTGTGTGTGTGTGTGTGTGTATTAGAGAGAAACTAAGTGAAATAATCCAGTACCCTGCCGGCTCATTAAATATGCAGGCCTGTTATAGATTCATTAAGGATGGAATACAAATCAGCCTTAGTCTCAGAGAAAAGGGAAAAGAAACAAGAGCGATGCATTTAAAATGAGAGGAAATGAGAGGTTTTGGGTGCGCTTATGTAATCTCTCTCTCAATCTTTGATCTTTGATTAATCTTTGGTTTAATAATTAATCCCCCTACTTTCAAGACATGGCACAGGAGTGGCATTCTTCTTTGGCATTTCTAATGTTTTTGTGAGTCTATGTCAAATTTCTGGTTACCAGCACTGTTGTGATTGGTTGCTCTTGCCTGTCAGTCACCTCTTAAAGGGATAGTTCACCCAAAAATAAACATCAGCCATTATTTACTCACTTTCATGCCATTCTAAACCTGTAGACTTTCTTTCTTCTGCAGAGATGTTTTGTAGATTGAATTACAACTATTAAAATGTTTTACTTTAGATATCTGTAATTTGGTAACACAAATAGAGTTTGTTTGAAGTAAGTTTAAATGAAGCTAATTAACGCTCTAGCAGGATGTACAGTGCGTGTGTGTATGTGTGTGTATGTGTGTGTCTGTTCGTGTGTGTCGGAGGTGTTATCTCAGTGCGTGTTAGAGAGTTTGTGTGAGACACGAGCGTAGGAGGCATATTCCCTGTCTGAACAGCTTGAGCGTATGTGCGTGTGTGTGTGTGACAAAGATTCACAGATTCAGTCATATCAAAATATCCCTGTGGTTTTTAAAGAAGCCTGTTAAGAATGTGATGACAGAAACCAGACTTCATTATATCCTAAACACAACCTCACAACACACTAAAAAAGCCGCACACCTACAGTATGCAATAAACCACACGTCACTGCCACTGAAAACACCAACAGTGTATGAACCCCCGGTGCCAATGGAACTCAAAACCAACAACACAATTACACATTATCACAATTACATAACATGGACATTTCCTCCAGTGTCATTCAGAGCAAATCTCAAATTCTGTATTGTGTTTAATTAGAATCCTGTGATGGGAATACAATTTTAAAAGTTTTCTAAAAAAAAAAAAAAAAAAATGCTGACTCCTTTGTCTTGCTAGGCATTTGATGTATCCTAAATCAGGGACTAAAACAAAATGTTTTTAATTTTGGTTCATTCTGAGCAGAAACTGTATTTTTTCATTTTGGTTTCGGCTTTCTGCAGCCTCATTTCCAAATAGTAACCAGATAGAACATAATAAAAATATGGTTGATAATGTTCTTTCTAATATGACACTACTCTGTGCTAAGGGTGGCTGATATGCCAGTTGCAGTGTTTCCAAATCTCACAAGAAAAACAAGCTTAACATGAGGGACTTGCCTCACCCAAAATAAGCGATTACATTTCTTCCCATGTGGAGGAAGTTTCAGGACAGAAATCGTAACAAGCACAGTACACAGTCAACAACTTAAAGTAAAGTATTTTCAATAAATGTATTAATAATATTAAATATATCCCCAAAAATATTAAAAATATAAATTTGTCCACCAAAATTCAAATAACAACCTAAATTTCTCTCTCTCCTGCATGCACAAACACACTGCATGGGCGTGTTTGGACTAAACATCACCTTTTGCGGGCTGAATGATTTATTTATTTTTTTAAATTTGTTTTTTTAATTAGAGGTGTCCTTCAGAATTGAAGCACATGCTTATGTTCTGCTAAAAATAGAAAGGCTAATTTTTTTCAGGCGACAGGAAATGGTGTAATTCCGAAAATGTACTGCCAAAAACACTACAGACTTTGGTTTCATGAAAAAATTATTGGAACAAAATTAACCTATTATTAACCGGTTACCAGCATTTAAAAATAACGTTTTCACTTTGGAACAGTTGAAAGGGATTTTGTTCCATTTTCAGAAAGAAATAGTTCATTTTCGTTTTTAGTTTTTAGTTCTTGTCCTTAATAAACACAATTAAATAATATTTTCTCACTTTTGGCAGAACTGGGCAAAATTAAGGCTTGAATTGAAATGATGTTAAATAAAATATTCTGCTCACAATGATACTTACCTTAATTTTTCAAAATTTTCAAACATCACTTGTCTCATATTTCATCTCAAACATGCTCTTTACTGACACTTTTGTCCACTTGGTTAACAAGTACACTAAATTATAAACAATAAAATATTAGTGGCAAAATTGTTTGGTGTGGTGGAAATGACAACTGTGGGAAAAATATTATAGAAATATTTTTAACAATAAATATATGTTTATTTAAGTTATATTTATGTTTATTTTTTAGTTTAGTTTATCATAGTTTTAACATGTAATAATTTGTATTTTTATAATGGATTATCTTTTTTTTCCCCATTTCATTTTATAATCGGTCTATCAATCTATACATAAAAGGCATTTGAAAATTAATTAATGAGGAAGGTCTGGTAAAAATTTTCCAATTCATTTTTAATGTGACCTTCATACAGCAAAAAGAAAACGTTGAAATCTGTTCAATGTTTTTTCTTTTTTTATTGTTTTTTTTTTTTTTATAAAAATCAACCAGTGACATGAAAGTGCCCGAAGTTGAAGAAACACCCTGATATGTAAACACGGGTGGTCATATGTTAATGTGTTCGTAATTGAGACAATTCACGTATAAAACGGCGATTTAAGATTTTTCACAGATAGTGATTTTTCGTAAATGGTCTGGAAGGATTGGGGAGGGAGTTTGTTTATGCTGTGTTGTATGTCCAATCTCATATCAAATGAGCATGGAAAAATCCTGTTTTCCATGATATGACCCCCTTTACCTTATAAAAACTTTTTTTTTTTCTCAAGAATGTAACTAAATATTCCAAACTGTGGGGGGAAAATTTATTTTAAGCATTGATTGGTTATTTGAAAAACCCAAAATTTTCAACCACTAATCTGAATATTGGTGATGAGGATCATCTATGGTGGTTACAACCCTGATTTTTCTTATAAAAATGCCAGCAAAAAAGAAAAAGAAACCATCTGACTGGCTCAACACATCATTGGTTCATAGAAAAACGGGAAGCAATTTCTTCTACGCTTTGAAAGTCTGGCTGCTATTTCAGTTCTTTCTGTGAACTCCATAAAGGTCTGAGATTCTCTGTAATATGAACAAAATCACTTACCATAGAGAACGAAATGGAGAAAGGAAAGATATTAGGTCAGCAATGAAGTCAGCTCGCTTTCCAGTCAAGAGTGTCTCCACTCTATCTCAAAAACATCCATCTTCAAAAGGTAACTCGTATGTTCAAGATCATTTGTGCTGTGCAGAACTTTGATGAGAAATTCTTAAATTAGACCTATTTCTATAGTATCTTCAAACCTCAGAAACCTAGAATTGCAGTCTGAACAAAACATATAACATTTGACGAGTACTTTAACTGAGCAATAGACTGGAATTAGGCATTCCCAAAAATACTGAAGTTGCTTTCTGGTTGATTTCATGAGTGTTTGTGGGTCACTACTGCTACTATTTCTGTTAAGTGACATCGGAAGACATATTCTCAGAGGAGCGCCTATGTACTCACAGATGTGAAGGCGCACTGCTTCTGTACTATAGGGAAACTTCAGGAGTGTATATCTGTGTTTCAGAGGTGTGTATGCCCTGATAGCACTCATACATTGCCGAAACATCTATTAGAAGTGTTGTTAGAAAGCTGGAAGAAAGGTTTAGAGCGTTCGATATTCACTTGATGAATTCCCAACATTTACGATTTAGAATGTACCTGAATATGATCTTTTTAAGATGTTTACCAGATCTTCATACACAAATACAACGCATACAAAATATTTGAAAGTTTAGGTCTTGGATGCTGACTGGCAGGTCTGGTTAGTGATACAGATTTCCTAATTTGATTAGATTCTCATCTAGTCCGGCATTTTGATACAAATCTGCTTTTTTGCCCCACTGTTTACGTTCATAACACATGCACTGTTTTTACATTAAGGCCCTGATTTACAAAGATCCCAAATAATGTGAACTAATTTGATTGTGCAATCTATCAAATTATGTATGCGTGTCGTGGGTTTATTGCAGGTGATTTACTAAAAACAATTGCGCAGATAGCTACAAGTGCAAATACGTTGGACACACCTTCCAAAAGAAGGCTTTTGTGTGTGGAAATTGCACCAAATGCACGCTCACTTGCAGTACAGCTCTCACTAAATAATAGGCTTCTATTTAATTTGTATTCAAAATGATATGGCATTCTCAGTGTCTCTGCTTTGCCACAACGACAGCATGATGCACAGCACGAATCAGATTAATACCTGCATTTCATTCATATTAATTTGTTCTTGCAGTTTCCATTTTTAAAAAGAGTTTCGGACTTGATTTTGAATTTAATTTAATTTGCATTGACATCTCCCTTTATTTTGCGCATTTGGAGGCACGTCTCTAAATTGCATATTCATTTCGGGCAAACAGAAACATTTATATGTTATTAAAGCACTTGCTATCATGTCTGCCTGTGTTTTTATACTTGCAAACCTTTATTAAATCAGTGCCTGGCCAAAATTAGCATATTTATGGAATTTAGACACAAATCCATCTCAGGATCATTCAAATGAAGAACGCTATTAATCGGGAATCTATTTTTTACCCATCCTTAACGATCGGTCAATATAGCATTCCAGTCATGTTAACATACACAATATATTAACAGGTGAAAAGAAATAATTTTCTGAAAAACCGGACTGAAAAACAAACAGCTTAAGTTAGCCTAAGGTGGTTTACTGGTCTTAGCTGGTTTAAGTTGGTTTCATAGCTTGGCCAAGCTAGTCTTCAGCTGGTCTGATCAGGTAATACAGTTGAAGTCAGAAGTTTACATACACCTTAGCCAAATACATTTAAACTCAGTTTTTCACAATTCCTGACATTCCCTGTCTTAGGTCAGTTAGGATCACTACTTTATTTTAAGAATGTGAAATGTCAGACTAATAGTAGAGAGAATGATTTATTTTAGCTTTTACTTCTTTCATCACATTCCCAGTGGGTCAGAAGTTTACATACACTTTGTTAGTATTTGGTAGCATTGCCTTTAAATTGTTTAACTTGGGTCAAACATTTTGGGTAGCCTTCCACAAGCTTCTCACAATAAGTTGCTGGAATTTTGGTCCATTCCTCCAGACAGAACTGGTGTAACTGATTCAGGATTGTAGGCCTCCTTGCTCGCACAAGCTTCTTTAGTTCTGCCCACAAATGTTCTATTGGATTGAGGTCACGGCTTTGTGATGTCCACTCCAATACCTTGACTTTGTTGTGCTTAAGCCATTTTGCCACAACTTTGGAGGTATGCTTAGGGTCACTGTCCATTTGGAAGATCCATTTGCGATCAAGCTTTAAATTCATGGCTGATGTCTTGATATGTTGCTTCAATATATCCACATCATTTTCCTTCCTCATGATGCCATCTATTTTGTGAAGTGCACCAGTCCCTCCTTCAGCAAAGCACCCCCACAACATGATGCTGCCACCCCCGTGCTTCACGGTTGGGATGGTGTTCTTCGCTTGCAAGCCTCACCCTTTCTCCTCCAAACAAAACGAGGGTATTTATGGCCAAACTGTTCAATTTTTGTTTCATCAGACCAGAGGACATTTCTCCAAATAGTAAGATCTTTGTCCCCATATGCACTTGCAAACTGTAGTCTGGCATTTTTATGGCAGTTTTGGAGCAGTTTCTTCTTCCTTGCTGAGCAGCCTTTCAGGTTATGTCAATATAGGACTCATTTTACTGTGGATATAGATACTTGTCTACCTGTTTCCTCCAGCATTTTCACAAGGTCCTTTGCTTTTGTTCTGGGATAGATTTGCACTTTTCGCACCAAAATACGTTCATCTCTAGGAGATGAAATGCATCTCCTTCCTGAGCGGTATGATGGCTGCGTGGTCCCATGGTGTTTATACTTGCATAATATTGTTTGTACAGATGAAGTGGTACCAAGGATGAACCAGACTTCTGGATTACCACAATTTTTTTTCTGTGGTCTTGGCTGATTTCTTTTGATTTTCCCATGATGTCAAGCAAAGAGGAACTGAGTTTGAAGGTAGGCCTTAAGTACATCCATAGGTACACCTCCAATTCAGTACACCTCCTTCCAGAAGCTAATTGGCTAATTGTCTAAAAGGCTTGACATCATTTTATGGAATTTTCCAGAAAGCTGCTTAAAGGCACTGTTAACTTAGTGTATGTAAACTTCTGACCCACTGGAATTGTGATATAGTCAATTAAAAGTGAAACAATCTGTCTGTAAACAATTTTTGGAAAAATGAGTCATGTCATGCACAAAGTAGATGTCCTAAATGACTTGCCAAAACTATAGTTTGCTAATATTAAATCTGTGGAGTGGTTAAACAATGAGTTTTAGTGACTTCAGCCTAAGTGTATGTAAACTTCTGACTTCAACTGTAAGTGTCTCAGACCCTCTGGAAGTTAGAAAACCAGACCAGCTTGGAGACCAGCAAAGACCAACAAACCAGCTTATGCTGGTTTAAGCTGCTCTCTTTCAGAGCAGTGTCTGCAATGCAAGTGCACTTTTAGAGTGTGCAAATGCATATTGTGTGTGTGTGTGTGTGTGTGTGTGTGTGTGTGTGTGTGTGTGTGTGTGTGTATCATTCTGCATATGCAAGACTCATCTCGTGTTTAGTGGTACTGCAGTGAAGAAATCCCAGAAACTCCTAAGCAAGACTCAAAAAATGAACAGAAAAAGAGACGAGAAAGGACAAAGCACATAGAAAGGCTTTATGAGTCTGTCAATTCGGTGTGCTCATCCACTTTCTCTGTTATTGTGCGACTATATTTAGGCCCAGAGGCCTTGCGAGGTTATACAGGGCAGAAAACAGAATTTAATCATATCACATCAGGTTATGTGACCATTACAGTGAACCTCTGAGAGAGAGAGAGACAGGGGAAATCAAGGTAAAACCAGCAGGGACAGGTGTATGAAGATGTTCTGTGTAACATTTACGTAGCTGTCAGTATAATTTAAGTGTTTGTTTGGATGTGACCTGACATGCTCTTGACTGAAGACTTTGACTGGCAGATACATAGGCACTTTGCCATAAAAAGATTGGCTGTGTTTCAAAACCTTGTGAACGGCCTAACTGCTGAAAACTTAGACAGCATTTCTGAGCATCCTGGCCACATTTGAACCAAGGAGGTCTATAATACCTAAAAAGAGCCCTTAGCATTCCCATTCATCTCGATGGTATCACAAGATCGTGAACAGTCCCAAGCCCTTCAATAGTGAATATCCTGAGCTGTGATGTCAAAGGCAGCACACATGGACATTGTTTCTGTTTCACGCTGTTAAGAGCCTTCTAAAAAAAACTGTCACTGGTAAAATATCTACTAGAATATAATGAAATATTTACAATTTATATATCACATGCAAAACAAATAAAATAAATTTCAATGGCCGTTAATCGAGAAAGACACCTTTTGCCCCTCGAATGGTGTAGTTAAAATATCTAACAGGGGCTAACTGGACCATGCTAAACGGCCAAACCTTGACCCCTTGACCTAAACAGCATTTTTGTCCATAACAGGTATGGTCAAACATTTTAAATCTAACATTTGAAAGCAACAACAATGCCCAAAAATGCTTTCTAGGTAGGCAGCTCACAAGGTTTTGGAACACAAGAATTTCTAATCCTGCATTAAACATGGACAATTAAAGGTGCTTTTCCAATAAATATTGCTTGTAGCCAGTAATTGTGCTCAGTCTGGGTTTCTAACTCCAGCCCAAAGGACAACACAACAGAGTAAACACAAAGCTTTGCCAAGTCAATCAAACTCCTTGATTACTGTAACTGAAGTTATTGTGTGGTGACTTTATAATTTTCCAGGTTCTGTTTCGCTAATACCTAAATAAATGACTATGGAACACCAGCGGACATTCTGAGTCATTCTGAGGACAATAATCCAGTGAAAATGCATTTAGAAAAACATGGTGTTGAAAGTTTTTGAAAGAACAAAAACAGATTGACTTTACACGGTCCAATGGGAACGTCATTGACATTATGACAACATCTGATGGAGAAACTGAATTAATTAACTTAAAGGAATATTATGGTTTATTTTCAACCAATGTTGAACTGTCGATTACCCCAGACAATAGTTACAACTATGTATTAAAGAACATTAAAAGCAATTATCATAAATAAACTTACAATGGAATCTTAGCAGGCAAGTGGGCAGCATTGCAAATAGGCTATGGGCTCTATTTTCGTGAGTGTGCAAAGCGCAGCGCTACGCACAATGATCATGCGCTACGTCTTACAAACTTTTCGTGAGCACGCTAATTCAAAGTGTAATTTTCGTGCCAGTGAAAAGCGAAAGTGGGCATGGGTGGGAGTGTATGTGCTATCTGTGGGTGTATGCGCGCAAACTGTGGGTGTGTTGTATGTTAATGAAGTGGCATAAGGCGCAATTTGCTATTTTCCTGAGAAATAGGTCATTGCGCTAAGACGTTTTAATAGCACTTCTATTTTCATCGCAAAGTCCTAACTTAGTTCCTACATTTGCAGTTTGGAGATTCCACCAGAAGGTGGTAATAAAGTTTATGTCCGAACTCTGAAAATATAGTGGAACATCAAATTAGTTGAGTTGCATGGCTAAATTTATGAGATTGTGTTACACCTTCTATATGTCATGGTTTATTTATAATTATTATTATTATTATTATTATTATTATTATATTTATATTTACAATTGTGCTATAAGTAAAATGTGTGCTAAACATTAATAAAAAAAAAAAATGTATATATACAGGTGCATCTCAATAAATTAGAATGTCGTGGAAAAGTTCATTTATTTCAGTAATTCAACTCAAATTGTGAAACTCGTGTATTAAATAAATACAATGCACACAGACTGAAGTAGTTTAAGTCTTTGGTTCTTTTAATTGTGATGATTTTGGCTCACATTTAACAAAAACCCACCAATTCACTATCTCAAAAAATTAGAATACATCATAAGACCAATAAAAAAAACATTTTTAGAGAATTGTTGGCCTTCTGGAAAGTATGTTCATTTACTGTATATGTACTCAATACTTGGTAGGGGCTCCTTTTGCTTTAATTACTGCCTCAATTCGGCGTGGCATGGAGGTGATCAGTTTGTGGCACTGCTGAGGTGGTATGGAAGCCCAGGTTTCTTTGACAGTGGCCTTCAGCTCATCTGCATTTTTTGGTCTCTTGTTTCTCATTTTCCTCTTGACAATACCCCATAGATTCTCTATGGGGTTCAGGTCTGGTGAGTTTGCTGGCCAGTCAAGCACACCAACACCATGGTCATTTAACTGACTTTTGGTGCTTTTGGCAGTGTGGGCAGGTGCCAAATCCTGCTGGAAAATGAAATCAGCATCTTTAAAAAGCTGGTCAGCAGAAGGAAGCCTGAAGTGCTCCAAAATTTCTTGGTAAATGGGTGCAGTGACATTGGTTTTCAAAAAACACAATGGACCAACACCAGCAGATGACATTGCACCCCAAATCATCACAGACTGTGGAAACTTAACACTGGACTTCAAGCAACTTGGGCTATGAGCTTCTCCACCCTTCCTCCAGACTCTAGGACCTTGGTTTCCAAATGAAATACAAAACTTGCTCTCATCTGAAAAGAGGACTTTGGACCACTGGGCAACAGTCCAGTTCTTCTTCTCCTTAGCCGAGGTAAGATGCCTCTGACGTTGTCTGTGGTTCAGGAGTGGCTTGACAAGAGGAATACGACAACTGTAGCCAAATTCCTTGACATGTCTGTGTGTGGTGGCTCTTGATGCCTTGACCCCAGCCTCAGTCCATTTCTTGTGAAGTTCACCCAGATTCTTGAATCGATTTTGCTTGACAATCATAAGGCTGCGGTTCTCTCGGTTGGTTGTGCATCTTTTTCTTCCACACTCTTTCCTTCCATTCAACTTTCTGTTAACATGCTTGGATACAGCACTCTGTGAACAGCCAGCTTCTTTGGCAATGAATGTTTGTGGCTTACCCTCCTTGTGAAGGGTATCAATGATTGTCGTCTGGACAACTGTCAGATCAGCAGTCTTCCCCATGATTGTGTAGCCTAGTGAACCAAACTGAGAGACCATTTTGAAGGCTCAGGAAACCTTTGCAGGTGTTTTGAGTTGATTAGCTGATTGGCATGTCACCATATTCAAATTTTTTGAGATAGTGAATTGGTGGGTTTTTGTTAAATGTGAGCCAAAATCATCACAATTAAAAGAACCAAAGACTTAAACTACTTCAGTCTGTGTGCATTGAATTTATTTAATACACGAGTTTCACAATTTGAGTTGAATTACTGAAATAAATGAACTTTTCCACGACATTCTAATTTATTGAGATGCACCTGTATTTTTGTTTTTACTTAAAGGTGCAATATGTAACATTTTTCATGTAATATTCGCCTTTTTTTTGCCAATGTGTGAACGGCTTGTAATGCAACCTTCCCGGACTTCCTAGGTTGCCTGTTAAAGCCTGTAGACTGATTTTCATGTGAAGGGAGCGGGTCGCTTTTGCTGGGAAAATCCAAAGAATGTGACGTTTTGCACGCTCGAGAGCCTTGCCTCAGTGCTTCTGCTATTTAACAGCGTCAACAGACAGTCTGCAACACTAGGTAACATTATCTTAGAGATGGAATCCAGCAAACGGCCGGCTCCCAGCACAGCACCAACTCCTACACAAACTCTGAGTAAGCCACAAAAAAAAATAAAAATAAAAAAAATTTATAAAAAAAAAACATTTACTGCATCCCGTCTGGCTAAGCGGGAATGTGATTGTGGTCGAGCGAAAACTAGAGTGAACATCGGCAGGACATTTGATTCCTGGAGGGACATTCGTTTGGTTTTGGGGATCAGAACCGACCCTGAATTGGCATATTTCTTATTGGACAGGTAAGCTTACATAACTGCAAAGCATGTGAAATATAGTGCCATAAGGATTGAGCTGAGTCATTTTAGCTAACTTGATCTTGCCTGCTAACGCTGACGAATTGCAAGCTACCTTGCTTCATAACTTTCAAATAATTTCAACGATCTTCTCTTTATACTAAAAGTCAGGTATGCTGATTCACAGTAACTGACATAATGTTAATCTGTAATTATTCAGCAAGGTAAACTACAATAACACATGAAATTAATGCTAGACAATGTTCAAGATAATGCAAAAAGCTCCATTCATTCGTGTAACGTAACTTGGTTTTACAGAAAATATATACATTCTATTATTATAAAACAATAGCGCTTCGATATATCAAAATGACAGTTATGATGGAATCACATCAGTACTGAATTGTGTCAACATATTTATAATGTACAGTCTATTTTATAAACAGCTACTGTCATCATCCACCAAATTTAGCTAACAGCTATTGATAAAGCTGGCTAGCTAGCTAACGCCAACATAGGCTATCGTATAAATGCAGTCAATGTATCATGCAAAGAAAAGTGAATACTTCAACTACAGTCTCACATAGTCAGACCTATATCCACACTTTGTTTTAGCCCTGTTCCAGCACTAGAAAGTCAAATATAATATACAGTCTCAAAGTTTGTAGTAAAACAATCATAACTGTGTAATTTTAATTATGCTACCTCATCTGTCAGCATGATGCCGGTGGATCACGTTCAGTCTCTTTGTTTTGGTCAATGCTCGCTCGCGTCCCTATGGAGTGTGTGCGCGTAATCACGAGCAACAGGCTGCAGTTCACTTAACGGCCACAGGTGTCATTAATAAGAAGGGTTTCTGAATCTTACATACTGCACCTTTAAGAAATGAGAGAGCTTGGTGCTTGAAAAATAAGTGCATGGAGAGCTTGGTGATATCAACTGAAAAGGAAAATAGTTTGAGAGGTAGAGATAGTTATTACATTTTGACAAAAGACTATAAAGAAAAACATTAATACGACCGGGGAACTTGTATTAAGAGAGTAAAAAGGGTCAGTTTTGATGTTGCCTTTATGTTGTAAATAACCTAGAATATTCCTTCAATTACAAAACTGACTGGAGTACAGGACTTGTAGGCTAATAGTAAAGGATCTGGGCGTCTAAGAGTAAGTTGGTGCTTTTTCAACAGTGAGCAAAGCACTTAACCCAGGATGCTCCATGGGGACGGTCAGTGCAATTAGTAAACTGTGAGTCCTAGCAGATAAAAAGCGTCTGTTCAGCCACGGGTATAATGAGCGTGGGATTTTCTTGACACTTTGTGTTTGACATTTTTGATGCTCTGTGTTCAATTGAGAAGCCTTGACTCACTGTTTGTGCTGAGTAAACAATAGATGCTTCCAGGCAAAAAAAAAAACACAGTTTTCAGTTTCAGTTAAATTGTAGTTTAACATTATGTTTTGTTTTATAAGAGGGGGATGGATGGATGGATGGATGGATGGATGGATGGGTGGGTGGATGGATAGTAGGGCTGTCAATCGATTACAAATTTTAATCAAATTAATCACATGAAAACAGGTGATACTTCAAGCTTGAATTGCTCTGATGGACAGAATATTCCTTATTACGGTCCAGGGACATGATTAATTGCATTACTTTTTTTAATCACAAAAGTTGCGCTAATTAATCACACTGAATTAATGTGTTAATAGGCAGCACTCATTGATACAGTAGATAGATAGACAGACAGACAGACAGACAGAATAAAAGACAGACAGACAGACTGAGAGAACAAAAGAACGTCAGACAGACTGACTGACTGATCGATAGAACGACAGACAGAAAGACAGACAGACAGACAGTTATTTTGTAGATAGACAGTCAAACAGACAGATAGAGCAAAAGAACAACAGACAGATAGATAGACAGACAGACAGACAGACAGATAGAACAAAAGAATGACAGACAGATCAATAGAACAAAATCTAGATGAATGACAGACAGACAGACAGACAGTTCTTTCGTAGATAGACAACAGAACAAAAGAACCGAAGACAGACAGATAGATCGATGATAGATAGAATAAAAGAATGACAGACAAACAGACAGACAGACAGACAGATTGATAGACAGACAGATAGATCAATAGATAGAATACAAGAAGGACAGACAGACAGATAGATAGATAGATTTCAGTAAACAACGTTGTTTTCATTTAGTTTTCATTTTAGTTTTCGTTAATAATAACAACACTGGTAAGAATGTGTATGTGCGCTTTCAGTTCCAGATTGAGTCTGCTTTTGTGTGTGTTTGTAGAATTGCTTCCTAAGGTTGTGATTGCGTGTACAAAGACATGTGTGAAGTGTGTCCTTCCAATCTGCTTGTGTGTGTATGTGTGTGTGCTCTTTAAGCTGTAATTGTGCCTGTAGAGTTTTGCGCAGTCCTCGGGTGATTTATGGCGAATGCCAGCACACATCTAACAAGGGCAATAAATTCACCCGCCTGCTAGTACAACTGCAAAATGTGTGTACTTGAGTGTGTAATGTATTTACAAACATGCAATTATGTAATGCGGAGTACAACACGCAAACTGCCTTTTGTGTTCTCGCACCTCTAGCTGCGTCTCTGTATTGTCCTCATTCTTTTCGTCAAAAGTTTACAGTCACACACACACATACTGTATGCACTGTTTGCAGAGTATGCAGAGTCTATCCAACTGTATGCAAACAGTTGGATAGACTCTTCATTGGAATATTGACAGGAGAGTGACAGAGTAGATGACCTTTGACACTGGGTCCCTAACCTTTGACCCCTGAAGTTTGCCTACCCTTGGCCAGTATGTGTGTGTGAGCATGCCTTTGGAGGAAACATTCCCTTATATTTGTGTGAGCATGTAAGAGAGAGAAACCGGCTAAGAGGTGTAGAGAAACGAAGATAGATGAGTAGACATTTTATGGTAGCAACCATAGAAACAGTCTATCATGGACCCCTTCAAATGAAAATGTTTGATGTCTAGCCCTCAAATCTTCCTTTCTACCTAAAATAAAAACCCTAAAATAAAACCTTAAAGCTGCAGTGTGTAATTTCTGTGCCACTAGCATAAAACAGAGACTGCAAGACAGAATTTTTTCAATCTCATGGCTTTGGTGGAGCCAATGTTGCTGTGTCAGGCAGCTCAAACTAATGGACTGCTATTCCATTTGGTGCAACTAGTAGAAAAAGCTGCATCACATAGCTTGCGACTTGCAAGGATCGAACCAGCAACTTTCTGGTTACTAACCATGAGCATCTAGTTGGGATGTTTGTTTGGATTTTTTGGGACAAATACATTTATTTTTACCCTTAAATGAGCTTCAAATCTTTAGGACCCTATACGTTTTTTTTTTGTTTTTTTTTTTATAAATTTGCAAAGATTTCAAACAAACTTCATTCACGTTGTCATTATGGGTTATTGTTTGTAGAATTTTGAGGAAAATAATGAATTTAATCCATTCTGGAATAAGGCTGTAACATAACAAAATGTGGAAAAAGTGAAGCGCTGTGAATACTTTACGGATGCACTGTAAACATAATCCATCAAACTCCATTGGTTTAATTCATGTGTTCTGAAGTATTCCAGTTGGTTTTGTGTGAGAACAGACCAAAATGTACAGTAAATCATTTTTCACTGTACACTTTGACAGCAGTCTCCTTGGTGATAGTGATTTCAAGCTAGATTACACTTCCTATTTTGATCTGTTCTCACCCAAATCCAACTTGATTGCTTTAGAAGACATTGATTTAACAACTAGAGTCTTATGAATTGCCTTTATACTGCCTTTATCTCATTTTTGGAGCTTCAAAGGTTTGGTCACCATTCACTTGCATTGTATGGACCTAAAGAGCTGAGATATTGTTCTAAAAATCTTTGTGTTCTTCAGATGAAATCTACACATCTGGGATGGCATGAGGGTGAGTAAATGATGAGAGAATTTTCATCTTTGGGTGAACTATCCCTTTAAATCTTGCTATCCACCTTAAATCAAACCAACAAAAGACCGACCATACTCAAGTCAACACTAAAGTAAAACCTTGAAGCTGCAGTGTATAATTTCAGTGCCACCAGCAGCAAAAAAGATAAAAGAAATGAAAATAAAAATCCTGAACACTTTTGTATCTGCCACTGTTTCTTTAAGCTTAGGGGTTTGTTCAAATCCCTCAACATAACAATATCATTGTCACTAACAGAAAACGTATTGTCAAAGGGAAAAAGAGAATGACAAGGTGTGAGAGAACACGGGCGGATGGGGGTTAAAGCTAAGTGTCTGGGTCAGACAGAATGACATGACAAGTGCAATAATTGTAAAAAAGAGCTTTGTGAGGTAATTCAGTCCACTAGACAGAGGCTTAGCACATAAATCACACACACACACACACACACACACACACACACACACACACACACATTTCAACAAGTACACACAAATATAGAAATCATTACCCACTGATGCACACCTCCATAAGTACCCACTTTTCTAACAAACAGAAAACCAGGCAAAAATGATAAGTTACTTGAATGCAGTGTATAAAAGATAAACCATCACCCTATCAAAATTTAATTTGTATGTCAATCGTTCCCTCTCTACCTCAACTGTCAAAATTCGACCTAAATAAAATGTAGGCCAATGCAGTGTTTAACTGGCCTGAGGTGACAGACACACCACCAAAGCCCATTCACTCTTCATGTATGTGTCCCAGGATGTCCCTGTGAGTGACATATACTGCAGTGGTTTTTTTTTTCCATTTCCATCTTAGTGTCACCTTATAGGCTACATCTACAGTTTATCAAGTCCTATTCGATATTCAGTGACTACACAAGGCAGTACAAGCTACTTAATGCACCACAAATAAGCCAGTCATTCTCACACTGATTCATTTACAAAAACCTTATAACTTTAGCCCTATACTTAACGTTGAATGGAAAACAGCTAACTGTATAAGGAAGCTACAAGGTGTTCAACAAAATTGGCAGCACTTTTGACTTTACAAGACTTAAGCATAATGAAATGAAACAATAGAACAATCACACTGCAAAAATCATATTCTTAACAAGTCTCTTTGTCTTGTTTTCAAGTACAAATATAGAAATATCCTTAAAAAAGATACATTTGCCTGATAAGCAAAGATATTTAGATTTGTTTACAGATAATCTATCTTGAATGTGTGTTTTTTGTCTTGTGGCAGATTTCCTTCAGGCCAGGCTTTTTCAAGCCAAGATCAAAGTTAATTTGACAAACTTTACATATCTAGTTTATCTTGTTTCAAGGATATTCAAATAATTTTTCTGGAAAACAAGACAAAGGTACTAGTGAAAATGTTTGTTTGTTTGTTTTTTATGTGCAATGCTTCAATAGCCTTATAATCCAATTAACATACCTGTCTCCTCATCGATGGTGAATCTCCCAAGACCATTGCCGTCACGTATGGAATACTGCACCTCGCCGTCCCTGCCCGTGTCATCATCCAGTGCCGACACCTGCAGCACAGAGGTGCCAATGCGAGAACTTTCCTTTACAGATCCATTCATGGCGAAATTCGAGAAATATGGTGCATAGAGGTTTTCGTTTACATCAACCACCTCAAGTTCTACAAAGCTAACTGACAGGAGCGATACAGGTCGACCTTTGTCTTTTGCCCGAACTGTTAGGTTGAAGAACTGTTGAGTTTCGTAATCCAGTTCCTTAGTTAGACGAATGGCACCACTAGTCTTGTCCACTTCGAAACGGCCTTCATAGTCATTCATGAGTGAGTACCGCACCTGCCCACCAAGTCCAAGGTCAGGGTCTTGCGTGTCCAACCATGCAATGACAGTGCCCACTGGGAGGTCTTCAAGTGCACGGGCACTTACTACATTTGGTATAAATGCAGGTGGACAGTCGTTGACATCCTCGAGTGAAATTCGTAGAGTTGTTACTGAAAATTGCTGGGCTGCTCGGTCTGCCTTGTCTCGTGCTTCCACCTTTAATATGAAGGATGGAACAAATTCACGGTCCAGTTGACCTGCCACATACACAATCCCATTCGAGCTGTTAATGCCAAACTGTGATGTGCTGGTGAGTAGGGAATACTGGATCTCACCGTTGAGACCTTGATCTTTATCAGTAGCTTCAACTTGGATCACCTCGGTACCGATTGGGGTGTTCTCTGGGATGCGGGCCTGGTAGCCACCATCTTGAAGAAACTGTGGTACATTGTCATTTGCATCTGCTATGTAAAATGTTAGAAGCCGCCAGGTGGATCTTTGTGGCTGGCCTAAATCATACAGCGTGATGTTAAGAAGGTATCTGTCAGTCCTTTCACGGTCTAATGGAAGGAAGACACTTATTATGCCATTGAGGATCCCAATGGTAAAACAGCTGTCTGTGTTGCCATCAGCTATGGCATACAACAGCTGTCCATTGAATCCTGTGTCGCCATCGTATGCTTTCACCTGAAACACACTTGTGCCAACTTCTACATCCTCACGCACAGTGATGTCTGTTGGGAAGGATTTGTCAAACTGTGGCATCTGACGATTCACAGAGAACAGGTCGATAAAGCCTTCCTCTATTTTGGGTTTACTGTTAGCTTTGGCTTTCTTTAGAAGCTTCTCAGCCAGCCGTTGGGCTACTTTTGTCTCAGTACAACTAAAGCTCTTGGGGGGTGATTTCCCTTGTACTACAGATACGTTCACAAACATGGGATCAGAGAAATATTCTCCATCTGTGGCAGTAATTTTTAGACTGAATGAGTTTTTGGGTGCCACAGTGGTGAAGGAGCGTTGCAAGGTCATGACCCCAGAATCGGGATTTAAATCAAAGTACCCTCGTTCATTCCCTGAGAGAATCTTGTACTTAACCAGTTCGAGCTCGTCAATGTCTATAGCAGACATGGTGGTGATGACCTCACCTACCGGAAGGTCTCGAGAAATCACACCAACACAGGCTACTTTCTCAAATAGGGGCTTGTTATCATTAACGTTCTCTAGGTGCACAGTGACGTTGACTTCACTTTCACGCCTGTAAGGGGATCCCCAGTCAGAAGCACGAACCACAAAACTGAAACTCTCAGGAGATGACTCAAAGTCCAGTTCCTGTGTCGTAGTGACTGCACCAGTGAACTGTTGCACACTAAATGGTAACGGTGTCAAGCTTGCCATGCTGTATGTGATGTACCCGTTTTCACCATGGTCACCATCAGAAGCTGTCACAAAAACAATAGTTGTGCCTATGGCAACACTTTCATTGACAAATACCTCGTAAGACTGTTGAGCAAATGAAGGTGCATTGTCATTGGCATCCTCAAGAACAACCCTAACCTTGACCCTAAGGTTGCTGTCTACTTCCAAAACTTCCAGTTCAAATACTTCCTGTGTGAGTTGGGTGAGCCAACGTGCTATGCTAATGACCCCCGTCATGGTGTTGATACTAAAGAATATAGAATCTGCAGAAGGTGTAAGGATGTACTCGGCATCATCAGGCTCTGGTTGGAGTTTCACAGCCTCTACTACCGTACCTGGTGGGGCAACCTCGCTCAAGAGGACCTCGTATTCATCCTTCTGAAATCTGACCTCCGCAGGGGCTGGTCGTGACAGTTTTAAATGCACTACGTGCACAGCGGAGAACTTCTGCGGCATTCCACGATCTCGAGCCTGTAAGGTGAGGTTCAGTCCAAACGGATAGCTTTCCCAGTCTAACTGCTCTGTTGCACGAAGGACAAACTCATTCGATCCATCACGACTTCTTTCCTCCTCAATGATTTCCTCACTTTGCATCTCTGTCCTTTCAATGCTAAAGAGCTCAAGAAGGTCTCCAGCCACAATGCTCACCGTCTCAATCTCTCCATTTACACCTTTATCAGCATCCTCTACGGTGATCACGGCAATGACAGGGGACTTCTCAGCCCATACAGGTGCTAATGTAACAACGCTCAATGTAGGTGTATGCTCATTAATACGTTCTACATGAACAAAGAGTTTGGCTGTACTGCTTACACCATTATTCCCATAAAGCTTCATTCCCCGGTCCATGGCCTGGATCTCCAGATCATAGCGGCTCTGAGTATCAGTGTCTAGTTTTCCACTGAGCGTAACGACTCCACTAGTTGGGTGCACAGCGAATAGCTCCATTCGTTCCTTAAAAAAGTAATAAAACTCTCCATTTGAACCAATGTCGGCATCTGTGGCAGTAACTTGGGCTACGCTGGTGCGTAAGGGTGTGCTTTCTGCAATGGTAACCGAATACGTGGTAGGGGAGAAAAGGGGCCGAAGGTCATTCATATCCAAGACTTGCACACTAACTTTAGTCCAAGCCTCTAGTACATCACCCTTAATGGAAGCTTTCACTGTCAACATGTAGTTATCTTGAACTTCACGATTCAAGATGGCAGCATTTCCCCCTTTGGTTCGTATCCTCAGGAAACAGAAATCACCCAGAGTATATTCCTCAGCCTTGAAGAATCCCTCCTCGTCCCCGGATGTGATGCGATACCTCACCTCCCATGAGTGTTGCTGGAGAGGAACGCCCATGCGCACCTGGCTGGCGGCGTAGGTGCGGGCAGCTGAATTCTCATAGACCGATGCATGGTACAGTGGCTGGGTGAACTGTAGGCGGGGCCTGTCACCTTGGCAGTGGCCTGGAGGCGGAAAGAAGAACGGCAAGAGGGCCAATTGTATAAGAATGGCCCACAGTCTTGCCCAAAGGGCCATGCTCACTGCCATCCCATCACCAAACCCATCCTGGAAAGAGACAGAGAGAAAAAGAAATACGTTGACATTAGGGTCAATCTACAAAAGGAGTATCATTGATGTCTCTTTGATGTCAACATTCATGTGGTATCAAAAAAATTTCTAAACACACAAACAAAAATCTACAAAAATCTATTTATGTTATTTTTTTTCTTCATTAATTTACTTTCAATATTCCAACTGCTGTAGCAAATATGCACATATTACATATACATATAATGTATATAAAATATATAGGTAGCATTTTATCAAAATTAACTGAAATAGGCACCCATTTCATAGAATGACCACCAGACAACCTGACCTTTCCTATCTAGGCCTAAAGCTCAGAGGTCAAAGGTGATGAGTCAAAGAGATCAAATGACAACAAGCAGAGGAAGTTGTGTATCATTGAACGGCTATTAGCCAGGCAACCACAAACCATATGACATCACTACTCAGGTCTCAAAATGGACACTGACACACAATTATATACTAGAGAAAAACCAAGAGCATGCTAGTCAGGAAATCTCTCTCTCTCTCTCTCTCTCTCTCTCTCTCTCTCTCACACACACACACACACACACACACACACGTGCAAGAAAAAAACAGCAGGAGAATGCAAGTCAGGAACAAAATAATTATAGAGAAGAAAAGATCAAAATACAATCCTTGAAAAACAAACAGAAACACACATTCATTATATGAACATTATATTGTATTTGCTTTTTTTTTTTTTTTAAAGCTTTTGATAAAGGACAGATCATTTTGTGGATTCAGCAATATATTTATTGTGATAAAGTGCTAAAAGGGAGGTAGTGTGTGTATGTGTGTATTCATGGGTTTGTAGTCTGTAGTTTGGGGATAAAATTGTTGCCAAAAGTGAGCAAAATCTGGCAATTGAGGACATTCGGGGACATCTTCAATTGTAAAATGTATTCTGATAAAGCAAAACTGTTTTTATTGTAAAAGTGCAGAAAATGTTCTTTTAGTGGTAGGCTTGGGTTTGTGTTAGGGTTAGTCTATACAGTATTAGTTAAACTTAGCTTTACATAAAAACAACAGCAATCAATGTTATGTCCTCATTTTGATTTCCCAAGTAAGCTTGTTTTGTGTGTACCCTGAGGGACGGTTAGAACGGGTTCCAGTCCACAGCAATGCAACACAGCCACCACCACACACACACACACACACACACACACACAATCACACAAACACATAAACACTCACACACACACTCACACACACACACACACACACACACACACACACACACAATCACACAAACACATAAACACTCACACACACACACACACACACACACACAAACACACATGTCCTACCCTTGCCCACTTCCAAACATACATGCATATACCAAATTAACACACACACACACACACAGATTGCTGTGGTCAGCCCACACATGACTCAGCACACACGCAAACTTTCGGTTCTACCTCTAATGATATCCTAGAGCGCACTGACCAAGTCACAAATTGAAAAAGACACACACACAAACACACACTACTCGAAATGCTGAAATCAGCTTATTTTATCTCTCCTGGACTCTCTCTCAGTTTCTCTCTAGTCATACTCTTTGTGTCCACATAAACACTGACAGACAGTCTGTCAGATTAAATGTGGCCATGATTTTGGAGCGGTCAGGGTTCAGTACTCAAAGAGCATTTTGTCTGCCCTAAAGCTTTGTTTAGACTAACCAAATCTCTAGGTTTAGCTGACCAGAGACTTTACACAACACTATAAAAACACATCTCGTAAGGCAAACACGAAAACCACAGCACATAAATGTATAAACACTATCAAACTACAGAGCTAACAAATTTTTGTTCTAAAACGTTCTTCAAACATTCCATTTTGGTTATGGGTTCGTTAAAATGTCCTGTTTATCCAGGGCAGTGTCAACATTTGAAACATCACTCCGTGTATCATTAGTTTATTTCATATTCATAGGAATTCAAAATCGGAAAAACAAAAAACAGCTTATTTCATTATGCGTTTACAAAACCAATATTAAAAAACAAATAATTACTTGTTTTCGTAATTTCAATTTAATTCTCAAGTTAAAAATAGGAAATTGGAAAAACAGCCAACAGAAATTATTTGATTTCACTAATATACGGCTTGAATATTTGATTCGCACATATGGTGGGCCTGAAACGCCCCTTTCTTCTGATTGGTCAATCTGCACCGTCGTCTTCCTCAATGCTGTGATACAGAATAAAAGTTCTCAGCTGTTTAATTGTTCAGATGAATTCGTCTCAGTTAATATTACATTCTTTACCATTTATTCTCCAAAACTCACCACGTTTATTGCAGCTGAGCTATCTCCCTCATCAAGTAGCCAAATTTATCAGACAGCCCTAAACATAAACCTGCTGTCTTTGACGTTGCTCCGTTTGAAAAGGCATGGTTTTAAATGTGATGATGAAAACCATACATTCATAAGACTTTTGAAGCATATGCCTACATTGTAAAAACTTAGGCTAACATTGTTAAAACGTCCGTAACAACAATATGATTAAAGACACCAATGTTCAGTAAAGTAGTTATTAATTTTTTTATGGAATATAACCTATACATGCGGAATATAATTTAATATATACATTTATTAATATTGAATGAAGAAAAACAATAATTCGCCAAGATCTATATTTCATAAGCACAACTGTAGGCTGTCATTGGACACCAAGCAATACAGCAACAATTAACTTTAATATAGTTAAAAGTTAATATAGTTTTATATAGCGGATTAATATAGTTTAGTCAGTTAATCAGCATTTTACAACAGCTTTGAAAGCAGCATAACCTACCAGAATTTAGAGTTGGTAATATACATTTGATAAATCTTCCAATAGCATGTTACATTGCTGAATATGTATATAATACTGTTTCAACTAGTCAACAGCATCCACATTATTAATAGTTAGGAAAGGTTATTGTGGAAACCATTAAAAAAGTTTCCACGTTTACAATGATGTTCTTTTCATACACCGATCAGCCACAACATTAAAACCACCTGCCTAATATTGTGTTCATGTATTGCCCTAATTCTTAAAATTTTTTGTCAATGTTAAGTACACTTGCATAAAGATGGCCTCAGAGTGTACACACAAAAATCAAAAGCCACAAAACTCAAATTTTGGCACCAACAATCATCCATGCGATTTATCTAATCAGCCAATCGTGCAGCAGCAGTGCAGTGCATAAAATCAGCAGATACGGGTCAGGAGCTTCAGTTAATGTTCACATCAACCATCAGAATAGGGAAAAAATCTGATCTCAGTGATTTGGACCGTGGCATGAAAGTTGGTGCCAGATGGGCTGGTTTGAGTATTTCTGGAACTGCTGATCTCCTGGGATTTTCACGCACAACAGTCTCTAGAATTTACTCCGAACGGTGCCAAAAACAAAAAACATCCAGTGAGTGGCAGTTCTGTGGATGGAAACACCTTGTTGGTGAGAGAGGTCAACAGAGAATGGCCAGACTGATTCAAACTGACAAAGTCTACAGTAACTCAGATAACCCCTCTGTACAATTGTGGTTAGAGGAATATCATCGCAGAATGGTATTCTGAGATGCGGGTTGGCGCTGTTTTGGCAGCATGAGGGGGACCTACACAATATTAGGCAGGTGGTTTGACACTGTGACAACGTTGCTATTAGCTAATCAAATATTAAAGGATGTTCAAACTAGCACAATAAGAACGTTTTCTCCTAACATTGTGAGAACTTTCATCAAATGCTAACGGTATCACAAGGACGTTCCATTAACATTATTTTAAGAACACTTGTTCCTAACTTCTAAACAACCTTCACATGATGCTAGCCAAAGTTTCGGAACATCCCTTGCTAGGTGGCATATAACAAAACACTGTCAAACATCAATACACAATACTGGTAACACAGACTCACACACTAGTACACACACACAACACACAAACTAACAAACTGCAATAACATTATCAATAAAGAGCCATTATCTACATGAGCACGAAACATTATCGATACAAAAAGCAATTATAACAAGCCATTATCAATAATAAAGAACACATACAGACACACATTTTCCTACAAAAAAACACAAACACACTAACCAGAAGCATTACTGAACACTATGCATGTATGATAAAAACATGCTTGCCAAATAAAATCTTTGTGTGAGTGAGTGTGTTTATCAGCTGATATGCTGTTATCTGTAAACTGCATTATAATCTGCTCACTGACAGTTCTGCATCTAAGAAATGCTGCAGCGCTCCACTGCATCTGAATGTGTGTGAAATGTGACGTCCACTCTAAAAGACACAGAGAGGAAGTGATGTAAAACAAAGCACATTTCCATAACAGACAGAATTCTAAATGATGTGAGTGTGTGTGTGAGTTTGTAAGTGTGTATGTGTATATTTGGGCTGGACCATATAGCTAAAATAACTATTTCTCAATATTTTTCGCCATACCTCTCAGTATTTACGTATTTGCTCTGAAAAGGCTTAAAAGGGGGATTTTTTTTTTTTTTTTTACCAATCAGAGGAAACATCATTTCAACCAGCCATAGTAGCCAAGTATATTCAAAATGTTCAAATGCAAGAAGCACTTTGTCCATTTAGATGATTTTCGCAAAACCAGTCAAGAATTGGTCCTAGTTCTATTTTACTCAAAAATTTTAAAAAGCAAATAAAAACTAGATTATGCATTAAGAAAATGAATTTTCTTAATTATTTCCTTAATTCTTCATTAATTTTGTCAATGTTATGGTGTACACTTGCATGAAGATAGCCTCAAAGTGTACACACAAAAATCAAAAGCCACAAAACTCCAGTTTTGGTTTAATGGGGCATTTAAAATCATTGTGATATTCACAATTGGCTACGTTTACATGCAGCCTCATAATGCGATTACAATGCGATTAAACTGCTGCTCGTGTAAACAGAATATTGCGATTGTGATATAATCAGAGTAATGATAGTTGCAGTAAGATATGTCGAGTACTCCTACTTTAATCGCTTTATCCTGGCATGTAAATGCTATAATCGCATTTCTTCCACTCTGACCAAAGTGCGCCTGCACCAATGCTGCAGACGGATGATGTTACGCTCAAGCACAGGTTCAAAATTCACGAAACAAAATCACTTACTTCTCGGCTTTCCAGCAGTGGTGCTCCCCAACTGCAGAATCTACATCCCCATGGCAAAAGAAAACATATTTTCCTGAGTTGTAAATGTCCGTTTGCAGTTTAAATTGAATGTTGGTGAGATAAAAAGACTGAATACTGCAAAAAAATGGCAAGTACATCTTTCAAATGTGTTTGTCCTTGCGGGGGAACACAACAACATCCAGCAAGTGTATTCCAATTCAAACAAGTGACTCTTATGAACTGATTCTTTTTAGTGAAACAACATAGCAACCAGTGTAATCCGACAAACAAATGACTCTTATAAACCAATTCTTTAAGTTAATCATAAGAGACAGCACATCCAGTGTAGTCGAAAATGACTCTTATTAACCGGTTCATTTAATAAATTGTTCAAAAAGACTCACAAACTGACTATTTTTATTTTTTCTTATGCCAAGCTGTATTTAAAGATACATATTTGCAACAAGATGTTTTTTGTAATATTAATTTATAAAAAAGCATTACAACATCACATTTCTCAGCGAATAATCAGAGTATTGGCAAGTAGCATGTAAACTGGATTGAAGAGGTTTCCCCAAATCATGTAAACATCTTAATCTAATTATTCCTTATACTCTGATAATTGCAGTAATCAGAGTATTAGTGTATATGTAAACATAGCCAATGTTACTTAATTTCATACAACAACAAGAACAACATCATCACGAATACATACCCAATTACTGATATCACCCTAGAGTACATTACTGTGGTGTAAACTTTTGTTCCCATCTGTGTGTGACAACAAATCCAATATTTTGAGTCACATAAAGGAAGTGAGGTAGAACAAATGGGCATTTCCATAACAGAGACTTCTGATGGACTCTGTGTGTGTGAGAGAGATATTGTTTATGAATGTGTGTGTGTGTTTGGTTGTTTTGGTGTCATTAATAGGAGAGAGGTCTTTCTGTAAACGCCCTGTCAGTGTGAGCAAGCACCTCAACACACACGATTTCTTTACACATGCTGCGGCTAAATGGACAGCGCTAACAAGCAGTGTGTGTGTGTGTAAGGGAACGCTTGTGATTTGGTGGACCTTCGTGCAATCATGCGACCTGCAGAGGCCCAACAAAACCCCCTAAAGGAAAAGAGGGGACTGCAGAGAGAGAGAGAGAGAGAGAGAGAGAGAGAGAGAGAGAGAGAGAGAGAGAGAGAGAGAGAGAAGGAGAGAGTTCAAAAAGTGAATGCACTTCATAAGAAAAAGAAAGTACAAGAGAGAAAGATAGAACTGTGTCTCTGTAATGCTGTCCTGTCCTGTCTTGTTTTTTATTGTTGTTGTTGTTTTTTGTTGTTATACGTTGTCCTGTGTGTAGTGACACTAGGGGTCATTCTTGGGAGCCTCTGGTCTTTGATAAAAGGCCAATGAAAATTGGTGAGTGGTATTTGCATGCCACTCCCCCGGACATACGTGTATAAAAGGAGCTGGTATGCAACCACTCATTCAGATTTTCTCTTCGGGGCCAAACAGTCATGCTCATTGAGCTGAATTTCTACTGTTCATTCACCTCTGCTGGATCTGACGGCGCATTTCAGCGGCACTGTTGCACTGCAGAGAACGCCCCTAGGTGCTTCGGCAGAAAAAAGAGAGTATATTTTCTGAAAGAGTTTAATTCTCTAAAAGAGTATATTTCTCTAAAAAAGCGGCACACACGGAACATCTTTTTAAAGACGCGTCTTTTTAAAGATGACTTTCCGATTGTGTGTTATTCCTGGTTGCGGTCGTTATCTCTCAACTTCAGATGGTCATGATCGCTGTCTTTCGTGTCTGGGCGCGACCCACACGGAGGCAGCGTTCGTGGATGGCAACATTGCGGTCGCGGCTTGCTTTCGTAAGAAAGCAAGCCACCCCAGCAGCTCCCCGCCTCGGTCCTTCTACCTACGGGTATGAGGCCAGCGCGGCTAGCACTGGGGGCGATTTGGGGACCCCAATGGGATCGCCTCCGCCGGGTATCCCCCCGCGGACCTCCCATTCTCCAGCACGATCGTCTGCCCCAGTCGGGCTTCCAGATGAGTCCACCGGCTTGTCTCACGGCGAGTCTGGCCTCTTGTTCGGAGCCCGCGAAGATGATGAGCTCTCGAGCGCAGCATCGGAGAGCGGGCTTGTCCAGTCGGACGCAGAAGCCTCAGCTGGGCTCCCCCCCTTGGGGACGATTGCCCAGTCACAGGCTGATGCAGAGATGACGGACATGCTTTCCCGGGCAGCCGTGAGCGTCGGGCTAGAGTGGAACCCTCCGCTCTCCCCTGAACCCTCGCGGCTTGATGATTGGTTCCTGGGCTCGCGGCGCTGCTCAAAGCAGCCACGCCCCGCTCCAGTGCCTTTCTTCCCGGAAGTGCACGAGGAACTGACGAAATTGTGGGGGGCACCTTTTACTGCCCGGTCCTGATTCCTCAATTCCCCCGCCCTTACTACCCTCGATGGTGGGGCGGCCAGGGGCTATACAGCGATTCCCCCGGTGGATAAGGCGCTCGCGGTGCACCTATGCCCACAGAGCGCCACCACCTGGCACGGACGCCCAAAGCTCCCATCAAAGCCCTGTAGGTTCATGTCATCCCTGACGGCTAAAGCCTACAGCGCTGCTGGACAAGCCACCTCTGCCCTGCACGCCATGGCTCTCCTGCAGGTCCACCAAGCCAAGGCGCTGAAAGAACTGCACGAGGGTAGTTCCACCCCAGATCTGATGCAGGAACTGCGCTCGGCGACCGACCTCGCTCTCCGAGCGATAAAGGTCATGGCGTGGTCTCTCGGGCGGACGAGGTCCACATTAGTGGTCCAGGAGCGCCACCTTTGGCTCAACCTGGTCGAGATGGGTGAGGCCGACAAGACACAGTTCCTTGCTGCCCCCATTTCCGAGGCTGGCCTATTCGGCAACACGGTCGAGGACTTTCCCAGCAGTTCTCGACAGTGAAGCAGCAGACGGAGGCTATCTGGCATATCCTGCCCCGGCGTGGCTCAAGATCCTGCACCCCATCTGCTCGTCACCAAGGGCGACCCCTGCGGTGACTGCACCGGCTCCGCCGCAGCCCGCCCCTTCGGCCTGGCCCCGGCGTGAAGCCCACCGCAGGAAGCAGAAGCCACCCGTCTCACAGTTGGCCGCTAAGAACCCACGGAGGTCGTCAAAGCGCCCCTGAGATGGGTGACCCAGGGTCGAAGAAACACACTCACCTGGAGCTGGTAAGAAGACCACTCCATCCCCCGGTGGAGGGCCGGGTGGAGAATCTTTTGTTGACTTTTTGTTTGATTTCGCTGCATGCCCAAGTGGCTGCGGTACCCAACAGTTCAGCAAAAGAGTGGTTTCCTTCTTCCCTGGGTCACATACCCAGTGTGCACGGTTGTCATCACGACTACTGTCCATGGGTTTTTCCTTGCAGGATTGGCGCTCCAGCAGTGGTCTTCCTGCCCCCGAGCACCCAGCTGTGGCACACATCCACCCCCGATGTGACAGTCTCCACGGGTTACGAGGACAGGCCTCTTCCTCCCCCGTCCCAGGCCCACCCCGCCACAAGGCCCCACCTGCCAGTACATCCGACGACGTTGTCCCCTTGCGTGGAACTTGGATGCATGGCTTGCGCTTTCCAACCCATCGTGATGGCTGACCCGGAACGTCCGACTCGTCTACGCGATTCAGTTCACCAGGCACCCGCCCAGGTTCAGCGGTATCCACTTCACCTTGGTGAAGGATGAAAACGCTGCTACCTTGCGCGCGGAGATTGCTACCCGCCTACGGAAGGGCACGATAGAACCTGTCCCTCCAGCCGAGATGAAGAAGGGGTTTTACAGCTCCTACTTTATCGTACTGAAAAAAGGCAGTGGGTTGCAGCCAATCTTGGACCTGCGAGTACTGAACCGGGCTTTACACAGACTCCCATTCAAGATGCTGACGCAAAATGCATTCTGGCAAGCGTCCAGCATCAAGATTGGTTTGCGGCGGTAGACCTGAAGGACGCGTACTTCCACGTCTCGATCCTACCTCGACACAGACCCTTCCTGTGGTTTGCATTCGAGGGTCAGGCATATCAGTACAAGGTCCTCCCTTTCGGCCTGTCCCTGTCTCCTCGCATCTTCACGAAGGTCGCAGAGGCAGCCCGTGCCCCGTTAAGGGAAGTGGGCATTCGCATTCTCAATTATCTCGATGACTGGCTAATCCTAGCTCACTCTCGGGACATGCTGTGCTCTCACACTTCAGCCGACTAGGGCTTCGGGTCAACTGGGAAAAGAGCAAGCTCCTCCCGGTTCAGAGCATCTCTTTCCTCAGTTAGGACTTGGACTCAGTCTCTTTGACAGCATGCCTCACGAACGAGCGTGCCCAGTCGGTGCTGGCCTGTTTGAAGGTGTTCAAACAGAAAACAGTGGTTCCACTGAAACTTTTTAAGAGGCTCCTGGGGCATAAGGCATCCTCAGCGGTAGCCACCCCACTCGGGTTGATGCATATGAGACCGCTTCAGCACTGGCTTCAGACTCGAGTCCCGAGATGGGCATGGTGCCGCAGGACATATCGCGTGGTCATCACGCCGGTCTGTCACCGTCTTTTCAGCCCTTGGACTGACCTCTCGTTTCTACGGGCAGGTGTTCCCCTAGAACTGGTCTCCAGGCGTGTCGTTGTCACGCCAGATGCCTCCGAAACGGGCTGGGGCACTGTTTGCAACGGGCATGCAGCCGCCGGCTTGTGGATGGGCCCGCAACTGCATAGGCACATCAACTGCCTTGAGTTGTTGGCAATTCTGCTCACCCTGCGGAGGTTTCGGCCATTGATCCAGAGCAAGCACGTGATAGTTCGGACAGACAACACAGCAACGGTAGCATATGTCAATTGCCAATGTGGTCTGCGCTCTCGTTGTATGTCACAACTCGCCCGCCGTCTCACCAGCAGCACTTCAAGTCGCTGCGAGCCACTCACATCCCGGGCAACCTCAACACTACAGCGGACCCCCTGTCACAGCAGGTTACCCTCAGGGGAGAGTGGAGACTCCACCCTCAGGTGGTCCAGCTGATTTGGAGTCGATTTGGACAGGCACAGGTGGACCTGTTCGCCTCCCAACAATCCTCCCACTGCCCACTCTGGTACACCCTGACCGAGGCCCCCCTCAGTATAGACGCGCTGGCACACAGCTGGCCCCCTGGCCTGCACAAATATGCGTTTCTCCCAGTGAGCCTGCTTGCACAGACCCTGTGCAAGTTCAGGGAGGACGAGGAGCAGGTCGTCCTGGTAGCACCCTACTGGCCCACCCAGACGTGGTTCTCGGACCTCACAATCCTCGCGACAGCCCCCCCCCCCCGCGAATTCCCCTGAGGAAGGACCTTCTTTCTCAGGGACGGGGAACCATCTGGTTCAATTGACCAGACCTCTGGAATTTTTATGTCTGGCCCCTGGACGGGATGTGGAAGACCTAAGCGGTCTACCACCCACGGTGTTAGACACGATCACTCAGGCTAGGGCCCCCTCTACGAGGCGCCTCTATGCCTTTAAGTGGCGTCTGTTCGCTAAGTGGTGTTCTTCCCGACAGGAAGACCCCCAGAGATGCGCAGTCGGATCAGTGCTTTCATTCCTGCAGGAGAGGTTGGAAGGGCGGCTGTCCCCTTCCACCTTGAAGGTGTACGTTGCCGCCATAGCACCACACCACGACACAGTCGACGGTAAATCCTTAGGGTAGTATAACCTGATCATCAGGTTCCTGAGAGGCGCCAGGAGGCTGAATCCCTTCAGACCGCGCCTCGTTCCCTCATGGGACCTCTCTGTAGTTCTTCAGGGTCTACAGAGAGCCCCCTTTGAGCCTTTGCAGTCAGCTGAGCTTAAGGCACTCTCCTTGAAGACTGCCCTCCTGACTGCGCTCACTTCCATCAAGAGGGTAGGAGACTTGCAAGCATTCTCTGTCAGCGAAACGTGCCTGGAGTTCGGTCTGGGCTACTCTCACGTGATCCTGAGACCCCGACCGGGCTATGTGCCCAAGGTTCCCACGACCCCTTTTAGGGATCAGGTGGTGAACCTGCGAGCGCTGCCCCAGGAGGAGGCAGACCCAGCCCTGTCGTTGCTGTGTCCAGTGTGCACTTTACGCATCTATTTGGATCGCACGCAGAGCTTTAGGATCTCTGAGCAGCTCTTTGTCTGCTTTGGTGCACAGCGGAAAGCAAGCACTGTCTCCATGCAGAGGATCGCCCACTGGCTCATTGACGCCATAGCTATGGCATATCACGCCCAGGACATGCCACCCCCGGTAGGCCTACGAGCCCATTCTACCAGGGGTGTAGCGGCCTCTTGGGCCCTGGCCAGGGGTGCCTCTCTAACAGACATTTGCAGAGCAGCAGGCTGGGCAACACCCAACACCTTTGCAAGGTTCTAGAACCTCCAGGTGGAACCGGTTTCATCCCAGGTAGTGGCACGCAATACAAGTGGATAAGCCCGGGATAGCCGGCCGGGTGTATTGTTTGCACATAGCACCTTCCACCTCTTTTGAGCTGAAGATGTGCGCCATTAATTCCCAGTAGTGTTCACAAACTATGTTCCCTGGTTGACTTCCTCCGAGCCCTGTGGCAGTCGAGTTTTTGTAGAGACTCACTGCTGGCCCAGTACATGTGCTAAGAGCCCTGTTCTGGGGTAGGTGCTCCACATGTGGCGGTTCCCTGTAAGGTAACCCCATGCGATCCCCCCTCTCTTTGGGCGAGGTGTGGTCTCCGCGGTGTCCTCCCCTTGGGAGGGACACCCCCCGACTAGACCTGGCAGCCCAGTTGGATAATCCCCCTTCTTTTTTAGGGAGTGGAAATAAAGAAGGGGAAAAGAGGCCACGACTGGGTTAGCCTGTCTCTGTCTCTTGGGTAGTCAACTTGTCCCCAAAGGGCCGTTCGACACTCATAACTATGTTGGGGGAGGTTACGTGTCGGCCTGGTGCGCTGGCTATGAGGCACACAATGGTCTGCCCGTCACACACCGCCAGTTCACATAACACAGTTCAGCCAGTTGTGGCGTTTCGTATAGGGACCCCTAGTGTCACTACATCGACACAACGTCGAGTGAGTGACAGATAGGGAATGTCCTGGTTACTTGTGTAACCTCCGTTCCCTGATGGAGGGAATGAGACGTTGTGTCCCTCCTGCCACAATGTTGAGCTACCCGCTGAAATGGCTGGACCTTGTCTCGGCTCCTCAGCATAAAACCTGAATGAGTGGTTGCATACCAGCTCCTTTTATACCCATATGTCTGAGGGAGTGGCATGCAAATACCACTCGCCAATTTTCATTGGCCTTTTATCAAAGACCAGAGGTGTCTCGGGCTCCCAAGAGTGACCCCTAGTGTCACTACATCGATACAACGTCTCGTTCCCTCCATCAGGGAACGGAGGTTACGCAAGTAACCAGGACGTTTTACTGTTCTGAGCTGTGCTGTGTTGCTTTGTTTTTCTGTGCTGTGATGCCAAACTGTGTTGGGTTTCTTTATGCTGTGCTGTGCTGAATTGTGCTGTGTTGCTTTCTGTTTTACTGTGCCGAGCTGTCATGAAGAAATGTGTTGTGTTTCTTTGTGTTTTGCTGTGCCAAACTGTGTTGTGTTGCTTTGTTTTGCTGTGCTGTGCTGTGATGCCAAACTGTGTTGTGTTTCTTTATGTTGTGCTGAGCTGACCTGTGCTGTGTTGCTTTCTGTTTTACTGTGCCGAGCTGTCATGAATAAATATGTTGTGTTTCTTTATGTTTTGCTGTGTTTTGTGGTACTATGTGTTCTCAGGTGAGTTTTCTGAGTTTTGCTTAAAAATGTTGTGCTCAGGTGAGTTATCTTAAGTTGTATTTGGGTGTGCTGATCTGTGTTGTGTTGTGTTGCTTTGTGTTTTACTGTGCCGAACTGTGTTGTGTTGATTTATGTTTAGCTGTGCCGAACTGTGTTGTGTTGTTTTGTGTTTTGCTCAGCCGGCATATGTTGTGTAACTTTGTTTTGCTGTGCTGAGCTGTGTTGTGTTGCTTTATGTTTTGCTGTGCTGAGTTGAGCTGTGATGCCAACTGTGTTGTGCTATTTTGTGCTGTGCCAAACTGTGCTGTGTTGCTTTTTGTTTTACTGTGCCAAGCTGTGATACAGAACTGTGTTGTGTTGCTTTGTGTTTTGCGGTGCCGAACTATGTTGTGTTGCTTTGTTTTGCTGTGTCGAACTGTGTTGTGTTTCTTTGTGATGTGCTGAACTGTGCTGTGTTGCATTGTGTTTTGCTTTTCCGAGCTGTGTTGTGTAGCTTTTGTTTTACTGTGCTGAACTGTGTTGTGTTTTTTTGTGTTTCACTTTGCTAAGCTTTGAAGTAGAAATGTGTGGTGTTGCTTTGCTTTGTGTTTTACTGTGCCAAACTGTGTTGTGTTTCTTTGTGTTATGCTGTGCCAAGCTGTATTGTTAAATGTGTTGTGGTGCTTGTGTTGTGCTGTGCTGAGTTGTGTTGCTTTGTGTTGTTGTGCTGTGCTATGCCGAACTGTGCTGCTTTGCTTTATATTTTGCTGTGCCGAAAGTTTTGTGTTGTTTTTTGTTTTACATTGCTGAGCTGTGTTATTAAATGTGCTGTATTATTGTTGTGTTTTAGATGACCTATGCTGATGGTGGATGTGTAGTGCTGTTCTGTGGAGTGTTATTTTGTACTTAGCTGTGTTATGTTGTTTTGTGTTGTACACAGATGTGCTTTGCTCTTTTGTGTTGTATTGTACTCTGTTGTGTTGTGCTAAGCTGTGTTGTGATTGTGTGGAAATCAACACTTCTGCAGTACTATGCCACATCATGTTGCTTTTCCTGACTTTAGACATCGTTTAATCCGTAATGTTGTGTTGGTGTATATCTGTGTGTGACTCCTGTGTGTGTGTCTAACCTGAATAAATGTGACTATTTGAAGTTTTTCCTGAAGCCAAAACTGGAGAACCAGTACCAGACACCTTTTACCAGATATAACAGCTTTCAGCTTTATTAAACATTAGTGTGTGTGTGTATGTGTGTGTGTGTGTGTGTGTGTGTGTGTGTAGGTGTCAGATCAACCACAGGAAAAACAGTTTCACTGTTTTGTGCTCATGGAAATACTTGTATCCACCATTATCAAATAAACCTTCTATTACATAAAGACATGTAGAGAGAGTAAGGTGGGGATGGCAGAGAAAAAAAAAGAGGGTGGAAAACTAAAAGAGTAAGTAGGAAACCTATAGGATAGAAAAATCACTGAGACTGAGATTTTTTTTTTATCTCAATCTTTTCTCCTAGACACCAATGAGTTTAAATAGAGAGCAACTGACCACTTGCTTTCTCAGATTTGTTCTTCTGAGAAAATGACTCAGTAATCTCAAATGTCTCCTTTAGTTTCAGAAGAGACCTAAAAATGGTCACAATCTATGTGCAGATTAATCTTATAGCTCTACCCTCTTACTGCATGTCAACAATTGTCTTATTTGCACTGAATTCCCTTCAAAAATATTAGAAGAAAAGTCTGAGATAAAGTTGATTCAGAAATGAAATGTAACTGAGAACACATCTCTTGAGATATAAAAGAGCAACCACTGAGCACTAGAAATTTCCTCTGGCAAGAAACACAAACATATTTAGAGAATGAAAAAGATGGTGTAGTAGAGCAGGTACATGCTGTCTGTATCATTTTTGTGCTACAGTTTCTGAAACAAAACCTTTGTTGTGATCTGTATCACAGTAGAAATAATAGGCACAGAGTGAACGAACCCTGCTGACACAGAGGTGCGCGTGTGTGTGTGTGTGTGTGTGTGTGTGTGTGTGTGTGTGTGTGTACGCTCAAGGTTATATTAAACATCAATCAAGCCCAAGCATGCACACACCACATTTTCTGTGTTTCTAGTCCAGCGGTTATATGTGTCGCACACACGCCACTCCTTGTTAGCATGTAAATGTACCACCACCCCTTAATATTAAACTTTGTGCTTTCAAAACTGTGCAGTCACTATAGCAGTACATTTGACATTGCAATTTAATCTAGAGTGTTATGGAATTTTTACATTTTGCCATAGCTGTGAGCTTGCAGTCTGAATTGAATGTGTTGAAATACAAAGATCAAGTACGTTGAAATAAAACAAAGACAACACGTTTCTTCTTTAATTTTGTTTCTGCACTGGCTACTTTCGGGACAAGCATAGTCCAGTTTTCAGACAAACGACTCTTTTAATGAATCGCTCAAAAAGACCCACAAATACAGAATTATCAGCTGGAATCAGTCTTATGAATAGGGTTGGGAACCAAAAACCAGTTCTTGTTCAGAAGCTAATCCATTTAAAAAAATATTGGAACCATATGATTTTTATGACTTCCAGTTCTGTTAATGGTTCCCAAACGGAACACCATACCAAAATACTCTGACAGTGTTTCCTGCAGCGATATTTTACGGCGGTGTTAAATGCACCGCGCCTACATTGAAGACTGATTCCCGAACTAATGTATCTAATGAGCAACATACGGCGCAACCAGTGTAGACCAATACCCAAAGGAATGACTCTTATGAGCTGGTTCATTTGATGAGTTACAGAACACATCAGTCGGAGTGGTTACTGAATTCATCTCACTGATGCATACAGTAAGCTATGATTTTTTCATGTTTAACTCTAAATGAAATAATTCTTCCTCAAAAGTACTAAAAGAAACTTTAATGGAACCGTTAAGGAGCCGGAATTGTCAAGAGGAATCGGAATCATTAAATTCCTTACGATTCCCATCCCTACTCAGGAATCCTTCACCGAATCATCACACAGAATCTGTCAAAGAGATAACTGAATTAACCCTTTCCAGCCGGAGCGTTCAAATTTGGGAACAATTATTCCCATGGTTCCTGTCTCAATATCTTCGCCGTCCAATCACTGATTTTATTTCTGAAAACTGCCAGATACTCATGACAATATAAGCTAAAAGCACATATGATTGGTTAAGGGGTTACTGGGCGTGAATAATAAATGTATCGTAATCATCGTCATCCTCCATTTGCCTGAGCGGAGCCATAGAGGATATCCCGGGAGATTTCCTCCAGTGTTGGACTTACTGCTTCAAATTGAAAACTGAGGTGATCTTTCGAGGTAAGACAAGTTATTTAACATTTGTTGTCAATATTGTCTCTTGAAAGTCAAAACATTTTAGTTACGAAGCATTTATTTGTAGGAGTAACGCTAGTTATTTCTGGAAAAAATTACATGACCATTGGCGTTCATCGGACAGGCAACTAGCCTCTATTTTTAAGCAAATTTCTGTGAAACTTGCTAAATAAACATTAGCTAGCACTACTATGTACATTTTTAGCTAAATAGCAATAACTTTTTTAGCCAATTTTGTTGCTTGTGGAAGATAGTCAAACCTTTTTAGTTACGAAGCATTTATTTGCGCTAGCTAGTTTTTTGTTTGTTTTTTTTCTGGAAAAAAACGTGACCGTCATCGGCGAGCCTCTTCTTTTTACATAAACGTTTTATATAAATATGACCGACTTCGCTCTCCTGGCGACGAAGGTCATGTTGCGGTCTCTTGGGCAGGCAATGTCCACCCTGGTGGTCTAGGAGTGCCATCTATGGCTCAACCTGGTCGAGATGAGAGAGGCTGACAAGGCACGGTTCCTTGATGCCCCCATTTCCCAGGTCAGCCTGTTCGACGACACCGTCGAGGACTTCGCCCAGCAGTTCTTGGCAGTGAAGAAGCAGATGGAGGCTATACAGCACATCCTGCCCCGGCACGGCACAAGACCCCGCACCCCATCTGCTCGTCGCCAAGGGCGTCCTCCTGCAGCAACAGCACCGGCTCTGCCGCAGCCAGAGAGGTATTTCGCTCTGTCCGCTCGGTGCACGGAGAACCCCGTGGGTTCGATGGCTGAATCTGGAATCTCAGCAGACATCCAAGTTTCCATAAGGCAGATAATTCAGCAGTCCCTCGTCTCTCGTTGGAAAGACATCCGCGCTCTCAACTCGCAGAGCTTGTTGTCCAGAGACTGAACATTTGCCAGTAGAATACTGGGTAGCGGGGGTCGATTTGCATGACGTCTTACTTTGATGAGAATGCCGGCTCTATTTCCCCTTTTCCTTCTGCGTTTCCGTGGCCGGGCTGCCCAGACAAAGGGCTCCGCTGGCGTGTTTGTACACAGCAGGTCGGCACTAAGGAATTTAAAGTCTGGTTTTTGGTGTGCTATTGCAGAACCAATGTCCAAAAATGTGTCTGTCGTACACAATAAGGCAAACAACATCCAAGACATAAAAACATAGAATTGTGAACAAAACAAACAAAAAACTGCAGTGTTGTGTCGGAGCTCGCAACGCAGCAGCCATACTCGGCACCATCTTGAGTCAGTATAGCTTTCCAACCCGTCGTGATGGCTGACCCGGAACGTCCGACACGGCTACGTCATTCAGTTCGCCAGGCGCCTGCCCAGGTTCAGCAGCGTCCGCTTCACCTTGGTGAAGGGCGAGAACACTGCTACCTTGTATGCGGAGATCGCTACCCTTCAACAGAAGGGCGCGATAGAGCTGTCCCTCCGGCTGAGATGAAGAAGGAGTTTTACATCCCCTACTTCATCGTACCGAAGAAAGGCGGTGAGTTGCGGCCAATCTTGGACCTGCGTGTACTGAACCGGGCCTTGCACAGACTCCCGTTCAAGATGCTGATGCAGAAACGCATTTTAGCGAGCATCCAGCATCAAGATTGGTTTGCAGCGGTAGACCTGAAGGACGCGTACTTCCACGTCTCGGTCTTACCTCGACACAGACGCTTCCTGGGGTTTGCTTTCGAGGGCTGGGCGTACCAGCACAAGTTCCTCCCCTTCGACCTGTCCTTGTCCCCTCGCGTCTTCACGAAGGTCGCAGAGGCAGCCCTTGCCCCACTAAAGGAAGTGGGCATCCGCATCCTCAATTATCTCGATGACTGGCTAATCCTAATGGTCAAGCTCACTCTCGGGATGTGTTGTGTGCGCACAGGGACCTGGTGCTCATGTACCTCAGCCAACTGGGGCTTCGGATCAACTGGGAAAAGAGCAAGCTCTCTCCGGTTCAGAGCATCCCTTTTCTCGGCTTGGAGTTAGACTCAGTCTCGATGACGGCGTGCTTCACGAACGAGCGCGCACAGTCGGTGCTGAACTGTCTGAAGGTGTTTAGACAGAAGACAGTGGTTCCACTGAAAATTTTTCAGAGGCTCCTGGGGCATATGGCATCCTCAGCAGTGGCCACACCGTTCGGGTTGATGCATATGAGACCACTTCAGCACTGGCTTCAGACTCGAGTCCCAAGATGGGCATGGTGCCATGGGACACATCGCATGGTCGTCACGCCGATCTGTCACCGTCTCTTCAGCCCTTGTACCTTCAGACCTTGCGTTTCTACTGGCAGGGGTTCTGCTAGAGCAGGTCTCCAGGCGCGTCGTGGTTACGACAGATGCCTCCAATCTGGAGCCGATTCGGTCGAGCACAGGTAGACCTGTTTGCTTCCTGGGAATCCTCCCACTGCCCGCTTTGGTATACCCTGATCGAGGCACACAGCTGGCCCCAGGGATTACGCAAATATGCATTTCCCCCAGTGAAAAGAGGCCATGGCTGGGCTAGCCTGTCCCTATTTGTTGGGCAGTCGACTTGTTCCTGAAGGACCGTTCGACGCTCATAAGAGCGTTGGGGGGAGGTTACGTGACGGCCTGGTGCGCTGGCTACGAGGCACACAGTGGTCTGCTCGTCTCGCACCGCCAGTCCACGTAACACAGTTCAGCTAGTTGTGGCATTTTGTATAGGGACCCCTAGTGTCACTACATCGACACAACGTCGAGTGAGTGACAGATAGGGAACATCCTGGTTACTTTCGTAAACTCCGTTACCTGATGGAGGGAACGAGACGTTGTGTCCCTCTTGCCACAACACTGAACTACCCGCTGAAATGGCCAGGACCTTGTCTTGGCTCCTCAGCACAAAAGCTGAATGAGTGGTTGCATACCAGCTCCTTTTACACCCGTATGTCCGGGGTAGTGGCATGCAAATTCCACTCGCCAATTCCCACTGGCCTTTTTTCAAAAAGCAGAGGTGTTTGGGGCTCCCAAGAGTGACCCATAGTGTCACTACATCGACACAACATCTCGTTCCCTCCATCAAGGAACGGAGGTTACGAAAGTAACCAGGACGTTATCTAGCTTTTTGATTTTCCCATGTAATAAAAAAATGGTAGATATCTTTCTATAATTTAGCAGATAGCTTCACCAATCCATCACACAGACATGATTTTAGATTGTGTGTACCTTCCTGTTCACAAGGAAAGTGTGAGAGGGCTGTCTGCAGTTGGACATTCTGGTTAGTCTGCAAGCCTTTGGTGACTATTCAGTGTATGAATTTGTGAAGAACACACTGCTGGCTACCAATTGTGTACTTTTTTCTGTTGTAGAGATGGATAGAGACTATGCCCGCCAGCTCCGCGTTCGCCTGTGACTGGACCACCGTACCCAAGGGTGGGAGTCCAGCCTTCCGCGTCAGACATGGCGAGCCCGCTCATCCCTCATATCTCATGAGCTCATATCTCATCCTCTTTGCGAGTTCCGAACGAGGCCGCAAACCCATCCTGAGACGGACCCGCGGTCTCATCTCAGAACCCAGCCGGGGCATACGAGTGTGCAGGGAAATGGGAGGTCTGTGGGGGGTTACCCGGCGGAGAAGCTCCCATTGAAGTCCCCAAATCGCCCCCAGTGTTAACCGACTCAGCCTCATACCCATAGGTAGAAGGAACGAGACGGGGAGCCGCTGGGGTAGCTTTCTTTTTGACGAAAGAAAGCCGCGACCGCAACGTAGCCATGGTCATGTTCTCGCAATGAGGACATGAACCATCCACGAACGATGTCTCTGCGTGGGAAGCACCCAAACACGAGATACAGCGATCGTGGCCATCAGAAGCGGAGAGATAGCGACCGCAACCAGGAAGGATACAGAAATGAAAAGTCATCTTGAAAAAGATGCTTTCGTGAGTGCCACACTTTTAGTTGGAAATTCTCTTTTAGAGAGAACATATACTCTTTTTTTTCTCACTGTTGAAGCACCCAGGGATGTACTCTGCACAACGCCGGTGCAAGAGGGGGTGAACCACTGTAATGCACCATAAGACCAACAGCTCGTGAGAGCAAGAAAGATTAATGGACCAGTAGTAGTTCAGCTTGAATGAACACAACCACTCGGCTCCAAAGAAAAAATCTGAATGAGTGGTTGCATTCCAGCTCCTTTTATACCTGTATGTCCGGGGAAGTGGCATGCAAATTCCACTCGCCAATTGTCATTGGCCTTTTCTCAAAGATCAGAGATGTCTAGGGCTCCCAGGAGCGACTCCTAGTGTCACTTCATCGACACAACGTCGAGTGAGTGACAGAAGGGGAACAGAAGGTAACGTTGACACCAGTTCGGTGAACGTCCTGAAGGTTTGTTGAGCTGTGAAACAGGTGGATTAAAGAGCTGCTGTGTTATTGCTACCAAAAACTAAAACTACTACTAATATAAATATTCGGGAAAAACTGAAACTGTGTTGTTGTGTTGCGCTGTGCTGGGTTGAACTTTGCTGTTGTTGTATCGACTGAGACTCAGTCATACACAAATGAATTCAGTCCACAACCTGACACACAGACACACATATGTGAACTCACATCCACAATCTGTGTCTTACACAGTCTGTACATCTCTCCACACCAGGAGTCACACTGTGACTACTGCACGTCTCACACAAAACCTCAGCGTGCCATTGGAATAACAATACATCCACCATCACACACACACATACACTTACACACATAAATACACTTCACTTCTCCTGAGGTGAGTCGACCTACTTCTCTCCTTTTGAGCGCTGAGGCGATTGGGAGAGAGAGAGAATGTTCCTTCTGACCTGAAATCCAGTGAGATCTGATCCTGAGGTGCTGAGGAGAGTTACTTCATCACACACACACACATGCACACACTGAAGGGATGGCTTGTATGCCAAACCCCCAGAGAGTACGTCAGTTCTGCTTTAACGGAAGAACACAGACCAAAAAGACAAAGATGAGAGAAAAAAAGAGCGTAATATAAAAGACAGAAGTGAGACAGTGACAGGGAGAGAGATAGAGTCTGAACAGCTGCCAGAATTCGGTCTAACCGTCACTTAGTGTCCCACCAAGAGAGTGAGAGAGAGAGAGTGTCCATGGAAGGAGAGAGAGAAAATGGGTTGTGTTGCTCTATGTTGTGTTGTAGTTTGTTGCTGTTATGTTGTGTACTATTGTGATTTGTGTTGTGTGTTCTATCGTATTGTGATATATTGTACTGCATTGCATTTTATCGTGTTATGATTTGTGTTGTGTTTTATTGTGTACTGTAAAGTATGGTGATTTAAGTCATGGAGTGTAATATGTTTTATTGTGTTTTGTTGTGTAGTGGTTTTATTTGTGTTGTGGTGTGTTTTGTTTAGTTGTATAGTGTTTTGGAGTGTTGAAATGTGTTGTGTTATTTTGTATAGTATTGTGATTTGTGTTCTGGTGTGTTCTATTGTGCTTTATTGTGTTATGTTGTGATTTGAGTTGTGTTCTATTGTGTTGTGCTATGCTGTGTTGTATAGTGTTTTGTGTTTGTGTTTTATTGTGTTATGTTGTGTTGTATAGTGTTATGGAGTGTTCTATTTTGTTGTGTTGTATAGTGTTGTGATTTGTGTTGTGATGTGTTCTACTGTGTTTTATTGTATTGTGTGTTTTTGTGTCATGTTTTTTAGTGTTGTGATGTGTTGTGGTGTGTTCTATTGGGTTGCATTGTGTTTTGTTGTGCTGTTATGTAGCGTTGTGATTTGTGCTATAGTGTGTTATGTTGTGTTGTAATGTGCTGTGGTGTGCTCTGCTGTGTTGTATTTAGTTTTGTTGTGCTATGCTGTGCAGTGTAGTGTTGTTATTTGTGGTGTGTTGTGTTTTATTGTATTGTGTAGTGTTGTGATTTGTGTTATGAAATGTTCTATTGTGTTGTGTTGTGTTATTATTTTGTGTAGTTTGATTTGTGTTGTGGTGTGTTATTTTGTGTTGTATTTATTGTGTTATGTTGTGTTGTTGTGATTTGTATTGTGGTGTCTTCTATTGTGTTGTATATTGTTGTGATTTGTTTTATGGAAGGTTCTAATGTGTAGTGTTGTATAGTGTTGTGATTTGTGTTTTAATATGTTCTATTGTGTTGTGATTTGTGCTGAGTTTCATTGTGTTATGTTTTGTTGTGTAGTATTGTGATTTGTGTTGTGATGTGTTCTGTTATGTTGTGTTCTATAGTGTTGTTGTGATTTGTGGTGTGTTGTGTTTTATTGTATTGTGATTTGTGTTATGGAGTGTTCTATTGTGTTGTGTTGTGTTATTATTTGGTGTAGTGTAATTAGTGTTGTGTTGAGTTATATTGTGTTATGTTGTATAGTGCTGACATTTTTGTTGTGGTGTGTTCTATTGTGCTGCATTGCATTTTATTGTGTTATGTAGTGTTGTGGTGTCTTCTATTGTGTAGTGTTGTGATTTGTGTTGTAATGTGTTCAGTTGTGTTGTGTTCTGTAGTGTTGTTGTGATTTGTGGTGCGTTATGTTTGATTGTGTTACTGTATGTGGTGTTCTGTGGTGTTGTAATTTGTGCTATGGTGTGTTATATTGTGTTGTGTTGTTTTTCACTGTGTTATGAGAAGTCGTTTAATATTGTGATTTGTGTTGTGTTGTGATGTGTTCTGTTATGTTGTGTTGTGGAATATTCTGTTGTGTTTTATTGTATTGTGTCATGTTGGGTTTTGTAGTGTTGTAATTTGAGTTGTGGTGTGTTCTATTGTGTAGGATTGTGATTTGTGTTGTAATGTGTTCAATTGTGTACTGTTATGTTGTTGTGATTTGTGACTATTGTTTTGTGTATTATTATTGTGCTATGTTGTGTTGTGTAGAATTGTGATTTGCATTGTTGTGTCTTCTGTTGTGCTGTTTTGTGCAGTGATTTGTGGTGTTTTATTGTGTTATGCTTGGTTGTGCAGTATTGTGATTTGTGTTGTGATGTGTTCTATTATGTGTTCTGTTGTGTTTTGTGTATTTTATTGTGTTATGTTACATTGTGATTTGTGTTGTGGTTCAATTGTGTTGTGTTATGTTGCGCTCTATTATGCTGTGTTGACCTGTGCTTTGTTGAATTCTGCTGTGTTGTGTTGGGTTGGGTTCTGCTGTTTTGTGGTTTGTGTTGTATTATGTTCTATTATCTTGTGATGTGCTGAGTTGAGTTTGAGCTTTATTGTCATTTAGCCATGAAGAGAAAGAAAAGAGACCCAAAAAGAGCGAGCAGTTGTAGTTTTTCTCTCTGCAGTGGTAGTATTTCTTTTTCATACGCCCTGCTGCAAAGAAATATGACAGAATATATAGCAGAAATCTCTCCTGCAGCACAGAGAGAAAAGAGACATATGGAACGAGTGCACTAGAACAATGCAGACAAGATGGGCAAGACATCAACTCCTAAAGAGGGCAAGATGTCTGTGTGTGTGTGACTGTATAAACACTTCCTCTCACTGGAGGAATTCTCCTTTTGTGTTTTTAATTGTGGTCACAAGGGGCCTCATTGGCTGTTATCACGGCTCTGCTTATTGGCTGACAAAACACTGCTGGGATTCGATTGGCCCCTTGAGAGACTCTGGCAACAGACCACACCCACCTACTTTCCGTTAGGAGCCTGTTATTATGCGCAGTCTTCATGCTGGGAGATCAAAGTTAGCCCACACATGAATTCCCAGCAAATTTACCTTTCACACTGTGTTTGTGAGCAATATTTACATCTTATATGCATGTTATTAGCATTTGCCTTTTGGAATACTGCTTAAAAATCAGGGATCTGCATCTGGAGATTTGCCTAAAATGTATCAATGTGCTCATAATGAGATTTAGAAAGAAAAGGACTAATTTTCGTAATTAATAACTGAGAGCTGCTTATTTTTCTTCCCAGCTGTCCCTGTCTAGTTCTTCTACTCTATTTCTAAAATCAAAATATTAATGTGGTGCAGAAATTGTACAAAAACACAAAGATTTTGTTTTTTTAAATATGCAAAAAATTACAAAAAATTTAATATACGGCAGATGTCAGACATTTTAAATGCTCTGGAAGAAGAACACTCAACAGATTAATCAAGAATTAAAGTTGACCCTGCTGAAAAAAAAAAACAAAACAAAAAAAAAAAACATCTTAAACCTGCCTAAATTGGTTAGCTGGTCTCCCAGTCTGGCCAAGCTGGTTAGACTGGTCTGTTTTGCTGGTTTTAGAGGAGTTTTAGGCAGTTGTCAGCAGATCATGTTGGGAGACCAGCTGGATGACCAACTAAACCAGCTAAAAACCAGCTTGGCTAGACAGTGAGTTCAGTTAGACTAGCTAAGACCAGCAAATCCCCTTAGGCTAGGAATTCATGAATAGCGACAGAAGAAGAGGAGATTATTTAAAATAATAATTAAAAAACTGATAGTTTCAAATACACTATAAAATCTGATTTGGATGATACAAGTTTTAAGTTCTCACGAAAACTGTCAAGAAAATGTCCTGGTCCAAATTTACTCCAAAATCACAAGAAACAAATAAGAAATTATATTTTGCATATAGAAAAGTTAACAAAGCCTATTTTTAGGGCCATTAAGATTTTTTTACATTGTGACATTATTTTAATGACAGTCACGTACATTTTACCCCCAATTCTCAAACCATCATTATGATGTTGTCATTACCGCAATGTGAATTTTTTTTAATATATTATTTACATTTTATAGTATTGTTTACACCACAGTAGTACACCATTGGTACTTCTTTACATTTTTGGCAGATTTTACTGTAATTCACACACACACACACAAAAAAACACTGTTAAGGTAATTAGAATCATCATTGAAAACAATGGAAATAGTAAAACACCTGGAAATGTTGCGGAAATGATAATTGGGGGATAAAATGTGCTTACGTGTCCTGCAAAACAATCTAAAAACCGCCAAAAGTTGTAAAAAAATAATAAAATAAATGTAGGCTTCCTTTTTTTTATGAATAATTTTTTTGTATTGATTAGGAGTTAAATATGACTAGAATTATTTATTACTCGACTATTTATTTTTTTTTTTTTAAGTGTAACTATTCATCAGACAACAGTGTCTTTTGATGTCTACTGCTGTTGCTGCCATTTTATAAAAAGAATAAGCCACTTGAGATAGTGCATTACAGTGATTTTACCACAACAAGTTGTCTTCTTTGGTGCAACGCAAAGCTCTCCTGGTAAATTGTAATCAAACAAATGGAAATACTGTAAAGATCTTGATATTTCCTGAGTCAGAATCTATAATATCAGACACCCACATATTATAATTGTGTCTCATTATATACAAAGAGAACACAGAAGCTCCCCACCCAGTGCATCATGGGAAATCTCAGCCCCCAGCAGATCAAATTCCACCTCCTTTCCCTCACTTTCTTTCTTTCTTTAGCTCAATCTCTCCTGTTCTCTGCTATCTGATCCTCCCTTTGTTACTGCTGCTGCAAGCAGCTGAAATTTCACATGCTTGTCAAATCAAACTTATGCACTTCAATTACACAAGCACACTCACATGAACGTTTCATATCATCTCTCAAACAGTCATGATTAAATAAATACATTTACACAATGCAGTAAAGGAATGGATACAACCCTTAAACTGAGAAAAATGGTGTGGTTTGCCTTGGTTTTAATGTCGATTTTCAACATTTTTTTGGACATAACTCAATTTTGACAAAATGTGAAGTAGTTACTACTGGATGTTTTGCCTGTCAAGACACAAAGCTTATTATAAAGACAACAGACTATCCTACCCCTAAAAGATTTTTTCTTTTTGCATTTTTAAAATGCTAATCATTTTAATCTTCAAGGACATTCCCAGATGTCCCAAAAGGGAGGTTTTGTCAGATTTAGCTAACTTCTGGGGAAAATTCTGTCCGCAATCTATAGCGAAGTAAACAATTGCACACGTTAAAAGCCTAATATGAGTGTGATCTATTAAAATTGCTCGTAAGATCCAGACTGTCTTGATTAAACAGTAATAACATTTTGAAATGATACATCAACATTTGAAGGAAACTGCAAGTTTATGTAGCCTTTTGACATTCAGTAACCTTAGACACATACACACAGCGTGGACAGTTTCCATATGTGCAATCACATTCACAACACACACTGAGTGCGGAAATCTGGTAAGTTCATTACAAATAATGGAAAGGGTGCTGCTGTACTGGAGTTGTACAAAGAGTATCAATTACATTCAAAAACAAATGACACACATTCACAGGTCTATCTTTGTCATGTCTGTTCTGAATACCCAAATAACCCGAGGCTTAAGCAAAATATCTCAATCAGTTAGCTTATTATACTCAACAGTCTGCAATAGCCATTAAAATGTGTGTGTGTGTGTGTGTGTGTGTGTTAACAGAATGACAGTCCAGCTGGTGTTGAGCTTTTCACACATATAATCTACCAGTAGTTAAGAAAAAAGAAAGCGCGTTTTTTTCACTGCAGGTCGCTGAGTAGCTGTATGGTTGATTGTTGTGGCCGTTCCTACCACTGGTCACTTGAACGTTATACTGTACGTGGGCTGTACAACTGACGATATATTTAAAAAAATATATCACAAATGAGATGTATTGACGGTCAAAATAATGATGTCACTTTACAAATGCATTATGCCTCCTTTAAGTGCGCCATGGAAGCTCCTACATCCAAGTTGGGCATTCGTTATTACGACAAGTCACGAATCCAAGTCAGAAAACAAAATAGAGGAAGAAGCTTAACTAAAACAGATCTATAATAAACGACGGCAAATGCATTTTCTTCTGTTCTACCGGCGATAGGCATCAGTGAATACACCTGTAGCACTTTACACGACCTATGTGATTTATTAATGTATGGTATTTTAATTTGCATAAAACAAACCAACAAGGGTGAGGCCTTAACTGTATATTAGTTGACTATAAGCTCATATAAAACACATTAATATTATCGAAATAAAGCACTGAAACTGAATTAATTTAAGTTCCAATGTCACAGCTCGGCAACTCGGGTATCATAGAATTCCGAGTTTCACATTTTCAAATATGACTTTGCATGGTAATAATTACAGTCTTTCAGATTCCACTTGAAGGCTGCATAAATCTAAGTATTAAACTTTGGTTCATAACTCATCCAGCAAGGCTGTGCTACGGACTTGAATAATACTCAAACAGTGTGGTTTGTTGAGGAGTTGTGCTTTTAACAATCTTACAATTTTTGCCTGGCGGATGATAATATTTCCATTAAAGGGGGGACAAAAGCCAAATCAAAAGACCAGATTATGGTAGAGACTCAAGGGCGTCCCACGCCAGACTGATGACACAGCATTTCCTAAAAAAATTTTTAGAGTATGAACACACAATGGTGTACGGCATCCAGAGATGGTGCCCACCTACGCAACCTGGTCTTATAGTGAAAACGTGACTCTATATACATTTTTGCAAAACTTGTTATACGTGTCTCCAGGTACAATTCCCTGCAGTTTTCAGGTGCTACAAAAACTGTTTTATTCACTCAAATCATGACTTTAATGGCTGATTATGACTTTATAAATACTTATTTTTCTCTCTATTACTCAGACCATTAAAGAGCCAAATGGCTGTTTTTAGTCGCCAAATCACAGATTTTCTCGATTTAGATTGCTGTTCAGAAACAAGATAGAAAGCCGAAGAAAAGGAAGTCAGCTGATAACCCATTCATCGAAGGTTTAATAAACAGTATATATAGTTGAGAAGATAAGTTTGCATTCCCTTTTGTCTCATAAATGTTCACAAACCTTTCATAATTCACTATACAAATATAATAGATAAAATATTTTTTTTATTTAGTACTGCTCTTCAGAATCTACATTACAGATATTTACTGTACATAAAGTATAGTATGCATATAGTAGTGTGTTTTTTTCTTGAGCATCAATGAATGTTGATATCAAGATGATATCTGACGAAACCGCATATGAACACACACAACCCAACTGTCGCCAGTGGCGACTAGATTTTAAATTATTGCCGCAATCAATTCTTTTTGGTACCAATACCATTTTAGTCGCAGTCTATGTTAATATATCGACGCCTCAGAAACGTATCTAGAAAATAATGTGCCGATCAATAATCGAAATTCACCGTTTTGGGCTACCATCTCCAACCTGGTCTCATAGAATGAACACTACTCTACATACATTTTAGCAAATTGACTTTTACATGCCGCTTTCTACATTTGGCATCAGTTTCCTGGTGAAATGAATGCTAGAGGTGCCACAACAACTGCGTTATATTCATTGTCACACAAATCACGAGTACAACTGCTGATTATGACTTTATAAAAACGTATTTTTCACTCTATTACTCACCCCCCGCTATGTTATGATCTCAAAACCCTTTTACTTTAACGCATGATTTGAAAAATGAAACATTTTAACACTTGTATTACAGACCCACCTACATATACACACTTATTCCTATGTCATCAGCTTGCTTGGTAGTTTACCTGATAAGAGTGTTGGACTCTGGACCATGGATTGAGTCCAGTCAAAGATGCACGAAAAGGAAAGTGGCATAGAAGCGACACGAAAATGACATGGTTGCTTCAGTAAATGTTTTTTTTTTTTTTTTTTTTTTTGAATTCGCATTATCGGTTAGGGTTAGGTGTTGGTTTAGGGTAAGGATGTCTGTTTTGTTAAACTCTCTTTTATCTTTTCGGACACTTTTGGTTTGGTTTAGGGTAAAGTTTTAGGTTAGGGAGGTACGTTTTGCTTATTAAAACCTCCATCTAAAATTCACCTTTAAAACCTCGTCTGATTACAAACTCATTTTGCTTGGTTTTGGCACCCCCCGCTGGACATTTCTCTTGAAAACTGCAGCCAAATGTGTAATGAAGCACGTAATTTCAGTTTTGTATAAACGTTGCTCACCTAAATTTCATGAGACCAGGCTGACCATCTCTATACACCGCCCAAACGCATAGCACAGTATGTGCGTTACCTGTGCCTTGTCCTGCCCGCAAACCAACACTGCGTGGCACTTCTCATCCGTTGTGCTTTGGGTGGGCTCTTTTGACTTGGGCCTGTAAGCGACCACCCAGAACCCCCTAGATTCATGGCACTGGCTCACACTTTCCACGACAAAAGGTAAACAAAGGTTGCTTGCTGCAAAAAGGAACAGTTTTTGTTTCTAATTTCCTTGGTCTTCCATTTTTGTATACCTCTGTCTCCACAGGAATTGTTTCACTCATTCATTCTCTTTTATCTGTGTGTGTAGGTTAAGGGTTATCAGTGAAGGCAGCACACTCAAAAGGGAGCTCCCTATCAAAAGACATCTCTAAATGTCACACACACACACACACACACTGTGGGGAGAGGAGGCCTGGTAAATCACTTACAAGCAGGTCGCCTATGTAACTCAACCCTTAACAGAACACACCCTGTTAACCTACACACACACACACACACACACACACACAGAGAGAGAGAGAGAGTCTATACACAGACATAGACATTTCAATACATTTATACACACCAACAGTCAGACGAATATTGAGTTAGTAATAATACACTGACTGACTTGCCTCACTTTCTCTCTCAAGACGAAAAAATAATTAAATACATTATGCACACACACTATCTTCATTTTTTCTTCGTCTGCAGCACTATTTAGAATAATTTATTTCTTGACGTGTTAAAGTCTTCCATCTAATCACAGATGTCAACTATACATTCTTCTCTAGCTGATTGTAATTTACTTTGGGGCCATTTCTCTCTTTGGTTTTTGTGTCTTTAGGCTAGTGGTCAGAAGATTTGTGGTTGATGATTGGTCAGCTGACAGCAGATTGGTGATAGATCACTGGCCAGCATTTAGTAGATTCATGCGAGTTGATTGGCCAGCTGTAATCAGTTCTGTGGCTGATGATTGGCCAGCGGTCAGCAAGCGCGTGGCTGATGATTGGTTGTGGTGTATAAGTGATGACAGCAGTTTTCATGCCTTTTTTCCCTTTTTGGGGTGGTTTTATGACAGGGTCACGTTCATGCTCTAGAAGTTTTATTTGTAAATTTTCGCAATGTTCAGGGAACCTCTATGCAGTGCCAATATTTTTGATAAAATACTTGGTCAAATGTAGGTTTTACATACATGTATACCATTAGCCAAGTGTGGTGAGGTGACATTACAACATTACAAACTTTGATTTGAAACAAAAACGTATATGAAAATCGGGCACTGTGTACTTAACGTCTTTTATGAGAGAATGACTACAATCCCATGAAGCAATGCAAATGACGTAATCGAATTCAAAACTATAGAGAAACATAAAAATACTGATTAAATTTGTAGATTACTGTATAAGCATAAAGTAAATGTGTTTAAAGTATATTGCAAAATGTTCAGGTATATACAAATATGAGCAGTTTAAGTGCATCATGGAAGTTTGCCTCGATTCTCTGATTGGTGGATTCTTCCTCCAGGATCATGGGTATGTAGATCTTCAACAGGAATTATGCTATTAATTTTTTTTTTTTTTTTTTTTTAATGAAGTTAAAATAATGTGGAATGATGCCTTCAATTAGTGAAAATCATCATAAGCCTAGGTAGATCGTAGAAACCACTGGCGCCAATGGTCTCTACAATCAACTTAAGCTTGCAATGCTTTTGGGAAACACAGCCTCAGACGATATTTGGCCATTTTGCAATTATCGGCATTGGCCAATAACCATCTTCACTTGGCCGATAAACAGAAGTGTTAACTTGCCCTTGTGTCAGTTCCAAGATCTTCCAATAAATTTGTCATTAGATAGTTAACATTTCCTGTTTTCAAGTTTTTGTTTTTTTCAAGTTTACGCAAATTTTAGTAAATGTTGCATACAATAAGTGTTTGTTTCATTTTAGAATTTTGTGAATATCTAATTTGCTGTTGCTTAATTGTATAATATTTATCGGCATTTATATAGGCCATTGAAAAACACATAACAGTCGACCATCACTAGCTCTAACAGAAGCATATACAAGGGGCCTGGGTAGCTCAGCAAGTAAAGACGTTGACTACCACCCCTGGAGTTGCGAGTTCAAATCCAGGGTGTGCTGAGTGACTCCAGCCAGGTTTCCTAAGCAACCTCCTTGTGGTCACGATTAGTGGTTCTCGCTCTCAATGGGGCACGTGGTGAGACTTGTCCTCCACTACCCGGATTGAAGTGAGTAACCGCGCCACCATGAGGACCTAGTAAGCAGTGGGAATTGGGCATGCCAAATTGGGGAGAAAAGGGGATAAAAAAAAATAAAAATAACTGAAGCATATACCATCGATTAACAACCTCAGAGCTCATGATAGGTCTGTCTTTAAAGGTTTATAAGTTATTGTAAAAATCTGTTCACCAATAGAGAAAATTAATGGAATTTTTACTTCCGAACCGGACTGTTACACTCTATGGGGAGTCGATAGCCTCGGATACTGTATTTCCCTACTGTAGATGAAAAACGGATAGAACAAAATAATCTCTTTTCTTTTCCTGGCTAATATTCCAAGGTAGCTAAGAATTATCACGTTTTTTCAGTTGCGCAGAATGCATGGGACTTCTAGCATGTGTAGAGTGCCACTTATAAAAGTAGAAGGTAGCACTTTCTTTCTCTCTCAAACACACACTTGGACTTCCAAGGACAAACCCCAATCAGAGACAAAACCAGGCTACTTCTACGCACGTCTGAAGGACAAAGGCTATTTCCCACCTGCAAAGCACACACACACACCCCACTTATAAAAAGGACTCAATACAGGTCAGTCTAAGGTCTAATCTACTCGTTTACTTTATCTGAGAGATTAAATTCACTCTCTTCCATTCAAAAACACTCACGTAGTCTCTTTCTCCTAAAGTACACACTCAGATACACACTCTGTGTTCTCACTCACTTATTAATTCCTGAGCATTCTTTTAGAAAGTTCTTTTAAACAGAGTTGAGATTCATCACATTCTAATACCTGCACAGGACACCCTTTTATATTCAGTCATGCAGGCTTACAGTAATTAGGTGTGAACACGTAGGCTACATTATCTAAATATTTCAGTACAGGCTACAGGGAAGAAACCTGGTGTAAGAGGATTCATTAACATGAAATTAGACTACATGATAAGGCCATTAAGTTTACCTTGGGAGGATGATCTCTTGGGGGGTTGGTACCTGGCTGCAAACAATATTTATAAATAAATGAATTAAATTTAACCTATTTGCACCAAACCTCTCAAATATTCAATTATTGCAGACCTTGTTTGATGAACTCTGTAAAAGCTACATACCACAGGCCATTTTTCTCACAATAATATTATGTCACAAAATCAATTCCAACTACATTCAATTTAGCATGTATTATAATACATTTTAATGGTTTAATTTTTCTGATTCTCTGTTTGAGGTAAGACCACTTTGTAAATGCTGGTAGCAATTGAACGTGCACTTAGGTAAGAAAATGAAAAGCAACCCTTTTTTAAAAAAAGTAATTTATTGGTACTTTATATTAACCAATGCAATGTTCAACGTTAATGATACTAGGCCACATTCAGGGAACACAAACAGAATTAATGTCTGAGTAAATGCTTTAAAAATCCATTGTTACTCAATTTTTTGTGTTGAATTGAACTTGTGCATAGGTTATAAAATGTCAGCCTTATATTTCAATTGTTTTACGTAAACTATTCTTATGTGAAGTACTGCATTGATTTGAACATGACAAATTATCTAAGACATTTGCAACCGATTTTTTCACCTGTAATCTGAAGTATTTTAAGTTGAAACATAATACCCAAACGAGAAAAAATCCTAGGGTGGGACTTCAGTTGGAAATTGATTGGATAGTGAAAAGTGGAAATATTTCTTTGGAAATGGTTTAATATTTCCGATTCTATGTTTGTGGGTAAGATCACTTTATAAAAGCTGGGTAGCAATCAAGCTTGCACTTAGGTTAGAAAATTAAAAGTTTACCTTATATTTAATTTACTGGTACCCTACATTAATGTTCAATGTAAATGGATGCTGGGCCTCTTTCAAGAAACATGAGCAGAACGAATTTACAGTATGTGTAAATGGTTTGTAAAACATTCAAGCCTTGAATTGAATGTGATAAATGACTTAAGTGTTTAACAAATAATTTACACAGAAGTTCGTTCTGCCTGTGTTTCATAAATGAGGCCCACTGAATGTGAATATTGAAGTTCAAGATTTAGCATAATAAAAAAAAAAAAACAACAAAAAAAAACACCAATGATTTGGGGAAACATTAAATTAAACAATAAGCGCTGTTCACAATCGATTTGTGTACATAATCTGACGTGTTTCTGAGTAAAACAGGATATTCAAAAGAAGCAAAACATTTAGGACTTAATTTCATCAATCAGGAATTAATTGGATCGTGAAAAGTCGGCATTAAATACCAATATAAGACCAGGTGGTTGAATGGGAGGAGAAAAATAAGAGGGCTTGGTGACATCAGCCGAAAAGTCGTTTCAGAGGCGGAGCAAGTTATTACATTCTGATGAAAGCTCAGGAACACTTTTTTATTTCCTTGGAATAACATGCACTGAAGAATCGTTCACAATAAGTCTAGGAATGTGAATAACGGAGATAAATATGGTCAATTTTGATTTCATGATGGATTTAAAACAATATTTGTTGCATTTAAAACAAGACACAGTAAAAAACGAAAGGTAACACATTTCAGTCGCAATTCAGTCATGCGACAACAACTTTTAGAACACTTGGACAAGTGTCTCTGATCTCAGGACAGGGCATGACCGAGGATCTTCTTTTAAATGAATTGTGCAGTGTGACAACCACACAAAAAGCGCATCAGATCAGATTAAGGAAGGGTACAAACAGTTTTTGGCCCGACCTGTCAAGTCGTCACATTGAATGATAACTTCAGCAGGATGATATTGAACGTTTCAAAGGGGGTTGTTTTTATTTTGAAGCATTCGGAGTTCCAAGCCCTGCCGTGAATTTGGATACTGCAACTGTATTCTGATGGAATTCCTGGATCTTCTCCAGATGTGAAATCTCAGACTCTTGGATCCGGTCTGGGTTTGTTCATTTGGACCTAGTCCTAAAAGACGAGCTTGTGTGTGGTAAACAAACTGCTCCTGCCACAAACACATTGATCGTGATGTAGGCTATAATAATGTAACAGAATTGGGTGTCTTGTTAAAATAATTATGCCTGACAAATCAGAAAGAACTGGAGCTGGACATTTGTACAACAATATTGGCAGGACAATCAAGAGTTTTCCTAGCCTGCTGTCTAGGGGCATGCTTACCTGAAATAAACTTTTCCACAATAATAGACCGGCCTGAAAACAGTTCAATCAAATAATGATGATGCAGTCTCTGCAAATGCTTTTTTCAGAAACACTGGGGAAATTGCTAAAAATGTGTGAAGACTTTATGATCTAAATTTCTGCCCTGCCAAAAGTAATAAGTACAGATTATTTCACAGACATTACTTAGAAAACAAAGAGGAAAATACAGTTATTCTCATGGATATCTAGGTAGCTTGCTACTAAGTGCCTCAAACAAAATTCTGAACATCTTTACAAGATCTAGCAAACTTTGGCAAATTCAGTGATTATTATGCACACTTTAAATCTGTACCTTGTAAAAACAACTTTGTTTCCAGGCAGATTGAAAAAAAAACCTGTGTGCCCTTAGGGGCCATTTACACAGAATGTGTATTTGCACTGAAAAACCCACACAGTGCGCCATGAACAGAATAGAATGCAGTTGTCTCGAGACACCTTTTAAAAAGTTGAAGTTCTTTTCAACCTGGGATTCTTGTGGCGCTGTTACGCAAGATGCTGAAGAAGAAAAAAAAACAGCAAGACACGTAGCAATGGTAAAATAGAAAAGCAATTCAAGAAATGTGCAGGTGAAAGCAAATACAAGTTCGGTGTGAATGGACACCCAGATAGTGGAAGTTCTGGTAGGTAACAGTGAAAGTAACGGGTTTACTTTTTTTAGCTGATAACAAAATGAGATTGTGTTTTTTTATTTCCCATAGTCATAAAACTTTTACTGCATGTTATAACCCCCCCCCCCCCCCCACCCCCAATTAATAGCAGATGAAATCAAGCCCCGTTCTATTTTGTTTTTCTTGTTTATTGTGCAGTTTCACTGGAAACATGCCAGATTATCGAGGTAAAATAGGTTGCAAATGCCATTTAATGTTTACGCTGTAAATCACCTTGAGTATTTCTTCGATTCAAAGTCCAAAAAAGCTTCTGTCTCTGGCAGAAAAAGTATTAATCGCAAAACACTTCTTTTGTGTTTATATCAAAGGCTTTTAAAAATACAACTGTTTCTTTAAATAACGCACACACTGGACATGTAAAAGCCATGGGTTTAGAGAACATTAGAAGTGTGACAGTTGAGTTCCTGTCGGTGAGGGCTGAGTGCCAGAACAGAGGAGAACAGTAGAACAGTGTGTGTGAGAACTGACAAAGAACTGAACGAGAGGACGGACGGCGCTGTAAAATAAACGAGAGCAGCAGACCTCACTATTACTGCTCTTACACAGACACACACACACTTTAGGGCATACTAGAGCAGCTGCGTCTACTCAATGTCAAATACTTCAACATATGTTTAAAACACACACACGTGTACAGTACGAATGGCCAATCTATAGATTTTGTTAAAGAGCAAATTCACTAAACAGATGCGGCACTTTTGTGCAGAGAGTTTCAATGCAAAAACCTGTGTCTTTTTCACTAACCACATCCAATTAAGTTCAACCGGGTGCTATATGTGCTGGTATAGTATTGCGCTATGCATATTTAAATTTCGTCATTGTCATACTTGTCAGCACAAACACTTCTCTTTTATGTAAAAGTAGGTTTATTACAGATTGTGCCTTATTCACAAAAGTCAGAGCTATTTGCCTCATGCAATTAACATTAAGCATGTTTAAATGCACGTTCTTACACTGATTATACTTAATAAGCCGACAATGTGTGGTCATGCAAACGCGTTTAATTTATTGGAGTAAGGTCATAAACGGTTTAAGCAAAAACGATCAACAAAGGGAGATTTTTTTGCCCATAACCTCGATATCAAGTGCATGTAAACACCTTTACCAGCGTTCTTACCGACTTATTCAATGTGCGCAATTGTTGTGCACATGCCTGTTTATGTTTTGATGTCAAAAGCAGAGAATAATCAGATGATTTGAAATCTCATGTAAAATTTTCTTGCATTGTCAGAATATTTTTGAATGAGCTGATTTGTTTTGTAGATATCAGTGTATTGGTGTGCATGTAAATTCACTCATTGCTGTTAATTACTGCACTCTGTACAGTCTCATTTAAGTAGGCCAGATTGCGGTTTCATCCTCCAAAACTTAGTATACAGAACTGGCCTGCAAGACAAGGGATTGAGCATCAAAATTGTGTTTAGCACAACATTTTTGGGGAGTTATCGTATTTGCATAATTCCTTTAGTGAATCGGGTGCTAAAATAATGTGAATTTTCCCCACAGTGTATGTAATATTTCTGAGTGATATATAACAAAAAGTGAAGAAAAAGATCATAGCGAGCCAGCGAGCAAGTGAGAGAAAGAGAGAGACCGTTAGCTTTTGAGTGATGAATCTTTTATTTATGGAGCCATAGAAGCGTTGAAACCTTGCAGGCAAATGAAAAGCAGCCACCCTACAAGGAACAAAAATGGTGTGTATGTGTGTGTGTGTGTGTGTGTGTGTGTGTGTGTGTGTGTGTGTGTGTGTGTTTGAGGAAGAAGAATGAAGGATGAGGAGGCGGAGGAGGAAAAATTATCAGATTTGATAGACTAAAAGTCAAGAGAAAGAGAGAGGTATCGGAACTCCCTCTGGGGAGATATAAGACACAGTACACAGTGTGTGTGAGCTGCGGTCACTCTCTAGGCCGCCAGCATTCTAGTTCAAGTTCTGTGTTATTATGGATGTAAATTTAGAAACATAATTATGAGCTTCATTCAACACACACAAGCCCAGAGACCAGAGAAATCTGGCACTGCGTGTCCACGTTTCTACATCCTACAATGATATTAGAAAGGCGACAATTTTGCATTTTCTAATGAAAATGTGAATGGTGCTTTTCCCATGCAAATGTTGCTGCCACGTTGCTAGGGTAGTTGCCAAGGCGTTGCTATGCGATTGCTAGGGCGTTCTGGTTTGTTGCTTAGTGGTCCATGTAAAAAGAGCCTACATTCAAGTCTCTATGATATTCTGGTCTCGTGATATGACTTGGGTTCCTTCTTTAAAGGGATCAAGACATGAGGAATCAAATTTTCCTTGATCTTATGACAAGAACACACTGTATATTTTAGAACTCAAAACTTCCTCCTCACTGCAAAAAAAGCATTTGTTGAAACTAAGCTGCCAAAACGACTCGTTCTCTACTTCCTCCACATTGTGATGTCCCACTGGTAGACATTTGCATCTGACAGCCTCCACAACAACACATCAAAGTCTACTTTACCTTTTCAGTTTCGTAGCCCCGCCCAGTAGCGGTGGCAGTGAGATGGCAAGTAGAGAGCAGGTCGGTCAAGAGCAGAGAGCCAATCATAACAGTGGGCGTTTACTGTCATTTCTTAAAGGAGAAGCAGCACCAAAACAGAGCGTTTCTGAAAGAGGGTTCGAATGAGTGTGGAAAATTTTCATGTTTTACACAAATATGTCTGTTTTTTGTGCAAAAAAAAACTTCACTAATATCAAAAGTGAACCTCAAGGAACATATTGAAATAATACATAAGATATGTCATGACACCTTTAATGTAGGAGTCTATGGGATATTTTCCATTATTTTATTGTCCACTAAGCAAAAAAACGAAAGTCTGTTTGCTTAGAACAGTAGGCTAAAAGCACCTCTCCTCAACAAGCGGCACGATTTGAGGTAACATTCAAAGAATCTGATTTTTGGGGGGCATTTACTGTGCTTACTTTAGATGGAAAATCAACAAACATTATACACAATGGAATTAAAGAGGTAAAATTTGTTAAATTGAGTTCAGAGTACAACAGTCTCAATAGCAGCTAAAGGTACAATGAAATTCAACAAACAAAATCGTTTTTAATGTTAATTCAATTTAAAAAAAAATTCATAATCGTGCAGCCCTACCATACAGTATTCATTTTCTATGGTATTACTATTGTACATGTCCAAAACATGGTATTTGCTACGGTGCGTATCCAAGAAACCATGGTAATACCATTATACTTCAGGTACTTCTTTGTTGGTGTTGTTTTGTCGTACTTGTGAGGGCCAAATCTGTAAAAATGTCAAAAGAACGTCCCACAGGTATAGGTGCACACGTGAGTGTTTGTGAGACAGAGGGATGGCAGATTGTCTCATGTATTCTAAAGAGTATGTCAAGTGTCACGCTAACACAGAAAACCAATTCAATCTACAGAAGAGCACACACACACAGACACATACCTGACAGGTCAAGTGCTCTCTAACCTAATTAGCAATAAATCTTTAGTGGCAACAGTCTGAAATGGCAGAAGCATCTTAAATAACGACTCACACTTATCTCAGTCATCCTGACACTCAAAACACACACACACACACACACACACACACACACACTCCAGGCGCTGTGCTGTTATCTACCGGTGTCTCATATCCCCTGTGCAGGAAATATGAGCTTTACAGCGCAATAATAATGATTATTAAACATTTAATAATGCCTCATAACCCTCTCGCTCTCTCTCACTGTCTGTTTCTAATTCACAGAGTAGCTTACAATAGAGTAGTATAGAAAATGTACAAGACTATAGATTATCAGCATGAAGTCTGGACCAATTGGCAGCTTATTCTGCCCATGATAGCAAAAAAAGGTTGTTTTTTTTTTACTTTGTTTTCACTTAAAAAAAAAAAGGCAACAATTAAACTTACGATACCAATTTTAGTGGGTTGAAATATTTAACAGTGAAGAAACCGTTTGATTAACATGTAAAGCCACTAACTGCAGTTCACTTTTTTAACATGACAATTAAGGGCGAATCTGAAAGATTGTTCAGACAAAACTAGGGCTGGGTATCAACACTAACTTCCTGATTTGATTCTGATTGGATTAGATTCTGATTCATTTGAATATATTTCAGTTTTAATGTCCATTTTATTATATATGAAATTTCTTTCTCAGCTAATGCTGCAAATTATGGGGAACTTTCTAACTTAGTAAATTACGAAATTATTCATTAAAAAAAATGAACAACGGGGCTTAACTATGCAGTTCAATTGCAATATATTTAACAAATGTAATCAACACAAACAAAACTGAAGCAAACTTTAAAGTAAAAGATTGGTCTTGGGATTTTAAGAATCGATATTAGGATCAATCCAATGAAGATCACGAGCAATCCAAATGTATTTATTTTTTTATCCAGTTCTAAACAAATTAACAGAAAATGTTTGTCAGAATTTCCGCCTATCCAAAAGTTATTACTTCTTAACATCTCAGATAAAAAACAAAATAAACATGATATATAGTTTTGCTAGAGGGTAAATCTCATTTACCTTCTACTAACAGCCTAAAAAAAAAAAAACTCTTAAATATCTCTCCAATATTCAGAGGCTGTCAGAAAATCCACGGCTGATGATTAGCCAGCTGTCAGTAGATCCGCAGCTGATGATTGGTTGGCTTGTGGTTTAGCAAGTGACAACAGGAATATGTCGTTTAAATGAACCCACACCCTTTACTTTCATTTTTGGGTGGTTTTAATGACAGGGTCACACTGTCGAAGTCTGCAAATGTTGTTCAGAACTGAGTGCCAGCATTTTTCCTGCCATTATGTAAAGATGACGTTTTTATATATAAGCCATGGATATATTGGAGCGCCGACAGCTCAAGACGGTGTAGAGTTAAAACAGAATAATAAGAGTTACCAACAATGCAGCCAGTTGTTTCGTGGCAAATGTACAAATGTGGCTTTGAGCAGAAAGTATGTACATGAGGGTATCTAGTTTGATTGCTACTAACAGTCTCAAACAAGGTACCTCACTTAAAACCGTTTAGTTGGTTGCACACACATGAAATCCATTTTTTTGGCCCAAATTAGCATTTTCGGTTTTGGTTTGTGGTCCTTTGTGTCCAGGATATTCAGTTTCAGTTTTGCCAAAAGAACCTTAATTACAGTGCATCAGTCAAACTAATGTTTTTATACATAAGCCAAATGTTGTAGTCAGTGTAGTCAGCCTCGAAAACTTCGAAATGCCTGTTGTGTCAGCCAACTATTAAATACCCGTCTAAACTGACTCCCTGAAATTGCGTAAACCCAGCCAATCAGATTGGAACTGGCGATTTCAGCCAGCTTTTCTCATTATCATGAATGGTCTGTATTAAAATATAACAGATATGAAGTTTTGCCAAAAATATGTATTTTAGCAGAGGTCAGACCAGAGGATGATTCAAGACAAACACACGCACACTTTTTCACATTCTCTCCAGTTGCACAGACTGCAGTGACCAATCATGTTAAGCATCTGGCTGTCAATAGCAACTGCATCTCAATGACTCCGAGACCATTCAAATTCTAATGCGCACACACACACACACAACGTCCCAACTGCTTTTAAGCACAAACACTACAACACACTCTTCGGCCATCTTCAATAACTGGCAATCACACCCACACAATCACAGTACCAACTCATATATCTACAGATAGTATATACAGTGCAAAATAACCCCACAATCTGTCCCACAGGAGCTCTTCACACAGATTGCATCCTCTCTCCATCCCCAAAGATTACTTTCTATGATACAAACACATACACACACACTCTTGTCTGACTGCAGAAGGCCTGATCTGCACTGATAAGTTGTTTTGTGACTGAGGAGGAAGATAAAGACTGAGAGAGATGAACAGACAGATAGAACTGAGAGAGACCCACAGTGTTTGCACAAATAAAACAATATGCTTTAAAAGTTCATTTTGCTCTAAGAGTTACAGATCACAGCAGAGATTTTAACTGTCCAAAGACACAGAGGTTACTTATTCTTTTCTTAATATCCCTCTTGAAACTGCATGGCTCACATCGTTTCCAATCACGTTTTCAGTGACAAGAAATTTGTCTGAAAATGCAGCATCATCACAGCCAATCTAAAGATGGATAGATTTAATGCACAGTTATAAGGTGCATGATTTTGGACCAATGAGATGTCTTAGTGGGCGGGGCTACCTGGCACAACGCCACAGATATAGAAACCAAGTGACCGATAACTTGTCCTGTTGCTCATCGCTTAGGCTAAATTTAGTTAAAATTGAAATATTCTAAATAGAAGTTTACTTTTGACAGTTGAAAACTCATTGCTGTCTGAGGGGCCGTTTACACGACAACGTTTTAAACTAAAAACGGAAAACTTTTTATGCGTTTTGGCTGTTCGTTTCTACGACAACTTCGTTTTGGGGCCTGAAACTTTTGAAAATGGGTTTCAAAGTGCACGTTTTTGAAAATGATGCCGTTATCTTCTCCGTGTAAACATACAATAACGCGAATTTGTGAAAACGATGACGTCATGCGCATGCATATTACGTGTTCAGTTTATAGGCATGCGTGCTAGTACTTCAAAACAACACGCGAGATATTCAGAACTACAATGGCGGACTACAGAACTGTGTTTGTGCTGCTCAAGAGTTTATTGATGCTTCTCCAGTAAAGTAATTGTAGTAATAAAGCAACCTCATCGTCCATCCAGACAAAATAGCTCGATGCTTTCGTCATCTTCATTGTTTGTATTCACCGCTCTGTGGAAGAATGCTTATACGCGCAGGTGCCTAGTGTTTCTTTACAAAGTGACATCGCCAACTACTGGCCTGGCATGCATAATACAGCGTTTTTAGTCATTTTCGCAGATCCGTGTGAACGGGGATCGTTTTGACAACGTTGTCGTCTGTACGCGAAACTTTTCAAAAATGCAAAGGAAAAACTTTTCCGTTTTTAGTACATCTTACAAAATATATTGCTTTCAAATGAGTAAAAAGAGTATAATTAATTATGACTAATAAATAAATAATTTATTAATAAAATAAATATAAATTCCAGAATTTCTTTGTTATATTTTTAGTATATCTAACTATTCAAAATTAAATAATTAATTATGTTCATATTTAAATCATTTAATGCATATTCATTTTACAGTTTTTTCAACAATTTCATTAAGTAATCAATAAATAAATCAATAAATGTAACTTCTATTTCATTTTAGCACTAGTTTAAGTACAGTTTCATTTCAGCATTGTCTTTGGGTTGATTTTTCATTGAAAGCACGAGCATCTTGTCTTTTCATTTTCAAGGCTATTATCAGCACGTCACTCAACACCTTAACCAATATTCCCGTTATTTACAGTATTTATTTTGGCCAACATTATCCTTACGTTTTCTATTTGGGCAAAAAAAAGAAAGAAAAAAAACCTAATCTACAAGGGTTAACAATAAAATCTAAGTCCAGCCACAGTGCGGTGTGAAAACTGCACCAAAACTCACTACCTAGAGCAGGAGTGCCAAACTCGGTTCCTGGAGGGCCACAGTCCAGTAGAATTTAGCTCCAACTCTAATTAAACACACTTGAAGCAGCTAATCAAGGTCTTCAGGAGTGCTTGAAGATTACAAGGAGGCATTTTGGAGCAGGGCTGGAACTAAACTCTGCAGGGCTGTGGCCCTCCAGGAACTGAGTTTGACACCCCTGAACTAGAGAGTTCAAAGAACTTGATTTTGAAACTTGTGTTGAGTGTGCCGATAACCGTAACCATAAAAATTAAAAGAAACAAAACTTGTGCTTAAACGAAAAATCAACCCAAAGACAATGCTATTTTCAGCAATTTGGCCCTGCATAGAGCTGGCATGGACTGGCATGGTCAATGTAAAAAATGTACTTACATTTGATTAGTGAACTAGAAAAAGGCAGAATGTAAATATTTCTTATCAATTTTTAAGTCATAATGATGCCTTGTTTTTAATTTTCAAAATCCTAAAAACTTGATTTCCATCTTTAAATTTTGAATCTCAGATTTTCAATGTGGTCTAAGACTTTTGCACCCCAAAGAACATGAATTTATACAGTAAATTTCAATTCAGTTCAATGCAGTTCAGTTTATTTGTCTAGCATGTTCTACAATACATTCTATATGGTTCCAAAGCAGCTTTACAGAAAACAATGGCAAGGAAAAAAAATTATATTCATAAATAAAAAAAAATAAATAAAAATATATATATATTGAATTGGGTAATCTTTATCTAATTTAATTAATAATTAGAAATTTTTTTTTCCTCAATTCAATTTTATGGAAAAATACTTTTTTGAGTTAAGATGAGGAAAAAAACCTTGCATGTAAGTCAATAAATTTGCATCATGAATCCAAATCTCCCGTGCAATCAGAAGAAAAATGGTGTTAGGAAGTGCTGTACTGTATTATCACCGTCCACTGACGCGCAATGAAATATATAAGGGTGGAATTAAGGTCTACAACATGGCACTGGCCTCTTTTAAAGTCCATTAAATTGTTTTGTGTGAAGTATGATGTCAGAGCTAGCTGAATTTATGAAACTGTCCATATGGATATAATATGGTGCGGCACAAGACTATCTGATTGGTTTTCTGTACAGCGAGTTCATCCGTTACTCTTCCTCACCCCTCAAGAAGGAGGGAAGAAATCTGACGCCCTCTTGCCCAGTTCGGCTCATTAAAAATGAATCGATTGATTCCCAAGGCTGCCAAGTTGCTCAGTCACACACAACACCTGCTGGGGGTGGGTGTGGGGGGCAACGGGTTGCTGGGAATTAGCTAAGGATAGACATTGTAATATTGCCGCATATTAAAAATGCATAATAATGAAGTACCCCGTTTAAAACCATATTGAAACCGATAACGTTACCCCGCTGGAACTCTAAGACTGTGATGTAATAGTGGTTTCCATGGTAATTCGCCTTGAGATTCTTGCATTTTTAATAAAAAACAGCTTTGGGTTTGTTCTTTTGGTTTTAACCTATTTGCATTTTTGTGAATAATGCATGATGGGAAATCAATGTTGCACTACATTTGATGCCAAGTAGGAAAACAGCACACACACCCACAGGTCCACATGGATGGATTGATCACTGTGATTTTCTACTCTTGGGATGCAGGGTTTGTTTGGACAGCAAGTAGCAGTTGCTTTTAAAATTGGTCTTTATCTACAGTACATACAGTGGCGGCTGGTGCTTTTCAAATGAGCAGAAGTCGAATGTCAGTAATGTATGACAAAACGTGCACTTAGATTTGTTGGCTCACAGGAACCTTGGTTAGACTCCGGCCTGGGTCATGTACTTTACTGTCTACTCTATACGCTATATTATGCTGCCTTTATGTGCTTTTTGGAGCTTGAAAGGTTTGGACCCAATTGACTCACATTGTTTGAATATAAACACATCATATCTCAATCAAAGTATCTTTGTTTATGTTCCACAAAAGAAAGCAAGTCATACAGTATGAGTTTGAGATGGCATAAAAGTGAGTAAATGATAAGAACATTTTGGGTGAACTATGGTGTCCAGACAGGACTTAATATTGTGTTCAGAGCCCGTTGTCCAATCAACATCAATCTTTTCTTGATGAGCCGGTCGTCCGCTAATTCCTATGGGCATATTTTAAAAGCCTAAGGTACATCACATTTACTGAACAAACAGCCTGAAAACTTTACATTTTCACTGACTAAAATGTATGAACAGTAATATGTACTGTAATATAAATAGTTGGGTAGTAATAAACTATATGTAATCTGGTTTACATAATCAGATTGCAAAAATCAAGTAATTGTACTAAATCACATTACATTTTTAAATGTATAAGTAATCTGGTAATATATGTAGATTATATTTAAAGACATACAATGGTCAAACCCTTGCTTCTGAGCTGTCTTAAAGCAATCACCTCTGCCATGAACACACACACACACACACAAACACACACATATATAAAGCACTTATAAATAGTCTCTTAAAGGCCCTTTACACAATGCTGAATTGGCGTAACAGTAGAGCCTGGAATTCATATTTCCTGTTTCAACCTGAGCAAGTAATCAAACTCACATACACACACACACACACACACACATACACCTACACACAGCTGTTTCTAAGGTGGTAATTACATGGGCACATCTGGAGTGGAACTTAGCAGTAGCAGAAAAACACCTACAGATAAGTGCCAAGTCCAGGTAGACCTTTCTGTACTGTTGTGTGTGAGCATGTGTGTGTGTGTGTGTGTATGTGTGTGTGTGTGTGTGTAGTCCATGATAGTGTGATACTCTTGTGGTACAGTCTTGGTTGTGTGCCCATCAGATATTAAATTCAGGAAATCTCATTTCAGATGAATGGAAATCTACACAGAAAGCAAGATGCAACAAGAAATAAGCTCAACTGCACTTGCACAAGCACACACACATTTTACAATCCATAATTTTTTGAAACCTGGAACAAGTGTAAGTGTGTGTATGGGCTGGTTTTGGCATCCTTATAGGGACATAATTAATTTTTATTTTTTTTCGAGAATGAAACATCACTGGACCATGGTACTTCGATATATACCATGGTACTAAATGATTATCATATTCACAAACGATGTTTAAATGAATCGTTACGGTTATATGAAGTATCTACATGCTAAATATGGTAATATTACCATTACATATTTCCAAAAGTGTCTAAAATACATAGTAATACCATAGTACTTTTTTGTAAGTGATCAAAAAGGAACCAAATATTATGTGTATGCTTTATGTATTCATGCATGTTTTTAGGTGTGTATTGCTTGTGCATGAAGATGCCTTAAGGAATATTCTGGGTTCAATACAAGTTAAGCTCAATCGACAGTATTTGTGACATAATGTTGATTACCACAAAAATTTATTTAGACTCGTTCCTCCTTTTCTTTCAAAAAAGCACAAATCGGGGCCTGGGTAGCTCAGCGAGTATTGACACTGACTACCACCCCTGGAGTCACGAGTTCGAATCCAGGGCGTGCTGAGTGACTCCAGCCAGGTCTCCTAAGCAACAAAATTGGCCCAGTTGCCAGGAAGGGTAGAGTCACATGGGGTAACCTCCTCGTGGTCGCTCTAATGTGGTTCTCGCTCTCGGTGGGGCGTGTGGTGAATTGTAAGTGGATGCCGCTCAACAAGCCACGTGATAAGATGTGCGGATTGACGGTCTCAGACGCAGAGGCAACTGAGATTCATCCTCCGCCACCCAGATTGAGGTGAGTCACTACGCCACCACGAGGACTTAGAGCGCATTGGGAATTGGGCATTCCAAATTGGGGAGAAAAGGGGAAAAAAAACAATTGAGGTTACAGTGAGGCACTTACAATGGAAGTGAATGGGGCCAATTTTTTGAGGGTTTAAAGGCAGAAATTTGAAGCTTATAATTTTATAAAAGCACTTACATACATTTTTCTGTTAAAACTCGTATTATTTGAACTGTAAAGTTGTTTAAATTGTCATTTTTACAGTCATTGTAGGGTTTTAGGGATTGTCAGCATTACACCGTCATGGGAACGAAGTTTACACAGAAAAGTTTGTAAGTGGTTTTATCACACTAAAATCTATTTACACATATCCTTTATGTCTTGTGGCTACACTTTTGAAACAGTGAGTATTTTAACATTTAAAAATTGGCTCCCATTGACTTCCATTGTAAGTGCCTCTCTGTAACCCAGATTTTAGCTTTTTTTTTTTAAAAGAAAAGGAGGGACAAGTCAAAAGAAATTTTTGTGGTAATCAATATTATGACACAAATGCTGCTGATTGAGTTTAACTTGTATTGAAACTGGATTATTCCTTTAAGTTGGTTTCTTGTGACTATGTATCAGTGTGGATGATACACAACCTAAACAATGTGGATGGTTTGCGTTGGCAAGGAGGGTTACCTGGCACACAGCGCCAGCAGGCACATATGAGCCTATTTACACAGCGAGGCTTACTCAACATCACTGCTTCGCAAAAGAAGAGAAGAAAGTGACAAAAGCCATTTCCCCAAACCAGTATCCACTATGAGCTGAGACGAGCGCTATGCTAATCTCTCTGCTGCACACTCGGCAATACACAGACACATATACACACACCGAACACTGAATACAAACAAACGTATATACGATCCATTCTGCAGGATACAGGCAAGCCCACACAAACGTCCACTTAGCTTAGCAACATCTGCCCCATACTGACGCTTGCACACATACACACAAAACTGGCTTTTTGCTACACATGCCAATGCCGGGTGTATAGTGAAAATGTATTGGACATAAGCACATTGTACAGATCATAACACGGTATTCAGCATCATTGGCTTTAAATTTAAATATACGTATATTGTTGCTTCTATGACAACAGAATTATTTAGAAGGCAAACATTAGAAGAAGCACAACAGTTACTAATCTTTTCTTTAGTAGGCCATTCCTGCAAAAAAACTGATTAAAACATCTTAAAACTGTTTTGCTGGTCTTTGCTGGTCTTTTAGCCTGGCCAGGCTGGTCTGTTTGTTGGTTTTATAGGGCTTTTGGGCACTTTTTAACTGGCCATGTTGGTGACTACTTAAACACCAGCTTGGCCATGCAAGGAGACCAGCTGAAGACCAGCTAAGACCAGCAAACTAACTTAAGCTGGTTTAAGATGTTTTAGCAGGGATCCGCATCGCTTTAAACCCCCCACCCCCCAAAAAAACTAACAAAAAAATGAAGTGTGGGTAATCGTTCAAGAATTACATTGCGATTTAAACAAAAAATTATTTCAGTTAATGTTACCATCTGTCTATTAACGTTTTATTAACGTTTTATATTCTCGCCATAACTAATTGATCATTTCCAATAGGTCCAAAGATGACTTCAAAAACTGACAATCGCAAACATTCAAATATCCATGAGCGATAAAAAAAGCTTCCCAGATCTCCAAATAGTCTGTTTAAGAGTGTTTCACCTGGAAAGCATCATGTTCTAATTAACATCTGCTAAATATCTTAAAAAGATCAGATTTACAAACATTCTAATCATAAACACCTCAAAGACATCTGCTGAATGTCTTATTGACATCTGAGAAGAAACGTCTTATAGACGTATTACAGATGAGCAAACAATCTAAAAAAGATGTCTTCCAGATGTCAACACGTTTGATGTACGTGATGTACGTGTGCTTTCGGGGTTAATTATATATAATTAGTGCTGGGTATCAATACAGATTTACCAATTTGATTTGATTCTGATTCACAAGCTCTTGATTTGAATAGATTCCAATTTTGATTCAATTTGAACCGATTTTGATTACTTCGGGTAAATTGTAGTTATAATATCCATTTTGCTCACACGTGTAAGCAATTTCTTGATTCTTGATACCAATTTCGAAACCACAATAAAATATTAATTTAAGTAAACATTGCAAGTTCTCAAGTAATAAATAAATTCAAGTAAACAAGTGACTATTAAATTACAAGCAATAAAACTAATAGAACAAAGATAACAAATAAGAAAACAGTGCAAGAAGTTTTTTAGTCACGAGTTTGAATCCAGGGTGTGCTGAGCGTCCCGTTGTTTGCCAGATTAATTTTGTAAAAAATACAGTTAGAATGTAAACAACTTTACAGAACAACCTGTACATTTTACAGTTTAAAACTGTTGTTTTTACGGTATATTTTACAGTGCAGTACCATCGTTTATATTATTAAATTATAAACTTGATATATTAACTTTCTGAAACTGTAAAACTTGATTACCATAGTAATTACAGAAGGGCACTTGATGACATGAAGTTCATCAATAGTGGCTCTTCCAAGAGCAATGACCAATAAACATGTAGAAACATTTTTATTTACCATAAAAATGTACTCTCTTGTTAAATATAATATACATTTTTACTGTTAATTATATGGGAAAATCATACTTTTAACATCTAAAAATGTAATTTTTTTTACAACATTTTACCATAAAACTACACGTATTGTCTTTTTAAATATATTAACATTTTTTAACGTATATTTTACGGCAACTACTCAACCAATTTACGTTTTTTTATTTTTTTTTTTTTACTGTAGCATTTTTACAGTCTTTTACCATTAAAATTATGGAAATTTTTTACTGTGTGGTCTTCGCTGTATGACGATATTACTCTTAATACTTTTTAAAGCTACTGAAGTCATCCAGCTGAGAACAGTGAGTGGTTTTCTTGTTATTGCTGTTAGATTAACAACACTCTAGACAGCAGAAGGCCAAGACTGCATTTACACTTCAAGTCCGATATTTTGATACAAATCTGCTTTTTTCTCCTCACTATTTACATTAACTTTAGACAGAAACACTGGGTTTTTTGTGGACTTTTGAATTGAATTTTACCGTTTATGCGCGTATCTGCATTATTGCAACTCCGTGAGCGCTCTCAGAGCTTACGCGCACATAAAGCACACACACATAAGCTGCCTGTCAGTCAGACAGACAGTGATCAGACAGAATGAAAAGTGATCTTTAAGATGTCGTTATTTGCGTAGTTTCTCTCTCTGCTCTCGTTTCATTTACGAGATCAACCAGCGGTTGTCTAACGATTGACTGGCCGATCGCGATCGACGTAATGAGCACCAGTGGCATTGAGTAATTGATCTTGTGATTTTGAGAGTCGACATCGGGATATGTTACAAGAGAACTGAAGGCCATTTGAAACTAATCCAATGCAAATGAATACTAAAAAAGTAATTGATTTATAGTGACCAAGAAATCAATGGTAACTCTGGGCTGATTCCATAAAAATAACCAGCTGGTGCAAGGACATCACTGCAACCAGAGTGTGTGTGTGAGTGTGTGTGTGTGTGGTGGAGGGTTGTCAATAAGACCCCTGCACTGTGTCACCAGCATAACAAGCCCAGAATGCCCTGGAGGGATAACCACACAGCGGGATCATGGGTAATGCAGCTTCACTCACTGGTGCCTGCTATCAGACTAAAGCACACACACAAACACACAACTACACACCAGCACTCAGAAAACTCAAACTGAGCATATCACATACCACACACACACACAAAATGACCAAAAACACATTAACCAGACTCTAGAGAAAACAAGCACACATAAATTTGCGCACTAGGCAGAGGACCTGCATAATGTGGGCTCATGCTTTTTTCTGATTGGTTTATGAGATTTTTTATCTGAAAGAGTAACATGCAGGTGTGAACAAATGATTTGATTTCTTATCTGCATTCCTTTACACCCACATGCACATATGGGTCAGTGACGTAACGCTCATTTTTGTTTTTGTGGTATAATATTGATTACCACAAAAATTTATTTAGACTCGTCCATCCTTTTTTTTTAAAAAAAAGCAAAAATATGGGTTACAGTGAGGCACTTACAATAGAAGTGAACGGGGCTATTTATTTTGTTAAAATACTCACTGTTTCAAAAGTTTAGCCACAAGATTTAAACATTATGCATGTAAACATGATTTTAGTGTGAGAAAATCACTTACTAACCATTTCTGTATAAAGTTATAGCCAATTTTACATCTTTGTTGCCATGATGATGTAACAAAACCTAAAATCCAAAACCGACTGTAAAAATGACGATTTAAACAACTTTACAGCTCAAATAATACATGAGTTTTAACAAAAAAATTAATGTAAGTACTTTTATAAAATAATAAGCTTCACATTTCTGTTTAAACCCTCCAAAATTTGTCCCCATTGACTTCCATTGTAAGTGACTTGCCATAACCTCGATTTTTGCTTTTTTTAAAGAAAAGGAGGGACGAGTAAGTTAATATTTGTGGTAATTAACATTATGCCACAAATGCAGTCAATTGAGCTTAACTTGTATTGAACCTGGAATATTCCTTTAAAGGAATAGTTCACCCAAAAATGAAAATTTGCTGATTATTTACTCACCCTCAGGCCATCCAAGATGTATCTGAGTTTCTTTCTTCATCAAAACAGAATTTAAGATTTTTAGGATTTCATTTCAGGCCCCCTCCTTTAAACAATGCAAGTGAATGTCCTCCATTTTTTTGGCGGTCCAAAATGCTTATTTAGGAGTCGACTCCATTCGACAAATAAAGTTCTTCTTTATTTGGGGTTTCTGAAGGTTGAAGCATCCAGGATACACACACCAAATGACCATTTTGAACAATACACTTATACAAATACAAATCTACAGCAAAGACAATTAAACTTTTGTACAGCGCTGCTCCTCTTGTTAACAATGACGCACTTCCTGACTCTTCCACGTGTGACCTTACCAACGAGCTTACCTCATCCCTCTCATGTGCACGTCACAGAGAGGAAGTGAACATTTGTAGTTAAAAAGTATATAAGTATTGCTTTGTTTCTAAAAATAATCAATCGTTTGGGTTCAGAAGAAATTTATTTGTCGACTGGAGTCGTGTGGATTATTTTGTTGCACTCTAAATATGCATTTTGGACTGTCAAAAAAATGGAGGACATTCACTTGCATTGTTTAAAGGAGGAGGCCTGAAATGAAATCCTAAAAATCTTAAGTTCTGTTTTGATGAAGAAAGAAACTCAGATACATCTTGGATGGCCTGAGGGTGAGTAAATTATCAGCAAATTTTCATTTTTGGGTGAACTATTCCTTTAAGATGCTTAAAAATACATTAAAAATGCAATTCACACAAAACAATTACTTGAATACACCTCTACTATGATAAACATGTTTCAAAAGTTCAAAGTCATTTTTATCATTCTGGGGGAATTTTTTTACTTAGAAAGTGAAAAATGTCTAAGTGAAAAAAAAAAAAAAGCTGAAATTTTTGAAAAGAAAATAGATATTGGCAAAAGTAGTTTGGAATAATCTTTTCAATCTAACTTTGTTTAAAAAAACAACAACAGTGGAACAATTGCTATATTTTTTTCAAACAATTGCTATTTTTCCAAATATTAATAAAATATTATTCATATAAAAAAAAAAAAAAAAAGCTTTTTTCAACCAAATCAATGTCAGGTGGTGTAACCAACATTCATGTGACAATAAAAATAAAACAAAACAGAGAGTACCCCCTTTAGACTTTCATGACTGTGTGTGAAGTTTAAAAATATCAGATATACTGTAAGGCTGTCAAATTTAAATGTAAAATTTTAATATTCATCAAATTTAAGATAAAAAAAAGCACATTCGAATGCTAAAACTGTGCATTTGAATTTTGGATTGGTGTCAAACAATAACTATGACTTTAGACTGATTTTGTTCTTGTGCTGAAAAAGCTAGACAAAGCGCAATGAATACAGTTTAACAGAATGTAGGTGTCTCAAGATGCGTTTTTAAAGCTTCTAAAAAACGCAGCGCTCCTGCTTGAGAAGCTGAAATAAATAGCAAAACACGGCACAATGGTCAAAGATGTCCATGTAGCGTGTGTTTACACAGAAAAGCAAATGAAAAGCTGTGCGGATGTATGCAAAAACGCATACGATATGAACTGCCCTTTAGGTTGAGGCCTTTGGCCATTGCGTCTTGCTTCATTATCAGCGTCTAGCAGCATTTAAAGTAGCATTTTAAAATGCTGTGTCATGGCATTCTGTTCCATTCTGTCTGTTTAAAATGGAACATTTTGGCACATTTTGTTCAGGTCACATGGAGTAACCCTAAGAAAACCTTTTGATATTCGTGACTCAAAAAAAAAAAAAAAAAAAAAACAACAACCTGCCCTAACCACACAGTCACATGCTCACACACGATGAGGACTTGCCAGCCATCTACCCTGGTCACTAACCCATTGACCTACTCACATAAACACCTTTCATTCTGCCAGCATGACATGTGTTGAAACCTGTGAGGTCGCTCATTGAAGCATAACCTTGTTATGAACACGACAAGTGCCTCCACATTTGCTTTATTTTTTTCAGGAAATGAGTCGTCTTTGAAAGGGAATTTCTGTCTTCCAGCTTTAATTCTTTTAGTACACAAACCGTACACTTATGCTTGGCACTTCAGCAAACAAAATGTTAAAAATGGCCCACGGCTCGTTCTTTGCGACACAGCCATTGGCAGGAGTAATGACCTTCAAGCGCTTCTTTGTAATCAACATTGAGCTTGGTGTTCATTTGTATAAACAGTCACCACCTACAAAGCCCTTTCATTGCTCGCGGTTTGAGAGCCTCTTTTCAGAGTCTGGCTGCTGTTTTCTTTTGAAGTTCGATTCGAAATTCAAATTCAGAAATTAAATGAGACTTATTGGAGGTCTAGAACAAAGTTTACCTGCGTGCTGCTTTAATGAAAACACACAAATAGAGAGGCCCTATCATGAAGCCTCAAGAATATTTTGAACCAAAATACTTCAAATACTTAAAGGGGTAATTGTCACGAAAACGGTCAGTCACAAAGTTCTTCAAAAATACATTAAAATGCAATTCACACAAAACAATTACTTGAATACACATCTTCTATGATGAACATGCTTTCAATTAAGATAATTTTGATTTTTCTTTTTTTTTTTCTGGGGATTAAAGTAAAACAAAAATTGTAAAAAAAAAAAAAAAAAAAGGAAATGTTGGCATGAGTAGTGCTGAATAATATTTAATAATTTTTTGTTTTTTGTTTAATAGTTGTGATACAACTCTTTTTTTAATATTATTAATTTAAATAAATATTAAATAGTCCACCAAATCAAAGTCAGGTGTAACCAATATGTAGGTAGCTATCTTGTTGTCATGTGAAAAAAAAAAGAGAGAGAAAAATATGTAAAAAAAATATTTTTTTTACATATTAAAAAATATGTTTGCACTCTTTTTTTTTTTTTTTTTATTTGTATTAATGATTAAGTTGTGTACTCGCCCATGTATTTAAGGTGCAAGGAAAGTATTGTAATACCTTTTACTTGATAGTCACACCACTTGACATCTCAAAGGTCAATTTTGCTGAATATAAAAAAAATTAAAATAATTTTTAAGTGTCATCGTTTAATAGAGGCTCTAAAAAATGAACCATTACTCACCAAATTTGTTTAAAAACAAACAATTTATCTCATTACTGAAACACCAACCAAATTCGCACCTTTTCGTTTTTATTTATTTATTTATTAATTCAGATTAATCCGAATTTTTATTTTTATTTTTTTACTATATGTCTAATGGTTGATCTAAGGATAAATGATCAGTTTTGGCATTTAATAATTGCCACAACATTCTTCTATGTAGAAGTTCTTAAGATGTGTACATTTTATGTCAAATGTAAATTTTACATGCATATATCTGCTAAAAGTAAACTTTGCCAACTTTTCAGAACTAGCATATATGACCTCAAAACAGACATTCTCTAAAGCAGTGGAGTTTAGACGAAGTTCTGAGTGTTATATCAAAACCATGTGCAATATATTTGATCAGAATTTGCATTCTGATTTTCACTCAGTAAGGACTGATTAAACACAAGTATAGAATAAAATCTCCACAAACACATGCGCATACAGTATTTCATTTAATAGAACTATAAATACAAAAATCTCTCTCTCGCTGTTCCAGACGAACTCACACGTGCAAAAGCTTTTAAATGTGTTAAGTGGGAGTGAAAAGTGACCGGCAGTTCTTATCACTTTTATACACACACACACACTTGCAGTGGCCGTGTTGAATGGATTAGCTGTGTGTGAGCCAGTGAAAAGTGCTTCTGGCTGTTTGTTCCAATTTCCAGGCAATTCCTCATGTTTTCTAAAGATCTCTGCTGCAAGTGCCCAGCTTTATCCATCACTATTATTACACACACACTCTTTCTGCACACACAGGGTTCGTGACATGCTGACTCTGAGAAATGGATGCAGACCGACATATTGACACAAAGAGACACAAACAGATGGATAAAGACAGGCAAAAATGAAAGAAGTCACAAAAAGAAAAGAAAGAGTTAAAGATGAAAAAGACAAATGTCACCTTTATGTCTTTTGGTTCCTAATAATCTCCCTCATAGCTCAGAGAACAGTATGAAGTCATAAGTAATCTGAAAAACACAAAAACACGCACACATGTTTACAAAGCCATCTAAATGGGGACATTCTACAGACTTTTTGTTATTATATGTGGCAAATTATGATTACTATAACTACTAAAATTACTATATTTACTAAAGACTAACCCTAACCCAAAGCCTATCCAAAAAAAGAAAAATTATTGCATTTTTTCAATAAAAAAAGGAAACCGTATTTGCTTTATTAATGAATACATTTTTCAATTGAGTCTCCAGGGCAACAACCCTGGTTTTGTCACATTTAGTGCACTTTGGGGGGAAAACTGTTCCCAAATGTCCCACAAAGGGAGGTTGTGTCATGCACACTTCAGGTATATAGCATTCTAAACTATAGTTATAGGTTCTGTATAAGTAAACAAACACATACACATATTGCAGGAGAATGTACATGGTCAAGATGTCTATGAAAGATTAGTATCATCTATAAAGCATTGCGTTCGGTTTGAAGCATCTTTTTTATATCTGACAAACATCTGAAAAAGAGCAGATCATCATGGGTGATTCACACAAAACCTGTACCTGGGGGGGGGGATGAGCTTTGAATCATCATGTAGCAATGATTCAAACTCATCTTTTTTCTCAATAATGTGTTTGATTAGTGTCACCGTCATGTGATTTGCGTGTAAAGTGTTGAGGGCCATGCATGTCTCCTTGACAAACTTAAGTCTGAATATGATAAAGGGATCAGATGTTGGTCTCTGATCATCAACTGGCAGCTTATTTTACCTCTGACAATGGGAAAGACCTAACTACTTCTATGGTTATCAATAATATTGAATGATATTATAAGTTATGGGGGCAGTGGGGGCCTGGGTAGCTCAGTGGTAAAATACGCTGGCTACCACCCCTGGAGTCGGCTAGTTCGCTAGTTCGAATCCAGGGTGTGCTGAGTGACTCCAGCCAGGTCTCCAAAGCAACCAAATTGGCCCGGTTGCTAGGGAGGGTAGAGTCACATGGGGTAACCTCCTCATGGTCACTATAATGTGGTTCATTCTCAGTGGGGCGTGTGGTGAGTTGAGCCTGGTTGCTGCGGTGGATGGCATGAAGCCTCCACACATGCTATGTCTCCGTGGCAAGCGCTCAACAAGCCACGTGATAAGATGCGTGGGTTGACTGTCTCAGACGTGGAGGCAACTGGGATTCATCCTCCGCCACCCGGACTGAGGCAAATCACTACGCGACCACGAGGACTTAAGAGCGCATTGGGAATTGGGCATTCCAAATTGGGAGAAAAAGGGGAAAAATAAAAAAAAAAAAAAATAATTATGGGGGCAGCACTGGCTCAGCGGTTAAGGCTCTGGGTTACTGATCAGAAGGTTGGGGGTTCAAGATGCCACTGTTGGGCCCTTGAGCAAGGCCCTTGACCCCTCAGCCATATCATGGCTGACCCTGTGCTCTGACCCCAGCTTAGCTGGGATATGTGAAAAAAAGAATTTCACTGTATATGTATAATGTGTGATAAATAAAATTATTAACTGAACTTCAATATTCAGTTGGAATTAAATTAGAATGAAGCTGATTGAACTAATAAAGTCAAGTTTACTTGAAAAGACATTAAGTTCATCTAACAAGTTTCACTGACTTCATTCAACTTTATGTTCTGTTTAAACAACTTTTCATCTTAAGGTGATAACATAAAAATGTTAAGACAGCGTGAAAACATACTTTTTTAGCTTGGAAAAAAACAACAGAATTAGAGTGTAGGTCCAATTAGCCCAACCTGTTCGCTCATGAGATCCGTTATTAAAACTAGACAACAGAAATTGACTCAAAAGGAATTCAGTCACATTGAAAAATGCATAAACGCACACATTGGCATTTAAAACAGCTGGTGGCTATAAAAAAATGTAAAACAGTCAAGCAATATCATACACACACATGTGTGTATGTGTGAGAATGTGTGTGTGTGTGTGTGTATGGGAGAATATGCTTGACTGTGTGTGGGAGAATGTGTTTATGTGTGTGTTTATGTACGTGTATGTGTGTGTGATTTAGATGTACGCTGGAGCCACTCGGCTGTCCAGACCCCTGAGAAGTGACTGGGCCAGACAAGTGCTTTATCCTGTTGCCATGACACCCAGCCAGCGACCTCTGAGTATTCACAAGGCTGGCATACCTCGGGCACTGCCAAGAGAGGGGCACCGCAGCCATGCCAAGCTCACAGAGAGAGCGCCTAACATCATTTCCCATTAAACAGCCACATTCACTCAGTGCTGCTGGCTGCGAGACAGAGAGAGAGAGACAGAGAGAGACAGAAAGAGACAGAGAGAGAGAGTGATAGAGAGAGAGAGAAAGAGAGAGTGAGAGAGGGATGTTTCGAGGGGGAACAGGACGGTTTGCTATTTACCCATCAGTGAATGGGGTGCAAGCACATTTTTCCTTTTGCTTTCAACGGTCATTTTGCCTGACCCAACAAGTGTTTCATTTCTGGCCCATGGATCAGGAAATGCAACAAGTCCAATATTAACTTCTTGTTTTGCCATCCATCCATCCATCTACCTATCTATCTACACATCAAGTTGGCTGACATGCCGTTAAAAAAGACCGGTCCATTCACCTCTGCACAAAAGATCAGGACAGAGTTGCAAATGAGTTTTGTTCAGCCTCAGCTGGAATTACTGTCATATTTAAGGCTTGTTGAGAATTATTTAATGGATCTGTGGATATTTGATGTTCGTTTCATTGTTGTTTACTGACTGACTTTGTCTGCATTCATTATGTCTTCTTTTATCTCAGCTTTAACATTTTACCTTTTTCATTTTTTATTTTTTTGGCTTAAATCTATCTTTGAAATTTTCAAGATGCTGAGTGAATCCCTAAAAAAAATTCAGCTGGTTTGCTGGTCTTAGTTCGTTTATTCTTTTGGGGTTTTCCATGTCAAATCAACCAAATTTCAGAAACTTCCCCAGTTGAAATTTTTAATTCTTTTAATACTTTTTCTGAAGACAAACATAAATGATGATGAAAGTCAAAAATACTAAATGTGACGGATCAATATTTACAGAGTAATCCATTATTTTGTAGAGGAAGGTCAAAAAATAACCTTAGAAAGGTGGTGCTGTCATTTTTATTTATTTTTTTTACACAAAGATAGGTAGGTATATTACTAAAAGCAATTTACGTCTGCACTCCTTCTCACATGATATGCCAATGGTGTGTCCAAAAATTGGTAAAACCACTTTTTTGTGTGTTTTTCCAAAGTTGGAGGGTTTATGGCTCCAGAAATATCAAATATATCTTAACATCCTTTCCTTTTGGTAACCTTATTTTTAAAACCTTACATGGTTAAATCCCAGAGATATGGGGCTCTCAATGTGGCTCCATTCGAAAATGGCTAAATTTGACTTGATAAAGAATGACCCTGTTTTAGCTGGTCTCCTATCCAGGCCAAGCAGATTTACCAGCCTGACAAGCTCACAAGTGCCCCAAACCGCTTCTAAAACCATCAAAATACAAAAACGTGAGCAGCGCAAACCAGACTGGTAGCCAGCTAAGACCAGCAAACAAAGTTAGGCTAGTTAGTTTTTTCTTCTTCTACATCTACATCATTGTCTACATCGCATGTGCACATCAAACTCATTTATTTCAAAATAGCAAAGTAAATCTATCAAAGACATATCCCATTTAAGGTTCATAAATATTGCAGATATTTTTTCCATTTCTTTGCTTGAAGACGGATAGGCTGCTGCGAGAGTGTGGGCGAAGCTTTTCAAAGACTGTATATATAACGGACCATCAGTTGTAATGAAAGTCCGCGCTGACAGTTGATAAGGTCACTAATCTAAACTTTGGCCTGTGATCAGTTCTGCTTTAGCAGCTTGATCGAGAGCTCTTTTAACATGTGTGCACTGGGTCAGATGTTTGATTCCTGCTCAGAATGCGACCTTTTGAGTTAACAACATTTAGGGAAGACTAATTAGATAGTGAATATACTAATGAGGCCAGTGGAAACAGCAAAAGACAGTTCTGCCTAAGAAATAAGGGGACAGACAGCAAGCATGCCAAAGTTTAAAGGTGATGTGTGTCATTTTGCATTTGAATACTTTTTCCGACTTCATTAAGATGCAAAGACAACTATAAGTAAGCCATTCGTTGGTGGTTTTCCCAAAAAGGTAAAAACTCTGGCGCTATCAAAACATTGTTTAGTTTGTTTGAGCATCCAGACACAGCAAAACTGACTCAACCAATGGCATGAGCTCGAGGCAGGACTATCCGTTTTGTCCGATTCAATGGCAGACGTGAAGCATGTAAAAAAACAAAAAAAACTGTGATTTTTGCAAAAGCGTTTGGTCCCATTAGTGGTGCAAAAAGTTACACACTTCAGGTTTATGGACTGCATGTGTGAGAGTTTTGACCTAGCTATACTTTTTGAAGACAAACATACCTATAAAAAAATCTTCTGGAGATGTCCTCAAATGCAAAAAGGGTTTATAAAAAGAGTAAATAATGCCTATATTCAGAGGTGGACTGACAGACGGCATGAAAAGGTGATGCTGCATTATAACGTACTAATCAACAAGGGCAAGTCAAGTCAACATTCAATTATCTGATTATTTAAATAAGTGTCCTTGCATTTAGTCACACAAACTCAATTACAGCCCTTTGTCAGGCAGCAGAACCCTCAGTATATAAAATTATAGGCTTCATATCCCATGCTGCCACTGAGATTCCGCTGGAGACCATTAAAAGTGTTTCGAACAGAAAGCTAGAGAGCGAGAGAGACTGAATAATCAACAGCCACCTGAAACCACTTAGTCAACCCAAATTATTCAATTACCCTTCACTGGCCAGTAACCACCAGAGCAAGAGAGAGGGGGTTGCAGAGAGCGAAAGATAAAATGTTTTGGTGTTAGAATCACTTTTGACAACGATTGACTTGCACACATTGAATGAGTCTGTTTTTTTCTCCATCACAGCTTTATTCAGCTCTTGGAACAATTCACCCAAAAATATAGGTTCTGTCATTATTTACTCACAGTTAGGTCGCTCGTTACACAAATGACTTACTTTCTCTTTTCCTCCACAAAAACAACTTCACACAGCTTTTAATGGGCTTTCAAGCCTCAAAAAAAAAAAGAAAAGAAAAAGAAGTTGATATGTAGTTGTTTGAAGCCACACGATCACTTTCACTCTCAAATCGATTGTTACGCACTCTCAAATCAAATCATTCATTTGGGCCCTGCATGTTTAGCTAATCAAAAATACTAACCATGGCGCAGGTTAGAGGGTAATTCTCAGGACACCATGTCAAAAAAAAAAAAAACTTCCTAGACCTAACAGCCTAGACATTATTTTTTACATTTAGTAAATGAAGCCTATTTTCAGGACCATTAGGATTTTGTTACATTATGACATTATTTTCATGGAAGTTGACACATTTTATCCCCCTAATTCTCATTACTGCAATGCAAATAAAGATATATTCAAACATTTAAATAGTGAAGTACATCATAGTAGTACTCTCTTGGTACTGCCTCTCATTTTCACTTATATAATTAAAAAGAACATTGTACAACAGCATTTTTTTTTTTTTTTTTTTTATTTATTTTTTTTATTGTTATAGAGAAAAAAAAACTGTTACAGTAAAGAGAATAATCATTAAGAACGATGGGAAAAGTAAAAATTAAACATCCGGACATGTTACTGTAATGAGAATTGGGATGCAAAATGTGCTAAAGTGTCCTGAAAATAATGTCAGTCACAATGCAAAAAATCTAAATGGACCCTTAATGGACGTAGGCTCCCTTTTCATTTTACAAAATATAAACCAATTTTTTTTTTTTTTTTTTTTTTTTTTTGCTTGCATTGATTTGGGTTTAAACATGACCAGAAAATTTTTTTGACAGGTTTTATGAGAATTATGCTAAAAATAAATAACATCAACACTTATTGGTTCTTGCTAGTCTCATGACCAAATGTCATGAAAGTGGTGCAGTTAAGGCACTGGGTTAGTGACCAGAAGGTTGGGGTTCAAGCCCCAGCACTGCCAAGATGCCACTGTTAGGCCCTTGAGCAAGGCCCTTGACCCTATCTGCTCCAGGCCATATCATGACCCTATAAGCCATGTCATGGCTGACCCTGCACTCTGACCCCAGCTTAGCTGGGATATGTGAAAAAAAAAAAAATTTCACTGTATATATGCAAAATGTATGTGTGACAGAATAAAAGGCTTCTTCTATGAGGTCAAACCTGCACTGTAGTCTCCATTTGCATGTTGCATACTCAGCTCATTAATGATTTGTTAGAGAGTTATGAATTATCAATTTGATTGATCATATGGCTTTAGGAGACTTGGAATAAAGCTCACAAGCTATATATCGACTACTATTGCTTTTAATTGGGACGTAAAGTTCACACTAGTGACTTTGCAATCACCTCTTACTTTGAAATTACAGTACCTCGGTACTTCAAGTATTAGTTCACCCAAAAATGAAAATACTGTCCTTGTTTACTCACCCTCATGTTCCTCCAAACTCACGAACTGCTATGGAACACAAAAGGAGAAGCTTTGAAGAATCTTTATGCAGCTCTAACCAATCCAACAGTAGTCCATACTAGGGGTGCACAATAAATCGGCGACTGATATATTACTGGCTGATTGGAACTGGGAAATTGAAAATATTTTTAATTGCGCCAATAGTGGAATTACTGGCAATGTTTTGGCCAATAACTTGTTGCAGAATGTCTTCATTAGCTAGCAGCTCTAGTTTAAAGGGTTCAAATTAAAAAAATAAAATAAAATGAAAGTTTATCGGTATCGGCCACAATGACCTGTTAATCAATGGTAGACTATCTGCCCATAAATTCCATATCAGTGCATCCCTTGTTCACAGTGACTACAGGCTGTCAATCTTCAAAAACGTTAATATATGTAAGGGTTGAGAGATCCATTCGTCACATAATTTAACAATGACTTCATATTTGAATGTGTCTGAAAAAGTCAGAAGATTCCAAACTTGTGACAATGAATTCACATTTCACACAGTGTATAAAGCTGGATAATAAAATTGCAGATGTACACAATAATTCAGGGACTATATGAGGAAATGCTACAGGGTTTGCTAATAAGTTTGACCTTTAAGCATTTCAGCTTATCAGAAGACTCAAAGGCAAAGAAACCAGAACAAACCTCACATTAGCATTCTAGCGCTGTATTGATGGCAGGGCTCGAACATGGAACTCGGTAGACGACACAGCCTAATGGGGTCAAAGTTGGAGTAAGGACACAGCAGAGAATAAAACAGCACTGAGACATATTTTCCCTTGTGGCAAACAGTTATGCATGTCAAAATGCAAAAAGCATGCTGAAATAAAACAGATTTTTCCGCCTAAGCATAACAAATGCATGAAATCTGTGAAATCATACAATGATGGGCGCTTTATATCTTTTCACAGTTTTGGTGACTTTGAGTGGTCTTGAAAATATTTTACCCCAGGAAGCTTTTAAATCAACTCCCACTCACTGGAGGTGCAGAATAACGTCAAAAAAATCGTTAAGCCGTTTTTACGATTCTGCGGAACACCATCACATTTATCTACGGGGATCATTTTAACGTAACTCACGTTGTCAGCAGTCTGTTGTAAATCTGGCCGTTTAATTGTACAACCCCTTTGTTCTGTCGTATCATGTTTAGTCATGCGTGTGATTGCTTTATCAAGGGTATTATGAAAAAGGATGTCATTCAATTTCCGCACCCAAGTGAGCGGTCATGACAAGTTGCTAATTCTACTGTAAAGGTACAGTGCAGTTGAATCTTTGCTTTATAAGATGACATAAATACAGTTCACGGTTTAACCTGGGGAAATCTGGGGAAATATCAGGAACCTTAGTGCAGCTAAAAAAAGAGATCTACTGGCCATTTGCCATACCATAGTAAAGGATGTCATGTGCACCTCCCAAGAGAAGAGCTACAGAGACAATAGAAACCTGAGAGCCACTAAGAAAAATGGCATTTGAAGAGAACACAGAATTGTGATAGCTCCTTTCTAACAAAAAATGCCTTAACTGAAATATCAACTGAGAAACAGGTTTAGGGTTAACAGAGGTGTTGCAATCTCACGATCCGGTTCAATACAATACATTCACAAGAATTCGATCCTCTTACAACACTTCAAACGAACCTGAATCAAGAAATTTGGGATTGAAAATCTTTGAAAGTTTGTTTTATTAATATTACTACTACATGCATATGCAAAACAGTTAGTTTCCTGTACAACCCTACAAAAAGTAGACGGTACGGTTATTGTATCGCAGTTCTAATCGCAAAGTGTGTCAAAATAATCCCTTCCAAAATGTTAGCTATTAATGCAGTAAGCTTGAATCATATCACAGATCAAATCAATTGTACACGATTTATCTGAATACTCGTTGTAAATGAGCAATGGACGTTTGTGTTTCACCCATTGAATTCTATATGATTTAATATGTAACGTTCATAATACATCACTACGGTTATTTTAATGTTATGTTAATTATGCTAATGATGCATTAGATCTATGTAGATTATGTCCTCTGTTGTTCAAAGATTTTGTTGGTCAAAATTGAGAGAAATGTATAAAGCTAACTCCACGATGCATATCTCCAGGGATGCTGTGGTGTGAGTTTTTGAGTTAGATTACCGTCTGAGAAAAAAATCGCGGTTAATCGGTTTTACCATTATTTGCAATTTTTCTTATTATACAACAGCACGGATGCAAAAAATGCATATCATATCACAACTGAACGTCTTAGTGGACATATTTCTGGGGGATATGTGGACGTTAAGGGCAGCCCTACAATAAGTAAACTGATAAATACACAAAAAATAAATAGGAGGTACTGTATATAAAAAGAGACGCTCCAATCTAGGGCACGACACCGCTTAGGCACATCCTGAGCTCGATGTGCTTCAATGTCACCGGAGTGCTTCAAAAGTGCGTGGATATGAGTCTGGTAGATCGAATTCCTCTGTTATATTTTGAAGTTTGTGTAGTAGCCCCAGTTTCACGTGAATTGAAAGTTCACGTTCAGTCCGCAAGCACCACGCGGACACCATCCTTAACCATAGCAACAGCTCCAGTACCCAAACAGGCACAAGAGATTTTCACATTTAGGCTTACAAAATCTTATGGTTAACTCTTTTATATTATATATTTATACATTATATATAATATTTTTGCCACGTGTAAATAAAGCATTTTACGGTTTTAAATCGTGGATTCAAATTTTTACGGTTAAATTAACCTTGACATTTTTAATCGCGGTTAATAGTAAAACCGTATAATCACGGCATCCCTAAATTGCATATCATCACATTTTTGTATCGCAAAATATCATGGCACCTACTGGTCAATAGGAATATTGTTCTAAGAACAACAAACAGCATTGACCCAGCTTGCTACACAAGCTCAGTTTTGTGCGTTGTTGCATTCCAAAAGGTGTCAATCACAATTCACAACACAACTCAAGTATGCATTATGATTTATCCCCTATTCTCCCCAATTTGGAATGCCCAATTCCTAATGCGCTCTAGGTCTTCGTGGTGGCGTACTGACTCACCTCAATCCAGGTGGCGGAGGACAAATCTCAGTTGCCTCCACGTATGAGACCATGAGTCAATCTGCGCATCTTATCACGTGGCTTGTTGAGCGTGTTACCGCAGAAACATAGCGTGTGTGGAGGCTTCACACTATTCCCCGCGGCATCCACGCACAACTCACCACGTGCCCCACCGAGAGCCCCACCGAGAGCGAGAACCACATTATAGTGACCACAAGGAGGTAACCCCATCTGGCACTCACCCCCACTAGAAACCGGGCCAATTTGGTTGCTTAGGAGACCTGGCTGGAGTCACTCAGCACGCCCTGGATTCGAACTCATGACTCCAGGGGTGGTAGTCAGCGTCTTTACTCGCTGAGCTACCCAGGCTCCTGTTATGTATTCTTAAGGATACCACAAGGGGCACTATAGTGGACATAAGTGTGAACTGTCTGCTTCCATTAACTACTGTAATGGTTAAGCAACAGTTTGAAGAGAATGTAGAATGTTTACGCAAGTAAAGTCAGTATATTTATAACAACTTTTGGGGTCAAGTTAGGACTATTAAAGTCCTGTGCGAATTAATGTAGGGAATGATAACCAGAGCAAATGCTGCAGGATACTGTCTGGTAAGATCACGCAATTTGTTAATGTCTTAAGCGATCCACAAGCATTGCAACTGGCCCGTCAGGTTTGCTTTTCCAAATTCAGAACCTGTCAATTATCGGTGTGTTCACTTGAGGAGACAAACTCTCTCTTTCTGTCTCTCTAGTATCTTGTTGAATCCACAGTTTGTGGGTATTATTTGGTGTGCTGTGAATTCCGTGTCATGTCTATGTGATCCTGGCGGTCGCCGTGGTGATAAAGGTACCATCATGAACGATGTCTGCAGTGGATCCACTGAGTGTTGCTCATCTGGCACTCACCCCCACATGTCACGCCAGTGAAAATACAACTCCCATCCTGTCTGTCTCTCTCTCTGTGAGATTAGAGTGAGTCACGGCTCACAGTAACCCAGTCTGCATCAGCACCACAGCCTACGAGAGTTATTAAAGGAAGCTGCCTGTTCTGCTTCATGAACATACACTCTATCTCTCTCTCCAACCTGTCTTTCTCTGTACTGCACAAATGCATATTTGTTCCAAACCAGCAGTCCATTTTGAGGTTCCAAAATGGGCGTTTCTTCAGCTATTGGCCCTGTGGATTTAAACATCCTTAACACACTATTTAAAAAGTTTCAATACAAGTTTAGCTCAATTAACAGCATTTGTGGAATAACGTTGATTACCACTAAAATTATTTAGACTTGCCCCTCGTTTATTAAAAAAAAGAATCGCAGCTACAGTAAGGCACTTTCAATAGAAGCAAATAGGATCAATCCAAAAATGTTGTATAATACACTGGTCATCAAAAAACATATTTAGTATCGATACCAAGGTACCAGCGCTGGTATCATATCGAAGCCAAAACTTTAGTATGGGAGCAAACGTACAGGGTACAATTTATAAAATCAGCATTCCTCTTCACTGAAAACAACTCGCTTCACAACTCACCTTTGGCGCCCCTTCATGGATATTTCACCCGGAAAGTGGAGCTTACACATGCAATGTATTTTCCAGACTCCATATAGGGCATACGTGGCAAGCTGTCTCGGAGGAGCACATCAGCTAGTGATGGATGGGATAGAGTGTGTGTGTGTGTGTATGTGTGTGTGTGTGTGTGTGTGTGTGTGTGTGTGTGTGTGTATGTGCACAGGATTTAGATCTCTTTGCAACCCAACACTGCTGGACAACTATAATTTATGAACTCCAGCACCAGTATATATGTAATTATTTAATACTTAATGGCCTTTCAAGACTAATTTGAGTACATTTTAAAATTTGCGCATTGTAACATGGTGAGAGGCATTATTTGTTAAATGGAAAAACCATTACGGCAGCATTAGCTTTCAACACGCAGGCATGCCAAATTTAAAATCACTAACTTACAACGCTATTAGCGTGATGCAGTCATCAGAGTTATTATAACAAAATCTGTTGTCTCATATTACTCTTTTCTAGCTCTAATATCACATCAGTTACTCTTGGAAAAGAAATCACATAAAATCACATTTACTTCTGTTTTTCGGTATTTCTTTGCTATGATGAAACAAAAAAAATAAAATAAAGAAACACAATTTGCCTCTTTTTTACACACGACTGGTCTAATGCTGTCTTGAAGTAAAAAAAAATTGAGCTTTTAAGGGTTTTAGTATTTTCAGATACATACAGATAAATATATACACAAAAACATTCATCATATTAGCAAAAACAATTATCTAAAATAACTTGTTTTATTGGTGCAAAGTGGACAGAACATAATTAGAAAGAAAGAGTGGAAATTAGAAAGTACGAGGGGAAATGAGTCATATTGCAGGCCTGCATCCTCCGAATGAGCACCATGACTTAATTTAACAAAACAGGCACCAACCACTATACCACGGCACAGAAGCCTAAATAACATTTTAAACTTCAAGCACAACTTTTTTAAGTTTCAGGCAAGGCATTGTCAAGCCAACATCAAAGTTTGCCTTCAAACTTTTCTTGTCTAGTTTTTATTTAATGTGCATTTCCAAAGTAGATACGCCAAGAGCAAAGTTTAAACTTTAAAGCAATCTGATAAACTCGGTTAAAACTGGGCTAAACTCAGTAAAGTTCCTGCCAGTTCAACACCTGAAATCATCGCTTTGCATCTTTGGAATTTTCCACTCATGCAAATATTTGAAGTCCATTAAATTATGCTAAAATCGATCAGATATTTCCGTGGTTACATGTGTGATACCCTATAAGCATCATTTTGTGTGCGTTTGTACGGTTTGTTAAGCCTTAAGGTCCATCAGAACAGTGCTGCCAGCAGGTTTATATTCAAAGAGTGTACTACAGCTCACGTTGTAATTACCACAGGCCATAATCCCATAAAAGAATAGCCGATTATCTAGGGAAAATGTTTGGCATGCATACCTACAACCTGAACCATGCAAATGGGCATCATAGTCTTTTTACGTAGTGTTTCAAAACAAAGCCTTCAGGCAACAAGTGCTGCTCTATCTTTTTCTCTCTCTTTGTGGCCCCCCCAGGTGGACTCTCATTCCATCTGCTTCCAATCTCACGGACACCGCAGTGGGTCTGTCACAGCTCCCTGTCATCTCCAGGGCTCCACGAATCCTCGTGCGATCGTTTGCACCCCATCATGGCCTGTGCGAGGTGATGCTTGAAGATGACAGGCTGTTAACAACTGACAGCCGTTCTTGATAAAATGATCACCCACTAAATTTATCCCAAAGCCAACATATGTAATTTGAAGCACAAATAATCTCACGCTCATTCACCCAGCAGAGAACCAAATGCAGAATTGTGAAAATGGGTCATGTTGGCTACATAAATGAAGGGATTCGAACTAATTGCGCAGACATTTGTGTGCACCGCGAAGGTAAATCTTTACAGTAGGCATCATATTAAATTTGATTTGAATGAAAACAAGGCTGTGAGATACTGTATGTTCATTACTGCATGTTCAATACATATGTTCAATATTTTACATCTAAAAGTTGTTGTTGTTGTTGTTTTCATTATAAGTGTTTGCAATTACATTCAGAGCTTCAGTGGAAGAACAATCACACCAAGGAAATAGCGGTTCTTCGGCTAGGTAGATAATTGTGCATGGTTTGCCAATTAAGAAAAGCGTTAACTCTTATTATTTATTTTAAAGTTCAAGTCAATCTGTACTTCCAAGCCTCATTTTTTAATTTCACATCAAATCAAATATGTTGTCCTCTCTCACCAAAGGTCTACTAAAGATCAGTAATGCATTCATCAACATGTTGTATTTTATGGTCTGAGCGTTTGAGAACTCATGAAATTTTGAGAACCATTTTCTGATAGTTGGTGTGAGAGCTCTTGAAATTCACCGCCCAAAAGACTCGCTGTTATACTAAAGAACGAAAAGATTGACAGCACCTAAGGAAAAGTGAATAAGACCTGCTTCAAACTCTCCTGAGATTACCGCAAACAAAATCCACCGTATGCACTCTCAAAAGACCTGCTGACATCATCAGGCACTTAGAGCTCTGCAGGTTTTAGATTTCATTTCCCATTTTCTGTGTTTTTTTTTCTGCTTTTCTTTGGTCTCTTGTCAACAAACACTCAAAAACATCCTGTTCTAGTAATTAGACTCCTCTGAATGGGGCTTAACTCTTGTGGCCTTTATAAACGCGTCCTATGTGTGTGACACACAAAGACACACACACACAGGTTGTCAAAATTAAGTTAAAATGAGAGTTCACCAAAAAATGTCACTTAAAACGCGTTTTTTTTTTTTTTCATAGAACACAAAAGGAGATGTTTAACAGAATGTTCACACTTAGGGTTGGGAACTGAGAATTGTTTTTTTTTTTTTTTATATATATCAGAAGCGAATTAATTTCATGAATTTCGATTCCGTTAACAGTTCTCGAACAAGAATTTTCCGCCAATGCGTAAGGGACACCGTGCTTAAACACTTTGACAGTGATTCCTGAACAAATGACTGGTTCTTTTAAAAGTACAGTGCAAATCATACATCGCTCCCAATGTAGCCTGATTCCCAAACAAATGACTCTTATGAGATGGTTCTTTTGAATCTACAGTACAAAACATACACTTCGCCCAATGTAGCCTGATTCCTGAACAAATGATCATATGAGTCGGTTCCTTTAAATCTACAGTGCAAAACATACACCGTGCCCAATGTAGCCTGACTCCTGAACAAATGACTCTTATGAGATTGTAATGCGGTAAAATGGAAAGGAGGAGGCGAGAACCGGACGAAGCATCAAAGTAATATTAAATTAAACAAAAACACAAACATAAACACATACAGGGCAGCTGCCTGTAGCTTTCTCTCTCTCTCTCCTTTATCCCTCTCGTCGGCTTGATTAGCCTGATTAGGGGCCGGGCGTGCGTCATCACGGCCCGGCCCCGCCCTCCTCCTTGCCACAGAGATGGTTCTTTTGAATATTGCTATACAGTGCAAAACATAAACTGCACCCATTGTTGCCTGATTCCCAAACAAATGGCTCTTATGAGATGGTTCTTTTGAATATACAGCGTGAAACAAACAGCGTGACCAGTGTAGCCTGATTCCAGAACAAATGACTCGTATTAGTTGGTTCTTTTAAATCTACAGCGCCAAATATACACCGTGCCCAATGTAGCCTGATTCCCGATCAACTGACTCTTATGAGATGGTTCTTTTGAATCTACAGTGTGAAAAATACAGCGTGACCAGTGTAGCCTGATTCCCAAACAAATGACACATATGATATGGTTCTTTTGAATCTACAGTGCGAAACATACAGTTTAACCAGTGTAGCCTGATTCCCGAACAAATAACTCGAAGTAGTTGGTTCTTTTAAATCTACAGTGCAAAACATTTTTGTTAAAATATGAAACCATCACAGCATTTGGTAACAAGTTGCTGAGGGCAGTAAATCTAAATTCCAAATTTTTCTTCCACAAAAATGCTAAAAAATTGTTAATGGAACTGTTAAAGAATCAGAATCATTAAGAAGAGCCTGAATCGGAACCGGAATCGGTAAATATCTCACAATTCAAATCCCTATTTACGCCGCTCTTTTCCATTCATTAAAATGAATAGGGATGTCTCAACCTCCAAAAGTGAGAATAAGGGTCATAAAAGTAGTCCATACAACTTGTGTGCTATATTTCAAGTCTTCTGAAACCACATGATAGTTATAGTTACACTTCTGAAGTCATACTGGTTTGGAAAAACATAAAAGGTAAATGAGTAAATGATGACAGAATTTTCTGTGAACTAACCCTTGAAATTTCAGTCTGTTCCTCACTTAAAGCCATCCTATGCCTTCAGAAGTCTTGTAAAAATGTTATCAAGTCACGCAGACTATGTTAATGGTGGCTTTTTGGAGCTTGACAACCGCACTGTCTGATTTCATTGTAATTGCATTTTTTTAACAACTCCTTTTGTGGTCTATAGAAAAGAAACATATTTCAAGTGAGTTAATGATGATAGAATTTTTGTGTGTACTGTCCCTTTAATAGAACAAACTGCAGCCTGTTCTTGGCATGCCTGCTCTGTGAACAATAAACCTTGAGTGTTCCTCTGTCACAATAATGAATCAGGTGTGCATTTTGCATTATTTTCTTTCAGAATAATCCCTCTTTCTCTCCTAGAGTGCGTCTAAGTCCACAGTGTGTGTGTGTGTGTGTGTGTGTGTTGTCCTCCGCCGTGCCATGGGAATATATGGTGAGGGTATTTACTGCTATCAGAGCCGCTGCTACTGTCTTCACTGCTCGAACCCTCTTTGACTGATTATCCCACCGCTCTGAACCCAACTACTACTGCCCACTCGAACCCTCTACTGTCCTTCAGTGAGCAATTCATAAAAGACAGACAAGACCACACTGAACCTGAGACAGAGAGAAAGCTAGAGATCTGCGATCAAGCAGAGATGCTCACAAGATGGGGGAGACTGAAGGTCACTAAAACTTGACGTCACCATCATGTCAATGGTCTCCATGAGGGAAATGGCTAAATAAAAGTAATAAACATACTAAATAATGTCTTAATGAACATGTAAAAATGCAGGTTTGTGTGAGAGTTATGTTAGGGTTAGAGGATAGAAAATATCATGAGCTCAGTATAAAATCAACAGAAGTAAATGAAGAGTCCCCACTATGATAGAAAAGCAAACGCAAGTGTTTTGAGGATAATGCCTTAAACAATGGAAAAAGCCAAACTTTTCTTCTCCTGACCGAACGAAAGCATCCTAGGCGAACAAAGCTTGCATTTATACAACGTGCAGCATAAAGTAAGAAAGAATATCCAACACAGTCTTTATGACAACTCTCTCCTTTTTGTACTGCCTACCTTCTCGATGTATGTGTTTCCTACAGTAGTTGCAGTACTACTGTAACAAACAGCTCTGAACTGCAGCTTGTAAAACTCACCAAACAAGACCACACACACACAAATGTTTACTCAGCTATCTAATAAAGCCTTCTTCTATTGTTTTTATATAAAGGTAGATATAATGACTACAGACTAGCCTTAACCCTACCCCTCAAAGTAAACGTACAGCAATTACCTCATTTATGAATCGTTTCTTTGATAATGTCCCCAAGGGAGGTTTTGTCAGATTTAGCTCACTTCTGTAGACTATTTTCTCTGTAAAGCACAGCTTGCCAAACCCACACACAGACAATCGCTATGATCTGAACAAACACCACCACATATACATTGAACATATATTCTCCATATGTAAAGTGCATACAAGTGTTCAAAACTCTACCCACATATGGAAAAAAGCTCTAGGCAGCTGTGTATTCTGAACACGTTCCACTTAAATTATGAGCGGAATAACCACAGTTTACCGAACCCCTCGGGTACCACAAACACACACAAAATAAAAGTATGTGTAAAGAGACATGAACTAAACACAAACAAATACTAAACAGGGAGGCAAAGGGCGACAATAAACTGCAATCGTGAATGCACAAACACACACGCACAGCCCTTCTCAGGTGTTTGTCTTTAAAAGGTTTTGCGGCATGAACCATGGCGATCAATGCACTTTTGATTTGTGCTCATCTTCACTGCGACACCAGTGACGCAAGTGCCAACTTTAGCGAGTTTACGGGTAAATGACCTCTGCAAAAGACACCTTGTCAAACGGCGCTCTAACAAGCTTTCGACATGCCACCACGGCATTCTAAACGAGCTGCTCCCTTGCTTCCGGTAATATCAGCCCGTCGAGAAACAAGAGTTTATCTCAACCGATGAAATGTATCAGCAACTAACAAAAACACATCTGGGAAAAAGAGCGAAAAAAGATGGGAGGGGAGTGGATGCCAGTGACGAGCAAGATCTACATGTGTCTGTGCACAAATGTGGGTTGTTCGAAGACCAATTTCAAGTTTCCAATCACTTAAAGAGCCTCTTTGATTGCTGCCTTTTCAATAAATCTTACATAAGCTGATCTTGTGAATGTGTTTTAATGCCTTAAAAAATTAAGCATTTTGGATTTCTGATGTTTTAAACAATGACTTAAGCAACAATGAATTCTGCTGATCTAAACATATCAGCAAGGTAACATTATCTAAACTGCTGAGGTTTGGTCGAAATTGCAAAAATAATTAGTGATATTCTTAAAAGCATCAGTAAGATGGCATGATAACCAAAAACGAATCAGTAATGTTGCATGTCATCGTTTACTTGAAAAATATATATAAAATTCTTCCTGACACAAATACGAACATGCAAAAGTACGTTGCTAAAAAATAGAACTGGGTATGGATACAGATTTCCCAAATTTGGTTCAACTCTGATTCACAAGATTTTGTTTAAATCCGATTTTGATACAATTTGATTAAATTCTAATACATTTGGATTTTCAGCATGACCACATGGTAAGTCGACATGTTGTTTCAGGGAGTTCCGGTTCCCTAGGATCAGCCACATTATGCCAACTCACTGACAAGCGGCATCTCCTATCAGCCATTTTTGCATCGGCTCCAGCATGTTTATCTTCCACTGTGGCGTGATCACAAGCGCGTTGAAACCAGAAAGTATCCACGTTCGCATAATCAGTTACGTGTATGATTTGGAGGTTGCACTTTTCCCTTTAACATTACATATTTTAACCACTGATGGTTACAGCTGAAAACAACTTGCTTCACAACTCGCTTTTGGCACCCGTCCGTGACATTTCACCTGGAAAATGGAGCTCACACATGCCCATACCCCCAACACAGTCACCGATTTGGCCACTGGCAGCAGTGTTTCGCATTTCGGTAAGCACAGTCCGATTTTAGCTAAAGAAAAGTCAACCTACTGTTTCCGATTTCACTGAGATTCAGTCTGATATTTCAGTTATAATCAGTGTTGGGTGTAATGCATTACTCAGTAATTAATTACTGTAATTAAATTACTTTTCATTGGAAAAAAATAAAGGGATTACTCCTAATTTTTCAGTAATTTAATTACAGTTACTTCTGATGTAATTGTGTTAAATACTTTATAGACAAAACAAAAGTGAATTTAAAATCTAAATTTAACATCTAATGTTAAGATTTATGTTTTCTAATTTACCACTGCCCCCTTAAATTCTTTGGCCAGTTCATGAATAATTTATTTAATTTTATATGATTTATTTGAAAGAATTAAAAGACCAGTTTCATGTCTATCCTTGTATTTTTCATCTAGTCGAGGTTGATAAGGGTTTTAGAAAGTAATTAGTAATACGTAATGCAATTAATTTTCAGACAAGAGTAATTAGTACAGTAATCTAATTACACTGTAAAAGATGTAATTAGTAGTTATAATTAATTATTTTTTAGAGTAAATTACCCAAGACTGTTTATAATGTCAATTTTGCTTAAATATGACAAGAAAATCAGGTTGTACAGTGCAACAGTTTTGCTCGCATATGCAATTAAAACTTATATGCGATGACACGTGACGATCACGTGTGCGATAAGTGTAATTTCTGCCTACTGGAAATGCTGCAACAAAGAACATGTACAATAAGTGTGACGTCTACTTTGCTATTACCACATCTCGGGCGCTCAAATTTTAGCAGACTGCTGTTGATGCGTTGCCAGTGTCGCAGTAATGTTCCTCAGCTGGTTTAAATGATCAAGGGCATATTGATTGGCAGGAAGGTAAAAGTTTGTCAGGACCTAGTGCAGAGGAGTTTGTCTGGGCCCTCACGAAGACTGTTTAAGTGTGTGTAGTTGGCACAGATGGTGGCATGGTGGATCAATACACATCAGGCTCAGCGGCAAGACAGACAGGGGCGTCACCGAATCGACAGCATGCGCTTAGAGTGCATCATTCATCAGCCCACAAACACACACACACACACACACACACACTGAGATCACACTGTATCCTCGTGCAACCCCACATCTTCCTGTGCAGACATTGTGTTTTGTCTTCCCTTTATGCAATGCATAATGTATATTAATTCAAACCGGCTGATCTCAGTTCAGAACACTGTGGGCTGTCAGTAAAGGGTTCTACTTTTTATGTATGGAGTCATGTGACAAAACAACATGGCGCCGATCTCAGCGGAATTTGTCTCTGGTTGAAATGCCAACAAAACTACATTGAGTAAGAAACCTAATTAAGTTTTTACATTAAAACCTGCTTGAGTCAAAAGACTAGAGTCTCTAGTTTCACCTGATATGCCATTTTGAAAATCGGAGTAATTTACCGCGAAAGGGCACGCTGTTAAAACACAATAACTACTTATGAGGACTATTTTTCCCTTAGCAATCCTATATTTAATGTGCATTTTCACATTGAGAATCAATGGGTTCATCCAAAAACTGAAAATGTTGCTTTCAGAGGATTTATATGGCATTAGGATGAAAATAAGGTGCATTTCAAACTGTTCTGAGACCAGTGCAGACAGACAACACACTAGAGGTTTAATCATTCACTAAATAGGGAGTAAGGGAGCATCCTATAGCTTTCCTATGCAGCCAAGTGCATTTACTCCTAACATCCAACCAAAAGTTCAGTTTCAGGGTGCAGATGATATTTGGACCACTCAACATGTTTGGCAGACATGGGACAATGATAAGCAGTACATACAGTTTGTGGCAGGGTGAGCAAGAGACAGACACAGTGGGTGTGGTGTCAAGCCTCGGAGAGGCATTTATTAGAAACAATAATAAATGTAAAATGTCCAAAAGGGGTAATAAATTGTCCAAGGGGGAATAGTGTTCATAATAAAAGGGGGAATCTGGCATCCTCGCGGTGAACGGGGCTCCATGAAAGGGTGGGCTAGTGTTCATAGGGAAAGCCCAGGCACGGGCTGGGCCATTCGGCCGCTCACACTCCCCTCCAAAGTCCACGGCGCGTGGGGCGGCGGCATCACTGGCGGCCTGTCTTCCCAGGCCCGCAGCAAGCGTGAGGGGAAGGCGGCCCGGCATCTAGCCTATGAGCAGTTCACCCCCGGTGACTCATTACAGCACCCGGGGGTCCGAAGAACAGGTCCGGCAGCGCGTCTACTTGTCCGATCCCTCCCAGCTCTGGTCCTGGGCGTGCGAGGATGCCAGTGTGTGCACACATGGAGATTTGAAGCCAGCTCCCCGAGAAGAGGTGCGCACTGCGTTTTAAAGACAGCGGTGATGAAGCATTATCCCCATCAGGAGTGCTTCATTCACCGCTGACCAAACGAGGCTTATTAATTGCACCTCTTCTCCCTCTCCCGCCCAACTCCCGTCCTGAGCCTGGCTGAAGGGCAGCCCTAAGAGGCGGGGCAATGATGACGAGCCAGAGGGGCGGCTCACTCCGCCACAAGTTGAAGTCAGAAGTTTACATACACTTAGGTTCAAGTCATTAAAACTAATTTTTTAACCACAGATTTAATATTAGCAAACTATAGTTTTGGTAAGTCGTTTAGGACATCTACTTTGTGTATTTCTTCCAACAATTGTTTGCAGCCAGATTGTTTCACTTTGAATTGTATATTTTACAATTCCAGTGGGTCAGAAGTTTGCATACACTAAGTTAACTGTGCCTTTAAGAAGCTTGGAAAATTCCAGAACATTATGTCAAGCCTTTAGACAATTAGCCAATTAGCTTCTGATAGGAGGTGTACTGAATTGGAGGTGTACCTGTGGATGTATTTTAAGGCCTACCTTCAAACTCTGTACCTCTTTGCTTGACATCATGGGAAAATCAAAAGAAATCAGCCAAGACCTAAGAAAATTGTGGACCTCCACAAGTCTGGTTCATCCTTGGGAGCAATTTCCAAACACCTGAAGGTACCACGTTCATCTGTACAAACATTAGTATGCAAGTATAAACACCATGGGACCACGCAGCCATCATACCACTCAGGAAGGAGATGCATTCTGTCTCCAAGAGATGTATGTAGTTTGGTGCGAAAAGTGCAAATCAATCCCAGAACAACAGCAAAGGACCCTGTAAAGATGCTGGAGGAAACAGGTAGACAAGTATCTATATCCACAGTAAAACGAGTCTATATCGACATAACCTGAAAGGCTGCTCAGCAAGGAAGAAGCCATTGCTCCAAAACTGCCATAAAAAAGCCAGACTACAGTTTTCCAGTGCACGTGGGGACAAAGATCTTACTTTTTGGAGAAATGTCTTCTGGTCTAATGAAACAAAAATTTAACTGTTTGGCCATAATGACCATTGTTATGTTTGGAGGGAAAAGGGTGAGGCTTGCAAGCCGAAGAACACCATCCCAACCGTGAAGCATGGGGGTGGCAGCATCATTTTGTGGGGGTGCTTTGCTGCAGGAGGGACTGGTGCACTTCACAAAATAGGTGGCATCATGAGGAGGGAAATTATGTGGATATATTGAAGCAACATCTCAAGACATCAGCCAGGAAGTTAAAGCTCGGTCACAAATGGGTCTTCCAAATGGACAATGACCCCAAGCATACCTCCAAAGTTGTGGCAAAATGGCTTAAGGACAACAAAGTCAAGGTATTGGAGTGGCCATCACAAAGCCCTGACCTCAATCCGATTTGTGGAAAATTTGTGGGCAGAACTGAAAAAGCATGTGCGAGCAAGGAGGCCTACAAACCTGACTCAGTTACACCAGTTCTGTCTGAAGGAATAGGCCAAAATTCCAGCAACTTATTGTGAGAAGCTTGTGGAAAGCTACCCAAAATGTTTGACCCAAGTTAAACAATTTAAAGGCAATGCTACCAAATACTAACAAAGTATTACCCACTGGGAATGTGATGAAAGGAATAAAGCTGAAATAAATCATTCTCTCTACTATTATTCTAACATTTCACATTCTTAAAATAAAGTAGTAATCCTAACTGACCTAAGACAGGCAATGTTTTCTATGATTAAATGTCAGGAATTGTGAAAAACTGAGTTTAAATGTATTTGTCTAAGGTGTATGTAAACTTCTGACTTCAACTGTAGATTCAGAATTTATAATGCTAAATTCTATTTAAACATGGATGGTTGAGGGCCTGGGTAGCTCAGCGAGTACTGATGCTGACTACCACCCCTGGAGTCACGAGTTCGAATCCAGGGTGTGCTGAGTGACTCCAGCCAGTTCTCCTAAGCAACCAAATTGGCCTGGTTGCTAGGGAGGGTAGAGTCACATGGGGTAACCTCCTTGTGGTCGCAATTAAGTGATTCTCGCTCTCAATGTGGCACGTGGTAAGTTGTGCGTGGATCGTGGAGAGTAGCATGAGCCTCCACATGTTGTGAGTCTCCGCGGTGTCATGCACAGCGAGCCACGTGAGAAGATGCGCGGACTGACTGTCTCAGAAGCGGAGGCAACTAAGACTTGTCCTCCACCACCCGGATTGATTTGAGTAACCGCGCCACCACGAGAACCTAGTAAGTAGTGGGAATTGGGCATTCCAAAATTGAGGAGAAAAGGGGATAAAAAAACAAAAAAACATGTATGGCAGTGATTGGATGATGCTGGCCATTACTTGTATCAGAATGAATTATGCTAATTTCTGATTGGTAAAATGCTTCAGCACTGGCCATCACTTGTTTGTTTGACAGTGTAAAGAGAAAACATTGTGATTTTGTTGCCTAAGTAGAAAAAAAAAACATTGTAACAGATAAGTCAAATCAAGTCAAATAATTTTTATTTGTATTGTTTATTTGTGATTTTCCCAATACACATTGTTCCAAAGTAACTTTACAGAAAATCAGCTGTAATGGCTGTAACCTCTCAAAAACATGAATAACCAACACTCCTGGAAAAATAATAAACTATTTGATTTAAGAAATCAGACTTTCTATTGCTTGATATTATTAAAAATTAACTTAGCCCCGCTGTCTGCATATGAGGACATCTATTTTAAGGGAAACTATTTGCTCTATTTTTTAAATTTATTTATTTATTTATTTTTTGCATGTTTATTAAGGGCTACTAGTTACAAATCAAAAAGGGAAATGAAAAATGCACACAGCAGTCGCACTCGGGTATCAGGAGGATATACAAACACACACGTGCAGTTATATGTTTGTGTTACTGTGTAAGTTTATAAGTGTCCTTAGCCTAAAATCACATCCTCAGATTTCAACCACCATATCGAATCAAACCCTCTCTCTGTCTCTCTACCCGTGTCTGAATTCCAGTACTTTCAGGGTCTGCACTGAAGAACTTCTTGACCAATAATGAAGTATGTTCTTTACGTTTAGAAAAATCTCATCTCATCCCCTTATGTCTCTGGCTTTGCATATGTGTGCCATGGAAGTATGCATATTCTGACATAGGCGCTCTCTTTCTCTCTCTCTCTCTCTCTCTCTCTCTCTCTCTCTCCCTCTCTCTCTTTCTCGGGATGAAACCTAACATACTCATTTTGACATCCTTTAAAGACTCTTGCTCCTTGAAATCAGTGTTTCTTAAAATGACACTCCCTTGAGCAGTTGTTCTTGACTTGAAGCCTTATTTCCTGAACAATTACAACATTGTTAATTAGCTGCTATGATCACTGAGAAAAGGAAAGGAAAGACAGACACAGAGAGAGAAAGAGAGAGAGACCATTGACTTTTGTCCAAACAAGGTGTTTAAATAAGCTCTCACGCACACAAGGGCAGTTTCTAAAAACCTAGTGAACTGCCTATCTAGACAGCATCAAACACACTTACATTTATAAAATGTAACATTGTTTTGGGATATACTATATGATGTACCATGGCAACACCACTGTATTTTTGACATTATACCGCAGTCATACCATGTTTTGTTTTGGGTTTTTCTTAAGACATGGTACCATGTTAATACCACGTTGCTTGGACATTTACCATTGTAATTCCTTGTTTTGTTTTTGTTTTTTTGTTGTAGTTGTTTTTTTAACATTTACCATGGTAATCCCATATGTTTTGTACATGGTATCTACAGTAATGATATGCTTTTTTGGACATGGTAGATACCATGCTAATTCCATGTTTTTTAGGATATGGTTCCACAGCAGTCATGTTTTGGGCAATTACCATTGTAATACCATGTTTTATTTTGGACATGTACCATGGCAATACCATTGTTTATCCAACATGGTACCACAGTAATACAATGTTTTATTTTTTGTTTTATTTTTGGACATTGTACAGTACCATTTTAATATCATGCTTCAAATTTACCATGTTTTTTGGCATATGGTACCATGGTAGTAACATGTTTTTTGGACATGGTACTACGGTAATGGCATGCTTTTTTGGACATTGTGCCATGGTAATACCATGGTGTTTTGACATGTACCATTGTAATATCAAGATTCTGGACATTTACCATGGTAATACCATGTGTCTTTGGACATAGAATCGCAGCAATATGCTTTTTGGACATGGCGCCATGGTAATACCATGTTTTTTGGAAATTTACCATGATAATGCCATGTACTACAATATATTAATTGCTTTTTAGAGATGCAATTAATTTAGGGATGGCACCATGGTAATACCATGGTATTCTTTGAAGTACCTTGCAATATCTTGTAAATACCAGTGTATAAAAAAGATAAACATTCAAACAAAATACCATGGTATAACCATCTGAAACCAGTTGATATCACCACAGTACTTTTTTGTAAGGATAAAAACGTGCCTATGATGCACAAAAGTCTGTCTAGGTGGGTAGCTCATTTGGTTTTGAGACACAGCCACAAAGTGTCTGGTATTTGACATTTGTTTATATGTGTGGCCCCTGTCCTGCTGATGGGGCCCTACCGCACACAGAAAGAAAGTAAATTCCATAAAAGGACCCACTCCATCAAAAAATTACAAAAAAAGACTGTTGATAGAAATGACAGAGAATAACAGGACAAGACAAAACAATTAGCCAGAAAAACAAGAGAAAACCTCAAGAGAGGGGCCGTGCGGTGTAGGAGAGAGGGTCTGAGGGGGTCTCTACAGTTGACACAGCAATGAAGAGCATTCCTGCACAATCCGAGAACAAAAGCACACACACACACATGCACACAAACAATGGCACAGACACTGGGAGACGCAACAGCGGCACATCAGGACGCCCTCCCCCCTCAAACACACTGAGAGGGGCACTGATTTTATGTGAGGCGTCAACAGAGCCCTGGCATTTGGCAAAGACAGATGCTGAGATTCCACACACACACACACACACACACACACACACACACACACACACACTGGGCTAGGAACAGATGGGGGAAGGGTCGTTTCTAAGGGAAAACATCGGCATTGATCACCAAAGTGGAGGTCATTCCACCAGTGCAGCACCGGTGTTATAATCTTTAATGAAAACTAAAACAAAAGCTACGTTTTAATTCATTTAAACTAAACTAAAATTCATTTGCATGACTTGAAAACCAACTAAACTAAACTAAAAATAACAACAGTCATGTTAGGCCACGCCCACTAGAAATGGGCACAAGTACTCAAGTACTCGGACGTGGCAGCAATGATCGATCATGAAAACGATGATCGATGGTGACCATGCATGATGTGACTTTTCACTTAATTCAAAAGACAGTTCAGAAAGTCACAAAAAAACTGGTGCATGCTTACTAAGATTACTACGGTAACCTGAACGAAGAACAGACCGACGCGCATTGTGCACATTCTTTCATTGAGTTGGGCAGTGAATCTTCACATAATGACAAAATAGGATGCATTATGTTTTGATAATGCAAACTTTTGTACATTTTGTAACAGATTATTTTATAACAGCCTATAATAATGAACAGATGATACACTGGAACAACAAGACGCAATGCAGCAGCCAAAGACTATCACCCCTGGAGTTGCGAGTTCGAATCCAGGGCGTGCTGAGTGACTCCAGCCAGGTCTCCTAAGCAGCCAAATTGGCCTGGTTGCTAGGGAGGGTAGATTCACATGGGGTAACCTCCTCGTGGTCACTATAATGTGTGGTTCTCGCTCTCGGTGGGGCACGTGGTGAGTTGTGCGTAGATGCTGCGGAGAATAGCTTGGGCTGCACATGCGCTACGTCTCCGCGGTAATGCGCTCAACAAGCTACGTGATAAGATGCGCGGGTTGACAGTCTCAGATGCGGAGGCAACTGAAATTTGTCCTCCGCCACCAAGATTGAGGCGTCACTACTCCACCATGAAGAAAAAAAAAATAAAAGAAAGAAAACGCATCTTTTTCTCTACGTCTTGGCCACACTGAGACTGTGTTTTTGTCAGTGAAAACTGAGCTTTTCGAAAACGCTTTCCGAAGTGGATAAACTTGAAAACACTGTCTTCGTGTTGTAATATGGACTGCGAAAACTGATATATCTGGAAAGATTATGTAAAACAATCAAGATGGCGGCCTGTGTTATAGCGGCGCTGTTGTGCCTGATTTTCACTTTGATAGCATTGTTAAAGATACATGTTACTTTGTACAACCTTCACACTGCATTCCTTTAAAAGCAATGGGACGTTTTTTCGAAATTGGTGTCTGGCGATGGAACACGAAGACTATTTCGTTTCAGACCGTACATACAACGGCAATTTTAAGCATGCGCAGTAAGCAGATTTAAGCATTTTCATAAGTTTCAGTGTGGACGAGCACATTTTGGAAAACGCTTAAAAACGGCAGTGAGGACCGTGAGCGTTCCAAAAACGAAAACGGCATTTTCAAATGTATCCGGATTAATGTAGACGTAGCCTTAGTTTTTGATACACAATATAATATAAAATTTGAAATAGTTACCTGCCTTCATTAAACATGGAAATTCCAACTGCGATAACTTCAGACACCACTGAGAAATTAAACACCACAAATATTTGTGATCAATCTTTCATCAGGGTCAATAAACCGGCTGATAATAAGCCATTTTAAAAATGTCAACATTGGCCAGTAATCATGCCTGCATTTTGAAATTCTGCCTAAATTAGCCTAATCAAAGGATAATGCACAGTTTTTAAACTATTTTAAGTGAATTTGGCATTGATGCCCTTTGAAACTATTGTATAATTATTATTTTTTTTCACTTTTCAATTTTCAAGTTTTTTCCCCCGAAATTTACGAAAATTTATGTGAATTGCTGTTGTAAAATTGTATTATGTTTATTTGCTTTTATATCGGCCATCGGCCATCCTGCTCTCTAGATGTCATATCGGCATCGGCCATTGAAAAACCCATATCAGCAACCACTACTTTTATAGTCCTAAAATACTAAAACTAAAATACTTATAATCTAAACTTAAAAACTACAAATAAATAAATAAATAAATAAAAGCCAAGTAATAGAGCACATTTACATGCACGTTCTTACAATGATTCTCCTTAATAATTGTTAAGGACATGTTAATGCTTTAAACAGTGTTTTCTTTATCGGGGTAAGGTCATGAATGGTTTAAGCAAAAACCAATTGGCACATGTAGAATTATGCATGTAACCCCAATTTATCATTGCATGTAAACACCTTAACTAGCTTATCCAGTGTGTGCATGCCAGTTTATGTTTTGATGTCAAAAGCAGAGAATAATCCGATGATATTAAATCTCACATAAATGCAGTTATCTTGCGTTGTCGTAATTTATGGCTTTTGGTAGTTATGTGTTGGTGTGCATGTGCAATCCGAAAGAAAATCAATGAAAATGAAATTAAATTGAAAGGACAAATTGAAAATAAAATAGAAATCAAAACTAATTTCAAAATTCTAAACTTTAATAACCCTGATACACACACACATGCTGATGAACACATAAAGGACAAACGGCACTGAACAGGTGGACTAGTGAAAAAAAAAATGTTTTCAAGAAAACATATCAAGTAACTGGCCAGACAGCTGTTCGGAACGCGGACAAGAATGTGTGTGTGTGTGTGTGTGTGTGTGTGTTACTCTACTCTTTCTCAGACACACCTACCCTTTCTCTCTCTGTCTCTCTCTCTGTCTCTCTCTCTGTCTCTCTCTCTCTCTCTCTCTCTCATACACAAAGTTCCTAGACACACTTTGTCTAACTGTTCTTAAGATGTTTTCCTGTGTGGGTGGGTGTTTTACAGTTTGTGCATTAGCAGTCTATAAAAACATCACTTTACTGTGTAGTCCCATAACGATCAAAAAGTGAAGGGAAAAAATATGCATTAACACAAAATGTTAAGTCATATTAACTAGTGATAAAACAATATATCTGCCAAGCTGGTTAATCAGATGATATTTGGCTATTTGACCATAAACATTCTCACTAGACCAATTAAGAAAATAGTTCACCCAAAATTGCTTTCTTTCTTCTGTGGAACACAAAAGGAGACTTTGGGCAGAATGTGCAAGCTGCTCTTATCCATGCAATGCACGTGAGTGGGGACAGGGGTTGTCAAGCTCCAAAAAGAATGAAACAGCACCATAAAAGTGGTCTATATGACTGATACACTATATTATACATTTTCTGAAGATGTATGACTGCTTTGTGTGAGCAACAGACCAAAATTTACAGCACTACTCACTCTTGCCTTGAAAATATTGCTCGACAGCCAAGAATACCATTCACTTTGAATGGAAAAGAGCAGCTTAGACATTCTGCAAAATAACTTATTTGGTGTTCAATGGAAGAACAGTAAGTCAAAAGTGTTTGGAACCACTTTGGGTGAACTACTCCTTTAAGAGTAGTGTTTCCTAATGAGTCATTTCGAAAATCATACATAACATACAGCTTTGTCATTTTTTTATTTTTTGGTCATTTTTTTAACTTGTGTAAAAAAAAAAAGCATTTGCTTATTTTGAGTAATATTTAACCATCTCATATACTATCATTACATTATATTATGTAAATATCAGCATTATATTTGGTAATCTGCCAATCTGTTCACAAGATATCAGTGCCAGCCATTGAAAAAACAAACATATTGGTCAACCACTAATATTAACAGCAGCCTTGTTTCTCAAAAGGCTTCATTTCTCGAATGGTTTCAAAAGTGGTTCACAACATTTCTTCACACATCCATCAAACAGATTCTGATAAATACCCACACCGCCCCATGCCCCTCCTAACCTGTCCCGGTCTGGCTCTGTCCCAGCCAAACAAAACCAATCCGCAAACAAGTGCAAAACAATATCAAAACTGATCTAATGTTGGCAATGTGCTGACAGTCAGCGGTAAAGAAACTGAAATGATACAAATGCTCCTTTACATTCACAATGAAAGAAGTTTGACATGTCTTTTAAGAAACAATGCAATGCATTTATTGCTTTTGAACAGATCAACATGCACTCAATGCAGTTTTAGGGTGTCTACGCAATGTATGCATACTGTATGTGTGATAATGTGTATATCAGTGTTAAAATGGATGAGTATGTGTGTGTATACATGCATGCATATATGTGTGTGTGTGTGTGTGTGTGTGTGTGTGTGTGTGTGTCTAGTTGACCCTGTATCACTCTGTATTCATCTAATGCAGGGCAGTGTCGCAGTTCACAGAGAGTGTGTGCATCCCATTGATGTGCGGAGCACGCCAACATCATCCAAGCGCAAAGCGGTGTGAAGCAAATCTTATGGGGATGGAGAGAAAAAAGTGAATTCAGCACATTAATACATGGAGCACACACAGACTACACACCACAAACCCTCCACGCATAGAGGGTTTGTGATGTGTAGAATGTGTCTAGTGTGTGTAGTGTGTGTGTGTGTGTGTGCTCCATGGGTTTTAATTAAAAGATGCACCGGGCCCCTGGAGAATTCATAGACACACACACACACACACACACACACACACACACACACACAAAATGTACCAGAGGCAGCCTGAAAATGTACAGCCCTTCCATGGATGCTTCGGGACTTCGCGAGCTCCCCACCACATAAAAAACGACTCCTTCTCATTGCAACATGCATGTATTAATATCTCCCACACCTACAACAACTTTCCCTCCCCGTTTAACGTTTCCATGTCCCCTATGCACCCGTATCTCACCTCCTGTGACAACTCAAGTCGGGCTGCAACCGTATCCCTGGTTCCCCTGTTATGCGCTGCACGTCTAATCAAAAGATCAATGCTGTATCACAAGTCAACCCTAAGGTGCACTGCACATGGGTCTCAATATCCCAAAGCATTAAAATACCCAATGCACTGAATGCCTTTCCTGCGGTATAACCTGCTTTAACACTTGCCCCCCTTAATGCAATCTGCCCCCGCCAGCTACCCATCCAACTTTCACTCTTTAAAACAGTGAGATCATCAATGATCACATTGCATTCAACTTAATTCTACGCACCTATCCTCGTGTGTAATAAATCCGTTCGGGAGAGCGATGCACGTCCGCGCGCTACTTTGGCATATCCATGGAAGTTCCCGCGAGCGCTCGTATCCGACCGAGCATCGGTAGTCAGTCCGTCTCGCCGAGGCTCCTGCAATAGCAATGTGCTCCAGTGTTCACACACTCTCGGCGTGGGACCTGGGAAGCGCGTGCACGGCGGGGGGAAGAGCGACTCCTGCGGGCGCGAGCATAGCGCAGCCTACCGGACGAGAACCTGCGCGAACATGACATACACACACGCGCGCGCTCACAAAGCACATTCATACAAGCACACAAATATTGGAATTATTATATATTTAAGAAGGTAAATCATTACTATGCATGCATATGTTAAATAATTAAAAATATGTTTTAAACATTACAATATGATAAAGTACAATACTGTATACTGAATACAATTATAAGATATAATTCACTTCTAATATTTTTGTTAATTAATTAGGACTATTTGCTGAATTATATACTATATACAGTACAACAAACAAAATGATTAATATACCCAATAACACATTAACTGCATATGTATTGATATTATTAAATATTTATTTTTAAATCAAATCAAATAGATTGCTTAGCCTATTCATTATGTGTTGGTTGTATGTTATATATAAATATAAACTATACTGGTTTTGAATATTAATACATATTAATATTAATATTCACTACTGTACATACAGCAGTTATAACGGTACTACCATTGTAAAATTACTGTGGTACCTCTAATATTTTGAAGCTTGAGTACCGTAGGACCAATATACCATGCAGTTCTTTGGCATGGTAACTATAGGGTGATTATTTAAGATATTTAGCAACTTCCTAGGTCCATGTTTTTGTTGTATTTATTTTTATTTATTTATTATTTATTAACATACAGAGGCGGGCTCTGGGGGCTATAGCCCCTGCGTCTTTGGTAATGTGCCCTTCCTACGAATGGCAAAGAGCTTGGCAGACTCACACCCACCCAGTCCAATAGAGAGCGTAACGGATCACAAAAAAAAAAGAAAAAAAAAAAAGCTATTTTTCAGGGTGGTCCAGCAAATGTGCATGTGCGTTTTTGAGTTGACTGACAGGCGATGCCTGTTTCTAAAGATGATTGGCTCTTTTACTCGTAAGGCTGGACTTCCTTTTCCACATCCACCATATTGGGCATTCCAATAGAGCACAATAGTCTGTTTTTGGAAGTAAAAATCCCATTCATTTTTTCCATAAATGAATTGATTTTCAACAATAACTTAGAAAACCTTTAAAGGCAGACCAACCATGAGCTCCGAGGTTGTTCATCGATTGTGTATGCTTCCGCTGAAGCCATCAGTCAGACTTATTTCAACCTCATTGTTTAAAAATCATGTTTGATAGTGGAATGCCTGGTGAACAACTACACTACCCATGGTCCAGCAAAGAAAGCTTCACCAATCAAAGAACTGAAGCCAACAAAGGCTGCGAAACTAGCCCAAGAGAGATTGCCTACTCCCATGACGCACCATGAATGATGCAACCGAGTCGGTCTCCCTTAACCCATAAACTACTTATCTACATATCTGAATATTTTGCAATAAACATAAAATCAGTAGTTTTATACTGTATAAAAGTATCTATAATTAATTACATCTTTCACAATGCTTCATGGGATTGTAGTTCGTGCCCCCATGAAAGACGGTAAGTACGCAGTTTTGTACTTTTGTCTTTTTGTCTGATTTTCAAATACTTTTTGCCTCAAAATAAAGTTTGTAATGTTGTGATTCACCTCGGAGCTGATTGCTTTGTTTCATGGCTTACAACTCTATTTTGGAGGATTTTATTAAATCCCAGTGCAAAAAATTGGGAAAAATACTTCCGCAACCCAGACGGCTGAAAAAGTGGGCGGGTACTGTTGCACTCTATTTCTCCCATTCATTTTAATACAAGCGCTTCGTCTCTGACTAAATAGTTTCTGGCTTTGGTGGGCTAAAAGTTGTGGTGATAAAAATTAATGGTCATTAGGACCATTTTTATTTGAAATTCTTTTTGGAAAGGCCCAACAGTCTGGCTAACATGATTGCTCTACCACTAGTCTATTCCTTTTAGTGGCTTTTCCTGGTTTAAAAATGACTGACAACAGCACGAGCCAATAGTATTCGAGTACGGACTGTGATGGAGTATATAATTCGTTGGACCCACTAAACGGATATGCCAAATTCACCAAATGGGTCTATGTTTTAGCAAATAGGTTGGGCGAATGATTCAGTGATTCACTCATGACACAAAATCGCTCACTTGTTGCAGTCTTCAGGCATAACGATGTAACGTGCAGAAAAGGACTATCCATCTATCGGTGGGTGTGTATATCTATCTATCTATCTATCTATCTATCTATCTATCTATCTATCTATCTATCTGTCTGTCTGTCTGTCTGTCTGTCTGTCTGTCTGTCATTCTATCTATCTATCTATCCATCTATCTATCTATCTGTCTGTCTGTCTGTCTGTCTGCCTGTCATTCTATCTATCTATCTATCTATCTATCTATCTATCTATCTATCTATCTATCTATCTATCTATCTATCTATCTATCTATATGTCTGTCTGTCATTCTATCTATCTATCTGTCTGTCTGTCTGTCTGTCTGTCTGTCTGTCTGTCTGTCTATCTATCTATCTATCTATCTATCTATCTGTCTGTCTGTCTGTCTGTCTGTCATTCTATCTATCTATCTATCCATCCATCCATCCATCCATGTACCTGTCTGTCTGTCTATTTATCTATCCGTTTGTCCATACATCTGTGGGTGGGTGTGTAGATCTATCTATCTATCTATCTATCTATCTATCTATCTATCTATCAATCTATCATCTGTCTGTCTGTCTGTCTGTCTGTTCCTGTAACTGTTGGTGCTCAGATGAGGTGAAAGTGTAAAGAGGCATAGAATGTAAAAGACAGCTTTGCTTTTTGCACATCCGACACCTTCATATTAGTGTGTGTGTGTTTATGTTTGAAGGACAAACTGGTGTGATATAGTGTGTGTAGGGGTCATGGTAACTGCCCTACATGATGTATATTACCACATGATGTACGATTCCACACCGACAGCCAGACAAACATCTGTTTAATAGACACAGAGCATCGAACAGAAACACCAAAGTTCAGGAATGTAGGTGTCATCTGAGCAAAAGAAATAACATCGCTTTAGTGAAGTATATTTTTTTTTTTCATCTGGCAACTGGCCGTATTGTTTCCTGGCTATTTTATGTATATTATTGATTTTTCTTGCTTTGATGATGGCTGCTGTTTTCATTATAAAGTTATCTGCCTCATGCAGCAAGCACACGGCACATGCCGAGCAGCCCGTCAGAAGTGCTGATTGAGTCCTGACGTTATAAGACTCTTTGGGGCATTTAGTTCAGCCGTTCAGAGATTTGACTGACTGCCAATCCATACTGTAAGCACAGGCCTTGGAGACAAATACAAGCCCTCCATCACTGAAATTCAGAGCAAGGGACTCTGCGATTTATACCACAATTACATTAGTGGTGAGGAAGGGGATCAAACAGACGTGCTAGTGAAAGATGTTTTTTCTTTTTGGTTTAGATTATGATCAATATAGAGGACACGAGGGCTGAGGTTTGGGTTATGGTCACAGGTTTGTAACAGAGTAGTACCCATATGGCTAATGGTTGGCTAATTTAATAGTTGAAAATCAATGAATTTCTATTTCTTTCTTTCTTTCTTTCATCTATCTGTCAGATTTATTTATTTATTTATTTATTTACATGTATTGCTTTCACACATGCCCCCAAATGATAATAAAATATAATTACAAACATTCGGGGTTGTACACTGAAGTTGTATTAGTAATTAAAAAAAATTCACAAAAACAATGGGCTATCATACCTGAACAAATTAATTTAATTAAAAACATAATGACAGCTTTATTTAACTAAATATATATTTCACTACAAAAAGCACAAGTTAAATGGTATGCTGGGAATTTTCGAAACACTGTGTGATGATTCATATGAGTCATGAACTGGCAAAAGTATTTTTAACCAGAATTACAGTAAATGATTCGCTAAAACAAAATGTCCAAATCATCTGAATTAAACTGCACTTCCTAATGCTGATTGAGAGAGTGAATTATTCTAAGGGAACGTTAATGTTGTGTTCTGTTGTGCTACACTGCTACTTGTTAAATTTGCTTGCTGATGAAGTGTGTTACTAGAAAAGTTACACTATTTTGAAAACAGCTGAGATACTGTCACATTATGTGAAAAACATAATAGAGTCCAACGTGACCTCACGACAATTCGCAATAATACGAGATAGCAAAATCGTGCAAGCTGCTCCCAACCTAAACCTCACCATCATTTTAATGGGAAAAAGAAACATATGGGTTTTGAACAAGCGTTCTTACGTTTTGTCTAATCATGATTTTAATAAGAAAATCATGGTTGTGTACCACCACAGAAGAAAGAAAACATCGCGGTTTGGAACGAGATGAGGCAACTGTTTTACAGGTTATTGATATAAATAAGTCATTTGTATTGCACAAATAAATATGGAAGGTGTAGCCAAATTTAACCTTTTTGTAAGAGCAAACTCATAAGATATCTTCTGATATCGCCATCTCATTTGAAATTTTACTCGTTGTCATGAGACTATGTTGAAACAACTGAGCTAATGTCATACTACTTAAAAAAAGTGAGTTAAGTCAATAGAGTCACTACTTTTAATTAGTTACTCCTCAACACTAACTACAATTCAGGAAGTTCAAGGTAACATAAGTACTATGCCTATGAACAAATGTTGTTTGTCCCCAGCTTATTTCAAATACAGAGTTTAACCGTGACTGACTGAGAATATTTGTGATTTTCACATTTGAGCTGTGAAACACACATCCCATTGACCAATCACGATTTATCTCATCAGACTGTTTCACTAATGGGCCAGTGAGACGAGCGAGCCGGGCTGAGCCCTGGTGCTGGACGACATAATTGCTTTTGTGAAGAATGATTGTTATTTTCAGTAACTCATGCAGAACCATCAATGACCCTCTAGACTGCAGTTAAACAGATCTAGAGAACCCTAGACAGAGACTATTGTCTTTAAATGATATATTTAGTTAGTGTGCATGTGCAGGTCTGTGTTTGTAATGTAACATGCATGGACCCTCTATGCTGGAAAACATGGGTTCTGGTGAACGTGTGTTTTTGGTGCACTGGGACCCTCATTACTTTGAATTCTTGATTAAAGAAAGTGAAGGGTGCAGGGTGGCATTCAATTACAAGACATGTATATGATGTAGGTCATTGCTCTTAAGGGCACCTACACACTTGGGAAAGCTCCAATGAGGTGTTTGATGGATGGGCATGTGTAAGATCAAAGAAGCACCATAAAAGTAGTCTGTACACTACTTGCCAAGTTTTCTGAAGTTATATAATAATTTTGTGTGAGAAATGGACTGAAATTAAAGTTGTTGTTCACTGGAAACTGAACCTGATCTCATGGAAATTACATACTGTAACTGTGGTGACATCTTTACAAAATATTAGTACATGGTTCCTCATATGTATCGCGGCAGTTCCAAGGTGAAATGTCCACTGTGTGGCTCTAAAAGCGAGTTAAATGGTCCTCCAAAAAGATCCCTACCCTAAACCTTCAACCTAAACCAATAATGCCATAAAAAGCAAATGTGAGATAAAAAAAAAAATGCTAAAGCAAGCCCATCATTTTGTGGTGCTTCTCTGAAACTTTTGTGTGTCAACTTGCAAGTTCTGCAGGACTTGTACCCTGGTCCTTTGCATCTCATGTGCAATGATCTAACAGTTGAGCTACCACACAATTTTGATCACTCTCAAAAATGTTGTAATGCAAATGTTAAAAATGTATCACCTCACAAGTTATGCACTAGTAAAAGTAATATCATTGTGTGAGGAACAGGGAGAAAAGTGTTAATGACTATCTGTCATTTTACTCATGAATTGTGTAAAATGGAATAAAAGTCATTGTTGTTGTAACGCCTCTAGTGTTCATTTCACCACAAAACTGGTTCAAATGTATAACAAGCCATGTAAAAATTATTTTAACAAAAATGTTGATATAGTAACATGTTTTTATGAGACCAGGTTGGTTTAAAGTATTTTGTTGGTTCTTTTTTTATTCATTTAAAAAAAAAAAAACTGGTATTTAGTTGACAAGCTGTCCTCCATCAAAGCTTTTCTGTTCATATTTATGCTTGTTTTCCACACATACCGAAAGAGAATCCAGTGCAATTAGAGGGTGTCTAGGTTGTACCATCTTCAATAAAGTACCATCCTCTCTCAGATCAAAGATTCAGAAGCTACACACGTAACTTTCATTAAATCTTTTAACTGGAGATTAAAAAATGTATTCCTGGCTCATGTTTTTTCAGAATGAAAAAACTCCAAGGCACAGTCTGTGGTTTTCAAACTAATGATTTCTGTAAGCCTAGCCATCTCAGAGAGATTTCAGACCGTATACTGCCATAATATCCAAAGATAATCCTTTAGTCTATTAGTTGGTCTGATGGTGTGGATCCTACTGTTTTAAACAGGACATTCGATCTCTGAGATTGGATTTTATCTCAGGAAGTGGAGTCTATTGGACCGGGCTGGGTTGGTGTCTCTTATCAAATTGGTGAAGTCGGATATCAGGCCATTATTCCCATCTCTTCCGGCTTCTGATACTATATCAAGTTTTGAGACACACACACATACAAAGATAGTTTCTGACTCTGTCTCGATTAATGTTAGATATTAATGGTCAGAATGGACAGTCAATGGAAGGTCTAATCCTAGAGACTTATAAATAACACACATTTGCTCACACAGCAGAATGTTAGGCAGAATGTTAACACAACAAATACAGTTTTCAAATATTGTACAGTATATTTGGTTTTGATAAGTTTGATCCATGTTTAAATTAACGTTCAAGGTTCAATACAAGTTAACTCAGTTATCAGCATTTGTGGCATAATGCTGATTTCCACAAAAACTATTTTGACAAAAAAGCAAACATTTTGATTACAGTAAAACACTAACAATGGAAGTGAAAGGGGCCAGTTCTTAAATGCTAAAATAGACATTGTTTCAGAAGTATAGCCACAAGATGTTAACATTACACATGTTGACATGATTTAAGTGTGATAAAAACAATTTCTAACTTTATCTCTATAAAGTTATATCCAGTATTACAATTTCGTTGTCATGACAACAAACCCTGTAATCCTGGTATTGGATATCACTGTACTCAAATAAGTTTAGTCAGTGATTTTATCACTCTAAAATCATGTCAACATGTATAATGTTTATGTCTTGTGGCTATACTTTTGAAACAATGTGTATTTCAATGTTTATGGACTGGCCCCATTCACTTACATTGTAAGTGCCTTAATGGAAGTACCTTTTTTTTTTCTTTAAATATTTGATTAAAGTTCACTCTGTCAAAGTTTAATAAACATTTATTTAGTCATTTTACACATCATTTTTAAATAACATTTATTTTTGTCAGCTACAATAATTTGTCTTTGTAGTCAGAGTAAAATGGGCTAAAATTCATAAATATGACATGACGAAATATTACCTACATTTAAAGGATATTCAAAAGACAAACAAAATATGACAAAAACAAAAACAATAACTGGTTGTGGACCAATAGTCTCAGTCACCATTCACTTTCATTGTACGAAAAAAGCACAATGAAAGGGAATGGTGACTAAGGCCTAGCATTCTGCCTAACATCTCCTTTTGTGTTATAGTCAATAAGTTTGGAACAACATGAGGGTAAATAAATAATGACAGAATTTTTATTTTTAGGTGAACTATCACTTTAACACATAACAGCACAAATACACACACAAACACATGTGCTTAAAATCTAAGGTCTGTTTTCATCTTGAACATGAAATTCCTTTAAAACACGTCCAAAGACCACAAACACGGTTTGACACAAGTGAGATAAATGAAGTTAGCGTGGCGAGTTTGTTTAGCTTGAGAAAACAGACAATAACACACAACGCACATACAAATGAACACACACAGGCAGACAGCGCAGGTTTATGCACACATACATAATCACACATACTCATACATATATGCAATCAAAAAGGCGTGCATATTTATAGCCACACTATTGAGATGCTGCTTGAGTCATTATAATCAATACCGGGTGGGTCACGAGACCAAAATATGTTGTGGTCTGTTTTGGCAGGGTCACAGACAGCAGAGAAAAACAATGCTAAATGCAAATAATAAAATGCAACTATCCATTTAATTGTGCATTGTTAGAATAGCATTATGAGCTTTTACAAGGAAGAAGAAAACACTTCCCATATCTGTTGTTTTTAATATCAAAGGCTGTGCGGCCAATCAAACTCTACAGTATTTTGTTGCTAATTGAAATGTGGTTTTAACAGCATTTTGGTTTACTTTTGTGATGGTAAAAAATAAGTTAGTACTGTTTGGGTCGCAATTTGATGATCAATGCAAAATCTGATTCCTGAAACAAAACCAGTTGAGAACCACTGGACTCGACAATAAATAAACACATACTAATGCATATACATGCAGACCTATATAAACACATACACACACACACGTTGGCATGGCTGGACCACACACGTCTCTAAATACCAAAGTATAATAAAATCAAGATGGGCGAGACTTTGATATGTTTTCTGGCAGAAACTGGCTGACGTTTCCTTCTAATTAAATCAAACTAAACCAGCCTCATTCCTCTAACACTTTATAAGAGTCTAATTTTGAATTGGCGATTAGGAGTACATTTTTCTAATTAAAACACACAAGTAAACCCATCTCAGCTCCAGGGTGAATTGAAGGGATGAGGAGGAGGAGGAGGAGAGAGAGAGAGAGAGAGAGAGGGAGAGACAAGTTTATAGAATAAAATGCAGTGTTAATGGGAATTCCAGCACAGATTTTAGAATGGCTATTTATATACTGGTGGGTGTATTTCAGTACACATATGAAAGGCGAGGCATGCGTTTGTCAGAGAGACAGAAAAAATATGTTTGAGTATCTACTAATGAAGCCACTAAGCACAGCCTTTGGTTAGAAGATAAGACTTAGATAAACAAACATAGAGAGAGAGAGAGAGAGAGAGAGAGAGAGAGAGAGATTACTGATTCAAGAGCTCATTTTATCACTTGACATTTTATATTAATGCAAAAGAACAGTTTTTCGGTTGATAAATGAGATGAAATGCATATCGTACTTCGAGAAGAACAGATCTCCAACAGAGTCATCATAGCTTTTAACACACAAGGACTCAAAAATAGACCGACACAGACCACATGTGAGGCACTGAGAGACAGAATGAGCTCACAGTCAGCACAGAAGTCTTGTTAAGCATGAAAACCACCAAATGAAATGATGAAACACTTTAGAGTCAAAATATTGCAAGAGTTTTGTTTATGTAAAAGGGGCAAAATTCTAGGTTTTTGTAGCAATTATTCTCCCTCCAGTTTATTCAAATGTTATTCAAGGGTTTATCGGACCAAAGAAAGACAGTTGTGATTTAGTTTTACATGAGCATTGTCCACCACCTCTCCGATCCTGAATAAACAGACCACTATACTGTACAGGCTCTGACTCAAAAAAATGACTATGTAGTCAGCTGAAACATTTAGGAGCCAAAGGGCTGGTTTTAATTGCTAAATGACAAAATTGCTCAATTAGATGATTGATCAGAAGCAAGATAGAAAGCAGAAGAAAAGATAGACTATAGTAACCAACTTATCAGTTTAAAAAAAATCAATATTATAATTACATATTATACTGATTTGTTACACTTTTGGCCAATTGGTCAATCAGACGCTTTATATATTTATAAAATGGGTTAAAAAACATTCTTAGTCTCTCCTTACTGTGACGGTGCAGCCCAGACATAGAGTCTACAAGAGTCCAAATTGATTTAAATCCCAGATGAATTTTATTGTGCTACCAAAATACCAATAATGACCAGAAAAAACAACAAAACAACAACAAGATATGGTACATAACGCAGGACTTTTAATTATAAGCAAGCCCAAAATACACCAGGGACTCTTATTTTGAAATGTCTGCACTGACAGGTGCTCTCAAAAACAGAAAAAGGAAATATGCAATCTTACAACTATTTACAATGTATTACAATGTAAACACTACAAAGTGAGCACTTTCATATACATTTTACATTTATATGAAAATAAATTTCACAAATATGTACAAAATGAGCAGTTTTAGATCTGCGATCACATGCAACAAATGTCCGGTATTCCTGTAATCCACTAGTCGGGAACTCACTAATGGCTGATTCACTGTATGACTCGCTGAGAAAGTCACTCTGATTCAAACTGCTAACCTGAGCTTCAGAGTTCAAACCTGTTTTATGAATCTTTTTGGCTGATTCATTAAAAAGACCCAGTTCAAAAGAGTCATTTGTCCACATCATGGCTTGCGCTGTTTTTTTTTTTTTTTCGGACAGTGAATTAATCTCAACAGAAAGGGAAAAAAGCGCCGTAGGAAAGGTACACATGGCACCTGCTCTAAATATGTAATTCAAAAACTCACAAGATGATATCTGACAAAACTGCTTATGAACACACACAAAGTATTCCCGATTCCCGTTCAGATTTTAGATTATCGTTGCAATTAATATTTTAAACATTTGCGACCATTTTAGTGCAAGTCTGGGGTCATGTGCTGTATCTTTAGGACTTCTATAAGTAAATTACCTCTGTTATGACAGATCACACTGTTAATAAATTCTACAAAAATAAATAAATAAATAAATAAATAAATAAATGACAGATACACTGATTAAAGAATTATATTATTGCATTATTATTATTAGTTCTATTATACTATAATATGCAATATACTATTAAATGTGGCTGGTAGCATGTAGAAATGCAACCTGCATGTCATCAGTAGTGATTCACTTCCAAAGTTTGGATGGATAAACATTTGTGGCATGATGTTAAATACCACAAAAAACATTTTTGACTCGTCCCACCTTTTCTTTAAATAAAGCAAAAATCGTGTTTACAGTAGAAATTAATTTTAAAGAGTTAATTAGGGAGTTAAAAAAAAAAAAAAAAAAAAATTTATCCCCTTTTCTCCCAATTTGGAATGCCTAATTCCCACTACTTAGTAGGTCCTCGTGGTGGCGCTGTTACTTACCTCAATCCAGGTGGCGGAGGACAATTCTCAGTTGCCTCCACTTCTGAGACAGTCAATCCGTGCATTTTACCACATGACTCGCTGTGCATGACACCGCGGAGACTCACAGCATGTGGAGGCTCATGCTACTCTTCGCGATCCACGCACAATTTACCACGTGCCTTAGTCCATGAATTTGGACTAAACCACACTAAAAGCACCCTTAGAGTGTACCGGAGTCATTTCAAAAGAGCTAGAAAAATAGAGTTTTCCTTGGTATTAAAGGTTTTAGCATTTAATTAGATAAAACAATAAATCTATTACAGACAGAAATGAACAAACCATATGTTATAACATATGCCTCTATGAAACAGTAAAACTTTCTGTAATTTGCTTTAATAATGGCTCACTATCACAAAGACTCAGATCTTGCTTTCCAGCTATATGAGCCAGCTAAAGATGGCCTTCATCCAGCTGAGTAAACCACTTCCCTCAAAAATGTATAATCACTCTAAATTTTGTTGACACATTTAAAACTTGCTTGTCAACTCATTATCAAATGGCTTGCTGCGTTAAATTGCCTCAAAAAACGAATTATGCTGATGACTTTGAACGATTCCCCCAGACGTTCACTCAAAATACGTCAAACTAACGCTTCTGCAGGTGCTCTCAATTAGCATAATAATGTAATCACGATTTTCAGCGTTGAGACTATGTGAGTCGCATTAGATCAATTCATCTGTGTTCAATTCTCTACTTATCCTGTACATTTTAGCACTTACCTACGGTAATAAATACGGCCAGAGCTGAGTGACAAGGTTGAATGGACTCAGTTTGATGAGTGTTTTCATTGGCTGCTGTTCTGGTCAACCAAGGGGGTCAGGGTTAGGCTGGTTAAGTATCAGCGATACAAACATTAGGGGATACATTTTGATCTTCTGGGTGGGCAAGTGATTGTCTTTTCATTGGACCAGGAGGCGGTTTCAGAAGTTTCTGGGGGCACAAGGAAAATCTTTGGGGGCAAACACCCCCCACCCCACCAGCTTTCCCTTAGACCAGGCCATGTTAGCTTCCAACATGATCACACAGGAAATTGACATGTTGCTTCCGAAAGTTTTTATTCACTGAAATTTATAAACATAGGCAGACATTTTCGTTGACAGCACTTCTTTAAAATCCAGGCCAAAAAAAACTGCATCCACACATCCACAGTTTCTTTATCAAATTATAACACAAACGTGCTATAATTTAAGGGGCTCCTGGAAAGCCTTCCAATGTGCCGTTCTCTCCCACTAATCTCTGATTGAATTTCACAGATTTTATGGTGAGATTCTCGTGAGAGAAATGTGTGAAGTGCCCATTTTGAGGAACGGTCTAATGAGAGATACCACCACCTCCTCACAGTAACATAGAATATGACCCTTCCATCATTATTATGATTATCGATTCAGAGACAATAATGCTCAAGAGAAGTCAAGATTGGGAAGGTGACGGTAATTTGGGGGGAAGAGGTTACGCTTTCTTTTAATATTTTGATGCTGTGCAGCATCGGTTTCCTTTATTACAGGAATCTACTTGTTCTTTCTCTTTTGATTATTTGTGCTACTTTCCTTTCTCTGTTCCATTGTTTCACCACTGATCCCTTAGCTCATTCCCAAAGGCTAAAAGAGTTTTTGCTTCTAATTAGATTTTATTTACTTTCATTTGCTTTGAGCATTCCTTTTCCCCCTTTACACTGATCACCAACACCTGGCACTGTGCACAGACAAACACACTCATGTTACCTATGTGAGACTTTGTACACAGACATATTCATGCATATTTAGAAAATAGTATTTTTTTTCATTTTCTGAAACATTTTGAGTAGTGTTGCCCATGCAAAATTAGCCACAACGATGCTAGAGTGTTGTGGGTTGTTGTTCGGGCATTGATATTTGGTTGCTAGCAGTGGCAAAATTTTCTCGGCCAGCGTGAATCTGAGCTCCACCCCTTAAGCCTTCAGAATTTCCAATGAATCCCTCAACAGTGCAAATGAATAGGCATCTAATGTCAGATTGTCAGACTCATCAGGCAATCAGATTTATTTATTTGTTCTTGGTGGGTGTGGTCTTTTAGATATGTCCTGGTCAAGGCCTTCTAACTGGCCTTCAGTGACGCTATCACGCATTGAGCGATGGGCGTAATCCGAAAGCAAAGAGTGCGAGACCTAGCTGACAGAGTTGGCTGTCATTTTTGCCGCTATCGCCATTGAGAAAGAGATCCTTATGGATTTAAAAACCCGAGATGTTCTACATGATCATGTGCTTGATTAATTTATTAAACAGGAAATGAGGACTGATTTTCACTTTATGTAAACTGGTAAGTGCTTTTTGCATTGTTATAGCAACATCTGGAGTTTTCTAAATGTAAACAAATTTTGAAAAGTAATCGAGTACTCTGACGAAACAAACTTTAATCCAAGGGACATTTATATCACAAATATTATTAGATAGCTTTTTCCAGGTATTGTAGAACTCCTTGGTAGATTCATATAAAAAAAATATAATTTTGAATGTCAGTTCGGGAGACATATCCAACTCTTATTTAATAACGTATTTCACAAAACAAACATGCTGTAGTTACAATTAGGCTGGCTTGAGCATTCAGCATCTTTTAAACTTTTGGCTTTTGTGCTTGGATGCATTTTTAAAATGTCAATTGGTGATATTAGGTGGCTGCGACATAATGTATGATGTCCATAGTGTGTATTGTTAATTGTGGAATGGTGTTTTCTTAAAGGAATGAATTGCACTGAAGGCCTAGACTTAAAATGCATGGGTCACCACTGTTGCTAGGATGTTCTAGATGGCTGCTATTAAGACGTTGCTAGGGTGGTTGCGTATTGGGCTGATCATAAAAGACAGTAAGTTTACACTAAAGCCCAATATAGTGACCCAATACAATATTTTATTCAATGCAATAATTTACTAAGAATAGATTTGTAAACTGTTTATACACTGTAATTTATTTTGTATATTTTTTTAACTTTACAGAGAAAAGAATTTAAAAATAACTACAGCAAAAAAAACAAACATTTTTTTTAAAAAAAATTAAATGGATAAAAGTTTGGTAACGCCTTGTCATATATGGTAAAAACGTATATTTTAACAAGATAATACTTGCAAAACTAATCTTTAAAATATGTACAATAAATAAGCACTTTTCAGCTCTGTTTGTCCATAAAATGCAAGTAAGTGGGTGCCATCAGGCTGCTGGCTGTTTGACGGTCCAAAAGGCATATATAGACAGCATAAAAGTAATCCACACGACTCCAGTTAATTAATACCTACATAATACGCAATAAACTGTTAAGCATTTTATAGCTAATATGAGTGTAGTAATATTCACGTTAACACAATATCTTGTATTAACATATATAGCCTACATAAGAATTAATGGTTCTTTGTTTTATATGTGTACTATAATGTTCTTTTCTGTGTATAGTGAAATTGTTTTCCTAGTTAGAAATATAAACTTTAATGATTTGATATCATGAAAAAAGGCACCACTGACAGCAGTAAAAGGCACTGTAACAAGTTCTTTGGGGAATGGAGGAGACAGGAGGCAACGAAGCAGTGCAGGCAAGGTTTTTTATTTCCTATCGCCTCAAATTCACGGTATTTTAAAACAGTCTTTTCACTCAATCAGGTCACACAAATATCCTTTTCTTGGAACACACAGTCAGATCATCAGTAAGCATCAAGCTCATACTCTCTCACTCTCCCCCCTCCTGTGGTGAGCTGGTGGCCTTTAAGTCTCCCTCCGCCATCACTATAACAAGAGACAGGTGTTAGAGATAATTACAACCCAGGTGACGAGCCTTACCGCTCTCTCTCTCCCGCAGACAGACACATGACCACGCCCTCATCCCCACATATCTCCACCGCCTGACTCAGGCCAGGGCTAAATCCGGCCTGAACCCCCCCCCCCCCCCTCCATTTCTTGAGAGGAAGTCAGCCACAGCCATCTGCGCTCCTGGTCTGTGGATCACCTCAAACTTGAACGGCTGAAGTGCCAGGTACCAGCGGGTGATCCGCGCGTTGGTATCCTTCATGCGTTGGAGCCACTGGAGTGGGGCGTGATCTGAACAGAGGGTGAAGGCCCGCCCAAACAGGTAATAGCGGAGGGTGAGGACGGCCCACTTGATCGCCAGACACTCCTTCTCCAAGGTACTGTACTTAATCTCCTTCAGCGAGAGCTTACGACTAATGTACAGCACTGGTCGCTCCTCCCCCTCCACCTCCTGTGAGAGCAACCCCCTGTCTGTTGCATCCGTCTTCAAAATAAATGGGAGAGAGAAGTTAGGAGTGTATAAAAGCAACCCCCCACAAATCGCAGACTTTATTTTTAGAAAAGCCTGTTGACACGACTCCGTCCACTGGACCGGATCAGGGGCCCCCTTTCTAGTAAGAACAGTCAGCTGGTTGGTGACGTCAGAGTAACTAGGCAAACCCCAGATACCGAACTTCCACCTGCCCAATTGCGCACTTCCTCGGGTTGGCCGTGAGCCCCACCCGTCCCAAGCGATCTCAGGACAGCTCTCAGGTGTTGCATATGCTGCTGCCAGTCATTACTATAAATAATAATATCATCTAAATATGCAGTGGCATATGCTGTATGAGGTCTGAGGATTTTGTCCATGAGACACTGGAACGTGACGGGGGCCTAGAACAAACTGAACGGAAGGGTCACGAATTGGTGTAATCCAAACAGTGTGGAAAAAGTCGTTTTTGCGGCTTTCCAGTTGCGAGATTGGAGTTAAAGGGATCTGCCAATAACCCTTTGTTAAGTCCAGTGTCGAATAAAATTGAGCCGCGCCCAACCGATCGAGCAATTCATCAATCCGAGGCATTGGGTACGCGTCAAATCTGGACACCGCATTCACTTTGCAATAGTCTACACAGAACCGGACCGACCCATCGCTCTTAGGCACCAGAACCACCGGGCTGGCCCAATCGCTGTGTGACTCTTCTATTATGCCCATATCAAGCATAGCCTCAAATTCTTCCTTAACAACCCTTTTTTGTGTTCAGGAAGGCGATAGGGCCGGCTTTGAATCACCACCACCGGGGCGGTTCCGATATGGTGTTCTATGAGGTTCGTGTGACCGGAAAGTGGCGAGAACACGTCCGCAAATTTCGTTTGCAACTTGGCCACATCTGTAAGCTGCGACAGTGAGAGGGTGAATGAATTTGGTTTGAGCGTCACCTCTGGCCCGAGCTCCGCCATCACTAGAGCCACAGGGACTGCCTCCCTCAATGCTTTTAGGAGGTTGAGATGGTAAACCTGATGTGCCCCGTCCCTATCCGTCTGCTTAACCTCATAATCGAGATCTCTGACTCGCCGTGTGACCTCAAAGGGCCCTTGCCACTTGGCGAGTAATTTAGAGCTTGAGGTTGGCAGTAATACAAGCCCTTTATCTCCTGGTGCGAATTAACATAGTCGAGTGCCCCTGTCGTACAGCCGGCTTTGCCGTTTATGAACTTGGAGCAAATTCTCTTGTGTTAATTGCCCCAAAGTCTGGAGTTTTTCTCTAAGATCAAGAACATACTGAATTTCATTTTTACTATTTGAAGGTCCTTCTTACCAAGCTTCCCGTATGACATCGAGCACGCTGCGCGGCCGACGCCCGTACAGTAGCTCAAATGGGGAAAACCCTGTGGAGGCTTGCGGGACCTCTCGTACTGCAAATAACAGGGGATCGATCCACTTATCCAAATTCCTGGTGTCCTTGTGTATGAATTTACGAATCATGTTTTTTAAGGTTTGTTAAATCGCTCCACCAACCATTCTGTTTATGGGTGGTACACACTGGTGCGAATCGATTTAATGGCCAACAATTCATACTGTTCGCATAGTGATTGTGACACAAAGGTAGTACCTTGATCAGTAAGGATTTCTTTTGGAATTCCCACTCGGGAGATTATTCTGAAGAGTGCCTCCGCAACACTATGTGCTGAGATGTTGCGCAGGGGCACTGCTTCCGGATATCGCGTTACATAGTCCACCAGAACTAATACAAAGCGATGCCCGTGTGCGGGCCGTTCTAATGGCCCAACGAGGTCCATGCCAATTCTTTCGAAGGGGACCTCGATTAGTGGCAGAGGGTGCAAGGCCACTTTTGGGGTGGCCGGTGGGTTCACCAACTGACATTCCCAGCACGCTACACACCATTGCGAACGTCTTCGTGAATGCCCGGCCAAAAAAAATGGGCCATTATTCGGTTGAGTGTTTTCTAGTGCCCTCTATGCTTTTCTCCCCTGAATAGTATCTCAATGGTAACCACTGGATACCTATGAATATCCCCGTGCACACACTGCACCCTTACCCGTTTATTTGAGCCCAAATGCCCTGTCTTGCACCAAGTGTTGGTGAATGGAGGTTTGAGAACAGCCTGAATCCACCAAAACTTGGTATGTATCCCCTTTTAGACTTACCGGTATACGATACGTCCCTGCCCGATCGGGGGCGGGCCTGCGGAGCGTCAGGGATCTGGACCAGTGTCGCCACCTCCATCACCGAGCACTGATCCTGGAAGTGCCTGGCTTCCCCACAGCCCCAGAAGACCGGCCAAGGCCTCCCTACCTCGCTCATGGGGGCAGACCCACCAACCTGGGAAGAAGAATGGAGAGACACAGGAGAAGAGGGAGACATGGGGAAGGACCCTTTAGTCCGGGGGAAAGGTTTGGGAGGGGTTCCACCCCACCTCCGGGGAGCCGGAACAGGACGGGAAGGGGAGGGGCGAGAGGGGAGGGGGGGTTGAGATACAGGAGAGAGAGAGAGAGAGAGAGAATAGAGAGAAAGAATCTGCTTTGCTGCCTCCCGGAAACGCCGCCATGTAGTCCTCTCCCAGCTGGACGCCATCCCACGAGGAAGCTGAGCTTTTAACTGCTCCAGTACCACTGGGTTGATGATGTCCATGGTGCTGTGGGTCCCCTCAGCCAGCAACCATTTCCGGCAAGCTTCCCGGAGCTATTGGGCAAGGACAAACGGGCGGCCGTGTCTGCCGAATCTCAGGGATCAGAACCGCTGGAGATTTTGTTTCAGACTACGACCAGCCCGTAGGTGGCGGAAAGTTGTTGGGCTGCTAGCTGCACCTCCCTGGTCGTGCGGCCACTTCCACACCTCTGCGGTCTTCTCGAATAAATCGAGGTAGGTTTCCGGGTCATCATTGGGCCTCAGCTTCATCAGGGTGATGGGGGAAGTGGGCTCCAGGGGGATCGCAGCACCAGCCCCCTCCCTCACGATCAGGCTCCGGAATACCTGCCGGTCCTTGGATTGGGCCTGGCATAATTCGATGAGGGGTTGGTGCTGTGTCTGCTGGATGCTGGCAAAGGATTTGATGACTTCGCCCAGTGGTGAAGACTCCATAGCGGCGTGGTTCTCCAATGTCCTGGGTTTTGGCTCCAGTGTAACAAATTCTTTGGGGAATGGAGGAAACAGGAGGCAACGAAGCAGTGCAGGCAAGGTTTTTTATTTCCTTTCACCTCAGATTCACGGTATTTTAAAACAGTCTTTTCACTCAATCAGGTCACACAAATATCCGTTTCTTGGAACACACAGTCAGATCATCAGTAAGCATCAAGCTCATACTCTCTCTCTCTCTCTCTCTCTCTCCCCTTCTGTGGTGAGCTGGTGGCCTTTAAGTCTCCCTCCGCCATCACTATAACAAGAGACAGGTGTTAGAGATAATTACAACCCAGGTGACGAGCCTTACCGCTCTCCCTCTCTCGCAGACAGACACACGACCACGCCCCCATCCCCACAGGCACAAAAAAGACATTTGATATAATTATGGGACACAGTTGTCCAGCATCTGCGAAGAGCATCAAAAAGTACCACAGGTGCAATAACATGATGTATTTTCACAAAGTTTAATTGCATAAGTTAAATTTAAATGTATACGTTTAGCAGTTTATACATTTAAATTTACAGTGCAAATTATGGTTACTCCAGGGATGCTTGTGAATCAGCATTAGATGCTGGGAATGTCCCGAACCTTACTGAAATAGAAAACATGATTGGTTAGCAAATATCCAGTCATGTCTGAAATGAATGTTCTGATTGCTGAATCAGCTTAGTCGGACTGTCTGTCTTGTCAGTGCCATCAGCTCCATGCGCGTTTAGAGGGATTCACTGTACACTTATTAAAAATACACACACAATGGAGCTGCGGCATCACATTAGTAGATCCTAAGAAAGATAGGTGGGCATACTGCATATGCCTGTGTATGCTCTAGACTACACTACTGCTTTGGACCGTCAAACAGCCTGCAGCCTGATGGCACCCATTTATTTGCATTGTATGGACAAACTGAACTTAAATGGGTTTAGAAAATTCTTCATTTCGGTTCTGTTGAAGATGGAAAGTCATACACATCTGGGAGAGCTTAAAGGTAAGTAAATCATGAGAGAATTTAAATTTTTGGGTGAACTATCCCTTTAACAAGACAACAGCCTACTTAAAATTATGGTGAAAAACAATAATTAGGCATACCCAGAAGTCCCTACGTGATCTATCATATTTGATTATATTTTATTTAAATTGCTGTTTCTTCTTATTTCTTGTATTTATTTTTTTTACCAGTTGTGTACTTTAAGGAGTTTTATGTTTGATTGCATTATTTTACGTGCATTACCTTGATACTGTATGTTTTGTGGTTGTTGTGCTCTGTTTATTCATACTGTTTTTATTAGCCATTACTCCTGAAAGCGTCATCCCTTGATGAAATTTATGTCATCATATGACCTCTTGTTTTACCAGCTGTGTTACTACGTTGGTAAACAGTACATTTAACAGTACAAAGCAGATTTTTGTAGTTCCAGTAGGTTGGTGTTGTATATTAACATTATATCATTTATAGAGCTGTCGTAATGAACTAGTTAATACATGCGATTAATTAAAGATTCTGACTCCCCACTACCTGATTGGCCCTTATCCCTAAAGCCCACTACTACACTCACCCCTAACCCTAACCTCATTGGTCCTTATGCCTAAAGCCCATTCCTACACCTACCCCTAAACATAAGGATAACAGGGAGTCAAAATTCAGCACTACACCGTCAGCGTCCCAGATAGCACACGCAAATCTCAGAGATGTATGTTTAAGAGCGTTTCTTCTGGAACGAAAGCACTGCATTCTAATGAACATCTTCTAAACATCTTAAAAAGATCAGATTTACTAACACTCTAAATCATAAATGTCTCAAACACATCTTCTGAAGGTTTTTTGACATCCGCAAAGAAATGTCTCATAGTCATATTGCAAATGAGCAAATAACCTAAAAATACGTCTTTCAGATGTAAACACACAAATCAAGCAGACGTTTGAGTGATGTACGTGTGCAATCAGGGATGTTGCTTGTCCGTCTTACCGAACAATACGGATAAAGTATCATTTACGTGTGCAGTGCCAGCACCAAAAGCAAAACAAGATGTTCTCTGCAAGTGCTTTTCATCTGTAGTTCTAAACGGCTCGAATCGTGTGAACTTTAATATTGTGAAGAATGAGGGTTTAGGAGATTTAATGTCCATTGCAATGAACACTCAACCTATGGGGACTAGTTCTTAATTTTTTTTCAACTTCCCACTTAGACATTGGGAAATGTTTAATGTTACTTCAACTGGTGCTATTTTAGTGCATTTCTATATTTATACTGTGGAATACTTTGGAAAATATTAAACAAAATGTATGTGACATACTGTACTGTTTTGTTTTCTAAGAAGGAACTAAATGCAAATGTAAGCACTTTAAAAATCTGTGATTAATCGCAAAATTATGCGTGCGGTGACATAGTAGTGACATGCTAACTAATGAGGTCAGAGCTTTGTGTTCATAGATACAAGGTGCTTAAACACCAACATTCAGCAGGCAGCTGGAACACACACCAACACCCAAAACTATTGTATAAAAGCAATATCACAGCTCAATTGTGCTTAAAATCCCAAATCACATGTTGAAATTCAACATAAATTAACAACACTCCTGCTCATGTGATATTGCTTAATTATAATGACCACAGGCTAAACCCTACCCCTGAAAAAAACAGCTTTATTTGCTTGATTTATGAATCTGTTTCCCAATCGAGGATGTCCCCAAATGTCCCCAGAAGGAGTTTTTGTCAGATTTAGCTAAAGGCAGGAGACATATTTGTCCCAAATGTATAGTTAAGTAAACACACACACTTCACTTCAGGCTTGCTGCGATTTCTGGCACTACATGAGGCAACTGCAAGGGATTTTTCCAGGATTCCTTCTGAGTTTTCCTTTCTCATCTTTTCTTGTTCTTTCTCCCTCGCTCTAATTTTCAACCATACATCTCTCTCACCATTTATGGCACAATCAAAAAATCTCCTTCCTCTAAATCTCTCCTTCACACTCCTCCTGTCTACCATCCCCCCATATCTCTACTCTTGCTCTATCCATTTCAATATCACTCTGACCCGTCTTAACCTAAACACCCCCCATGTCTCTCTCTGTCTCTCTTTCATCCCCTGAGATCTGAAATTCTCACACATCAAGCTATCTGGAAGGGAAATATCTTATTCACATTCATTGTGAGCATTATGCGTAATGGAATCTGTACTCTCATCTATCTCTCGTCATCTCTACTTTCCTCGTCTCTCTATAGGAGTTCAGTTATGCATTAGGTGTGTGTAAGTGTGTATATACAGTATTTGTTTCTGTATATAGATGAAACAGAAACACAGAATTCATAGATGCCAGCTAACAGGTAACAATCTTAGAACTTTGGATAAATTTCTCTAAAAGTTCTTTCAATGATATGAACAAATGTTCTTGCAGTAATGTATTAGGAAAATGTTTTCAACGCTTTCTGTCAGTGATAGCAGTTCTTAAAAGGCTAGCATGAAAACGTCATTTATGCATCATTAGTGGATCATTCTTTGAAAGTTACTACATTGTAAAAAAAACAAAACAAATTCAAATGTATCCAGAACCTTCCTATAACCAAGAAATTTTTTTCCTAAAAGTTGGTTCTTAAAACTGGAGGTTTTGAACGTTCCCAGAATTTTCAAATAACGTTTTCACAACCCAATGGGAATGTTAGGAAAATGGTCTTAGAACATATAATTGTTAGCTGTGCCACTAGTGTCACCAAAATATGTAGCCCCTTAGAGGACATGGAGGAAAATAGTTTTGCATTCCCTCACAGTAGTAATTATTTTGGTTTCCCTCTCAATAGTTTTATCTATCCCTTATGAAAATTAACCATGGTTTTACTACAGAAACCATATTTTAACCGTAATAAAAGTCATAACCCCCCCCCCCGAGGGACTGCAAGCTATTGTGATTAATGCAATTTATTTATTTATTTATTTATATTTTGTGAGAGAACGCAAAACTACTGAATAAAAAAAATCTTCCCTGTCCTCTAAGGGGCTCTGTACCAAAATGAACTGCAAAAAACACTGACTATTTTAAACAGGTTTCCTGAAAACTCTGCCATTGGTTGGAAACAACATATTGTCCCGCCCCAAACTCATGCCATTGGTTGAGCCATAGTTGCTGTGTCAGACAGGAAAGTTCTCAACATGCTCAAACAAACAGAGCAATGTTTTGAAAGTGCCACACAGTGTTTGCACTTTTCCAGTCTACACTTATAGTTGCACTGCATATTAACTAAAAAAAAAAAAGAAAAAAAAGAAGGATGTATAAAATGACATCACCTTTCAACTCCTTTCCTCTTTTCTCTTCGCTCTTGCCTCATCTAATGGCCAGACAGACACTCATCTTCAAGAGACAGACGTACTTCAGTGTGTGTGTGTGTGTGTGTGTGAATGGTCCCTGGAGAAGATGTTAGCTGGCTCTTAAGTGAATGGCTTTTCTGATGGTGGAAGTGTTCAATAACTCCACAAAACAAAACTCTTTGTGTCTCCAGTCACTGAGACACAACTGGACTGATGCTGAAGAAACTTTAAAAGCCAAAATTAGAATTCTGTCATCATTTACTGTCGTTCCAAACCATATGACTTTCTTCAATAGAAGACTCTCAGAAAAAAAGATACCATTTAAGGTAAAAGGGCTGTCACTGGGGTGGTAGCCTCCATGGGAAATTTTGCGTACCTCTAGTTGAAATATGTAACTAATTTTGGGTACATTATTGTACCCTAAGGACCTATTGTGTACCTTTAAAAGTTCATTTATGTTTTGTTCCTCTGAGAACAAATTGTTTTACCTTTTTGTCTTATTAAGGGAACAAATATGTGACCTTGTACCTTAAACGTAACCTTTTTTCTGAGAGGGAACAAAAAACGTTAATTTTTGAAGAATATCCTGGCCATTCTTTTCTATAAAATGAAAGTAAATGAGGACTAGGACTGTCAAGCTCCAAAATGTCCAAAAAAAAAAAAAAGTGCAATAACTGTCCATATGATTCATTCTATAAGCGAGGAACCGAAATGTAAATTATTCACTGATAATCTCCACATCCAGTGGGCTGTTAAAGGAATCCATCCAAAAATTAGAATTTTTCTCATTTTGTCTCATCAATGACGGTTGCACAAGCTTCTCCCATGAACCCACATAAGAGAGCGGAAGTGAAACTTTTTGGTGAATAAGGACACAGTTTTTGCTTTGTTTCTCAACCAAAGCGATTGTATCACTTCAGAAGACATGGATTAAACCACGTGAGGCATATGGATTACTTTTACACTGCGCCTTTATGTTGTTTTCAAAGCTTGAAAGTTTTGGATCCCATTGACTTACATTGTATGGACAAAAACATCTCATACATCCTTCAAAAACTTTGTTTGTGTTCCGCTGAAAAAGAAACTCATATGTGTTTGAGTGAACGATGAGAGAACTATAATTTTTGGGTGAACTATACCTCTAATCAATGTGGCTGGATCATTGAGTCAGTAAGTTGAACTTGAGAATTGGATCAGTCCGATTCATAAACGAATCAATCAGATCTGTTTTGTGAACTGCATCAATGTATTCACTGAAATGATCTGACTCAAAAGAACAATTTGTTCACGAACCGTACATCACTCCTTCTTTCATGAACCCTCATGAACGTTCCAGAAGCAGATGTCAAGATTTTCAGTGAATAACCTCTTAAATTTCCCTCCATTCCTAACACAAATCTATCATATGACTTCAAAAGACTTGGAATATAATGCACAATTTGTATGTAAAACTTTTATGGTACTTCGTACTTCAACTACTTTTATTCAATATTTGTGTTCCATGGAAGAAAGTCACATAGGTTTTGAATGACACCAAGGAGAATAAATGATGACAGAACTTTCCTTTTTGACTGAAATATTCCTTTAAATTTAGAATGGTGGTTCTAAATATAAAATAACAATGACTTCTCACACATACACAGCTAGACTTGGAAAAAAAGCTCCATAATCCCCATAATTCTGCCACAAATGACACAGCAGAGATTCATGTAAAATATATCACATAACCCTCCCGTCTCACTTTCTTCTCACTGACAATCATCAGTCTTTCTCCTTACAATCTTTCTCTCCTCTTTGTGTCTCTTTCCTCTACGTTCTTTCTGTCTGTAAGTGTATGATTGCACTGAACCCATGCTGAAAAGTCACATTACCCACGCTGCCATGCTGGGAACATTCTGGGACTGATAATTCACATGCTGGGAGTAAACAGTCTTTGTGTGTGTGAGTGTGTATGTGATAGGGAAGAGAATATGGGCCATTATAGAATGTTATGAATGATTATATGTTTTACCACAGTAGGGTACAAGTCATTGAGCCGCCACACACACACACACACACACACACACACACACACACACACACAGGCACACAGCCATTCCTTACACACTTGTGCTCCACGGTGTGTGAGAGAAATTCTCACGGGCATCATAATGAAGGTCAAACGAATGCTGGGAATGAGACTAAAGCCCCCAGTTTATCACACATAATGCCGTCCGATCACCTTCTCTAATGTATGTGTGTGCGTGTTTGTCAGACAGAGAGAGTTGAGGTTGGTGTGGTTGCATGTGTTTCACCACAAGGTGAGAGAATGAAACCTCAATGATGTCACCATGTCTAGACTGCAAGCGAGAAATGCAACAAAATGAAGGCTGCATCCCAATTCGCATAATTCTACGTGACTAAAAGTACACTCTGTCCTTTTCTTGTGATGGAAAAGTTCGGTTACACTTTACAAAAAGGTTCTATTCATTAACATTAAATAAATTAAAAGTAAATGCATTAGGTATCATGAACTAACAATGATCAATTACTTTTTACAGCATTTACTGATCTTGGTTAATGTTAATTTATAAATGTACTATTGTTCACTGTTCATGTTACTTAATAATATAGTAACTAATGTTAAGAAATACATAACTTTTAATGTTAAAAATGTATTTATATACAGTATGTTGAAATTAACATTTATCAGTATGAATAAATGCTGTAAAATAATTGTTCATTGTCAGTATATGTTAGTTCATAATGCATTAATGTTAACAGATAAAACTTTCAATTTTAAAAAATGTATTTATGCATGGAGAAATTAACATTCATCAATTTTAATAAATGCTATAAAATAATTGTTCATTGTAAGTTCATGTTAGTTTATAATGCATAAACTAATGTTAACAAATATTACTTTTAATGAAAAAAATATGGTAACACTTTAGTTTAGGGATCAGAAATTAGACAGTAATTAATGACTAATAATTGGACTAGTAAGGCACTAGTTACGGACTCGTTTGGTATTATCAGGCCTTAGTTCATTGATTTTGTACCCTTGCCAAATAGTCTCTTTACATTTGTTTTTTCCTAACAATTAACTTGTTAGGTAAAAACAAAAGACACCAATAGTTAGTAAGGTGCAAAATACATCCTTTATAGGTTCTCATTACACTATGTGAATGTGCAACTTATAAGTATAAAATAAATATAGAAGGCAGAGACTTTTGATGCTTAGTGTCAATAGCAACAAAAGCATCCTCTCCGCATTAAGGGCAAATAGTGTTAGATACTATTTGCACCTCTAATTAAACACTACCATACAGTACAGGGGCATCACTGCGGCATGTTTATTGTGTTTAGAGTCCCACAAACACCCTACACCAACCCCTATACCCCTAAACCTAACCCTAACCTTCCCTGCTTTGTTGAAGTACTATATGCATTCTACATGTATTTAATACTTAAACAGCCACACATTCACACAGAGTACTGAGAACCTATAAAGGATGTATTTTGCATCATACTAGCTATTGATACAGTATGTTTCATATTTAGCTAAGAAATTCATTATGACAAATGCAAATATAAAGGGGCTTTAAAGCGAGAATAAGAAATCAGCGAATAAAGGCTTAATAAATACTTTATAAGGCCAAACAAGTCCATAACTAGTCACTTACAAGTGTACATTTCTGATCCCTAAAATAAAGTGTTACCAAAAATATTAGTATATGTAGAAATTAACGTTTAATTTTCAACATTAATAAGTGCTGTAAAAGGATTGTTCATTGTTAGTTCATAATGCATTCTGTTAACATATATAGCTTTTAATGTAAAAAAAAAAACACATGTAGAAATTAACATTAATCAAGATTACTAAAAGCTGTAAAAGTTTTGTTCATTGTTAGTCCATTTTACTTCATAATGCATTAGGTAATATAAACAAATACCACTTTTAATGTTAAAAATCTATTAATAAGTGCTATAAAAGTATTGTTCATTGTTAGTGATAGTTAATTAACAAATGTAAACAAATACAACTTTTAATGAAAAAAAAACATTATATGCAGAAATTTAAATTTTTCAACATTTATAAGTGCTGAAAAAGTATTGTTCATTATTAGTTTATAATGCATTGACTTATGATACAACTTTTAATGTAAAAATAGTTTTAGCATATGTAGAAATTAACATTAACCAAGATTACTAAATGCTAAAAAATGACTGTTTAATAGTTCATGTTAGTTCTAATTGCATGAGCTAATTGTAACAAATACAACTTTTATTGTAACAAAATATTAATATATGTACAAATCAACAATTATCAATATTAAGACATGCTGGAAAAAAATTATTCATTGTTAGTTGGTATGAGTTCATACTGCATTAAGTAATGTTAACACAATTTTTAATAATAAAATAAAGATTAGTGTTAACTAATGTTAATGAAAATAACCTTGTGTACAGTAGTAACATAGTGTGGCATACTGGAGTATTCTACAACGCAATAAAATTACACCTAGATACCACAGACACCTTTGTTGCATATTGTTTGTTTTGACATATAAACATTAATATCTATCTGTGACCGGCCTTCGTTTAGCTCTGCGTTGTGTGGATAAATGAACAAGACCGGGCAACAGGAATTACTCTGGCCAGATTTTATTCTGCATGAATAAAGAAACAAATTAATCAATCTGTGGCCTTCTCTCACAACTGGAACACCAGCATGTCTTATTACAATAAAAAAAACCCATATCAAACTTTTTAGACGGAGCTTCAACACAACTAACTTCTCTTCAGTCGCGCTTACCGCGAACTGAAGGAGAGCAACCGGAACCGGAACATAAGTCTTAAAGGAGCCACGCGCCATTTTTAACAATACTGAAAAAGTACCATATAACCATAGAAACATGACATCTCAAATAAAAGAAATCAATATTAAAAGAATTTCCAGAATACAAAATAATTATATAAATATAACAAATGATAATAACAAAAAGAGAGATTTTGTGTGAAATTAATAAATAAATATAACACCTGTTACATTCACCTCCCCTAATTTCACCAAAATTCTACATGAGTAACGAGAATTTCCTAAAGAATCACAATGCAAAAATACCATAGTTACAGCAATGAAAGCTATCTGTCTTGACAGATACAGAGAAATTTAAGGGTGATCAAGCCTCAAAACCTCTTAGTAAAGTATGTTGCCAAATACACCATACCACACTTAACCTTTGCAACAAATCCTCACTCACATTATTCTTATATCACTTAATGAAAAATTGATCCCAAAAAGAAAAAGAAATAGAAAGTAAACTTCCTACGCAATCACGAAATTTAGAATAGGCTTAAAAGGGACTGTGACTTTTTCTGGAATCTGTTTGACAAGTTTGCCATTTTAAATGGCTTTTGGGCCATAGTCTCAATCAAACGGTTGACTTTTTTTACTACTCTACCAGCCCGTGTTGTAATTGTGCCTTGTTCAGGACCTGGCATTGACACATCATCACAGACAGGTAAATCAGAGTCAGTAATACCTGAATTGGTCAAATCAGATGTTGCCAATGATGCATTGTCACAATCAGAATTTCCTGTGTTCAATGTTTTATCAGGGAGCATCTGGTTTTGACTGTCTTGACCAGAATTAACACAGTAAGTGTCATCACCTTCATCTTCCTCCTGTTCCATTTGTACATCAAAAGGTTTTGAACTCTTTGAAACATCCTCATTTAATACTAATGAATGTGTTTTGTTTTCAGGATCTTCATCCTCCAAGGAATCAGTGGAATTTGTTGATCGGCTCTCATACTCAAAATCATTTGAGCAATCGGCAACCGTTGATCCACATGTTTCATCCTCAGGACATATCACTGGTAAGAAACTAATGTCTAAGAGCATGTTCCGATGTACCACTTTAGTGTGCCCTTTGTCATCCTTCACTTTGTATATGTGTGTCTGGGGATCATTATCCACAATGGTGTACACAGTAGGTTCCCATCTATCTGCCAACTTCCTTTTTCCTCTTTCTCCTTTATTGGCAATGAGCACTCTATCTCCATTGCTCAAATGTACTCCCTTGATCTTGCGGTTATAAATCTTGGTCTGTTTCCTCTGTTCTTGTACAGCATGTTTTTGAGCAATTTCAGCTGCTTCGTGAAGGTGAGACATTAAAGTTGCAACATAGCTGCTATAATCAACAATCACCGGATCCTTCGATACTTGCTTGAACATTATGTCCACAGGTAATCGTGGGACACGTCCAAACATGAGTTGGAAAGGTGCGTAACCAGTCGTCTCATGTATTGTTGAGTTGTAAGCGAAGGTCAGAGTCTGAATTTGTTGTGGCCACTTATCCTTAGATCTCAGGGGTAAGGAGCAAAGCATATTTCCTAATGTTCGGTTGAACCGCTCTGTGATGCCATTTCCCATAGGATGATAGGCAGTTTTACGAGATTTGGAAACCCCAGAAAGTGCTAGCAATTCAGCAATGAGCTCACTCTCAAAATTTGTGCCTTGATCCGTATGGATCCGCTCAGGGAACCCATACACGCAGAACACATGATCCCATAACTTTCGAGCAACTTGCTTTGCCGTTTGGTTAATGCAAGGAAAGGCATGAGCGAGTTTAGTGAAATGATCTGTCAAGACCAACACATCCACTGAACGCTGCTTGTTATCCTCTGCACTCCAAAAGTCAAGACAAACCAACTCCATAGGTGCAGAAGTTTGAATACTTTCCAATGGAGCTCGAGCAGCTGGCTCAGGTGTTTTTGCCAGAATACACCTCTTGCAACACTTCACATATTCTCTGATCTCGCTCTCCATCTTGGGCCAGAAGAAGCGCTGTCTTGCCAAATGAACTGTTCTAGCCTGTCCTTGGTGACCGGCAAGATCGTGAAGACCGTGTAGAACTTTTTCTACCATGCTATGAGGCAGAACATACTGATGTCTTCTCTGTCTGCTTATTGGGTCCTTAGTTAACCTGTACAGAATCCCATCACACACTTTTAGGTGATCCCATTGCTTGACAAGGGCTAAAGCTCTGTAGTCGAGCTTTTCTTTCTCTCTTCTTGAAGGGCGTCTTTTACGAAGTACAAAAGGGAGAACCTTGGAAATGGTAAGGTCGAGCTCTTGACTTCTTTCCAACTCATCATGAGAGAACATGGGTAGAGGTTGTTCACCTTGGCTAGTAGCTGCAATCTGCTGAACTAACTGCACCAGCTGAACTGCTCGCGTCACTGTCGCCATTTCCCAATCATCTTGGATATGGCAAAGTGTCTTGACGGTTACTGGATCACATGACTGCACATGACAACTTGACTGACATCCAAGCTGATCACTCATCTTGTGACACTCAACCTTCAGACGAAACACATCCTGTATTCCTTCTTCTCCTACAGCATCAACTTCGTTAAGTAAGCGGTTGTAACTCTCATTCATGAGCCTATGACTAATTGACCTTGCAAATGGATCTCTGCTTAAGGTATCAGCCACAATGTTCTTGACTCCTGCAATATGTTTTATGTCAAAAGAATAAGAGGCTAATTTTGAAACCCACCTTTGTTCACAGGCATCGAGTTTTGGCTTAGTCATAATGTGTGTAAGTGGATTGTTGTCAGTCCAAACTGTGAAGCTGTGCCCCTTGAGCCAGTGGCTGAACTTTTCGCACACACTCCATTTCAAAGCCAAAAACTCAAGCCTGTGCGCAGGGTACTTCCTCTGTGACACGGTTAGGGTCTTGCTGGCGAAGGCAATAGGCCGAGCTATTTCTTCCCCTGCTGGAACTTGGGATAGCACAGCACCTAACCCATCTAAAGATGCGTCAATTGAGAGAATCAAAGGCCTAGAGAAATCAGGATGTGCTAGCACAGCACAGTTCGACAACCTCTCCTTGAGTGTATTGAAAGCAATGTCACAGTCCTCCGTCCAATCACTTGGATTCAGCTTTCTGAATGTGCCAACAGGCTTCCTAACTTTCTCTTTACCTCGTCTCTTCTGACCCGCAGTTAGAGCAAAGAGAGGCTTGGCGATCGAAGAACAATTATGGATGAAGTGTTGATAGTAGAAAATCATTCCTAGAAATGACTTGATTCTTCGCGCTGATGGAGTGCAACCATCTTCCTCCATAAGTTGCAACTTGGACATTTTGGATATAACATCCACCTTCGTGAAGTCCACTGAGATGCCATGGCCAGAAATAATATGACCCAAGAATCTCACTGAATCACGCAAGAAATGACATTTTTTGGGACTCAGTTTCAGGTGATATAACCTAAGCCGCTGAAAAACCATTTCCAACCTGCTTAAAGCCTCTTGCTCCGTGGGTGCAAACACAAGTAAATCATCCAAATAGCAGAGCAGACTGCTAAAGTTCATATCCCCAAAAATGCTAAGCATCATCCGCATGAACGAAGCTGGGCTGTTGCACAAGCCTTGTGGCATGCGGTTATACTCATGTAGTCCCATAGGAGTAATGAACGCGGTGTATTTTTTGTCTTGTTCATGCATAGGCAAATTGTAGAATCCGGAGGTTAAGTCCAAGGTGCTGAAGTAATTGTTACCTCCTAAAGCAGCGAGACAGTCGGACTGATGAGGGAGTGGGTGAGCATCCTTGAGTGTCCTCGCATTAAGCCACCTGAAGTCCGTACAGATGCGGAGGCTTCCATCTTTTTTCCACACAAGCACCAAAGGCGATGCATATTCGCTTACCGATTTTCTAATTATCCCTTGCTCCTCCATCTCAGTTAACACCTGACGCAGCTTCTGGTAATGAGCAGGAGGGATCCTCCGATATGGCAACCGGAAAGGCCTCTCATCTGTAAGTCGGATACGGTGTTCAAACTCCTTAGCCTCACCACAGTCTAAGGGATGCTTTGAAAACACATCATTGTAATTCACCAATAACTGTACAAGTTTCTCTTTGGATGCATCAGTAACTTTGCAGAGATCAATGTCAATTTCACTTAACCCAACATCTTGCAGTCTCAAATTTGAGGTATAATTTGGAGAAGCTTGCATCTCTGAACTAACCTCCTTTATCTTTCCAGTGCCCTGCAAAACTGGGAAATCTTCAACAGCCAAACAAGGTGAAACATCTGCCAATTTCCGATTCTTTCTTAGCGTGACAGGTTGGTCTGACAAATTGGTTATTTTCATAGGTACCCACCTATCACCCCACATAGATGTTATCACACGAGCTACCATGATGTTTCTTGGCATAGTCTTGGAGGTAGTTGGTTCAACAAGAATGGTACTCCCGAGGGACAATAAAGTGTCGCTGGGCAGTCTTCCCCACACTAAATGTTCTTGTCTAGCAGCAAGAGTGACAGCATGATGAAGCTTTATTGTTCCGATTTTGCTAGGGATCTCATCATGTCGCCAGCGAGTGAGATTTGACATCACATCCAAAAAGTGTTCACCATCCGGTGATAACTGTGTAGCGCTTTGCGATATGAAGTCCCAATATTCATCTGTGTTCTTCATTTGATTCACAATATGCTTGATCAAGTTGGTGCCAAGAATTAAATCATCATGTTGTCCTGGAACAACAAGAATTGGAACTCGACAGCTGATGCCATACACTTTCATACTAACTTCGTACAAACATTTTGGCTGTGCGGTCTTACCCCCAACACCGACAAGAATGATATTCTCAGGTAGTGATCTTTTGTCCAAGACAACATTTTCAGCCAACAACTTTTGTTCAGCTGTCTCACTAAGAGTACAAGACATAGAACCAGTGTCAAGCATTCCTCTCATGTGGAACTGGTCATTTACAATCACAGAAGTATAGAAAAGATCATCAAAAGCCTTTATTTTCTGCATGTTTTGTGCGTATATCACGCAAGTACCATCAGATGCTGTATGACATGCATTCTCATACTGCTGTTCCAGATCACTTATGAGGGTTTGATCCTCACCCACACATCCCCTCTCCAAATGTGGGTCTAATGGTTTAAAGGACCAGCTCCTCGTGGCGAGTAGTTTACCTCCAGACTGTCATGACTACTCCACTTCGGACACTCTCTTTTTCTGTGTCCATGTTCAAAACAAAACAAGCATAAACCATCTCTTCTACAATGTGCAACTGTAGAATGGTCCATGCCTCTGCACACTTTGCAAAACTTCCTGCTTGCATTCCCATGCCTAAATGAATCTACAGGTACAGAGGGGGTTTGCATGTTATGCTTCAGCACACGATCGAGCAAACTGATAAGGGACTGAGTACAGCTGTCACTTGTCTGAACTGATGGTGTAACTGACAGCCCACCTTGACCTGCTGATACTTTCGGCACATTCCCAGATGTTCCATCATCTAAATTTGACATTTGGGCATTGGTAGCTACAGTCTTCGTAAAGGCAGAATGGTTAGACTGTGCCTTCATTTGTGCTCTTTTCTCAGCTTGATATTCATCAAGACGTTCTTGTATTTCAGCCGCCGTCCACCTATCAGCAGACTTGAACTTCAAGATAGCAGAAAGAGATTGGTCAGGGCAATGCTTAACAAACATTTGTGTCACCTCACGGGTAGGATCTTCAATACTTCTGCCCTGTCTTCTCAAACACTCGTCAGCTACATCAACAGCTTTATTAAGCCGAATCCAATATTCCATTGCATTCTCTCCTGCTACAGGTAAAGTGCCATAGAAGTCAGCAAGCGGCATAGATGAATATGACAATTCGCTGAAGTGCTGTTTGAGTATGTCTGTGACAATCCTTGGGTTTGTTTTAGGCTTCAGTGATGGATTGCTGCGTAGTGCTATCTTGATTACATCTTTAGCTCTCCCCATTAAGTTCGACATGATCTCATCGGCTTGTTCAGCTAAAGGAACACCTTTCTTCCTCAAATAAACATCCATGAATTCTTCCCATTCGTGTACTGATAATTTGTCAGATCCATCCCCTCTGAAACAGGGAGGTGCCTTAACATCAGGCTTCATCACCAACTTCATACCAGTCAAATTTAGAGAAGGTGACTCCACGAGAACCTGGCTCGTCCCTATGCTCTGCGTTTGAATATCAGGACACTCATTTTTTTCACTGCTTTTTTTCAGCTGATCAGATATTGACTGCCCTATTTGTTGAGCAAGCTGTGTGATTAAACTACTTAAGTCAGTGTTACTGTAGTCTCGGTTGTCTGAAGCAGCACCTTCACACTTTTCTGATTCAGTATTATGTACTCTACCGGGGTTACGGGTAGAACAGAAATCAGGAGAACCAATATTAACTGTCCTTCTGAGTGGTGTCTGTTCAAGTTCACCAAAGATACGCCCCCTGGCAAAACCCAATTCAAACCCATCATTAGGAGAGTAACTTGTCTTCTCACTATTTTTTGACATTTTGAGTTTTACAGATCAACAAAAGTAAATTAGAACAGATAATGATCATAGCAACCAAATAATCAAACAAAATGGTATTACAAATTCAACCTTTTCTTTTTCTTTTCTCTCTTCTGTAAATATGAACTTTCAACCTTTTTTCTGAATTATGTACAGTCTAATGTCCAACCTTTTTTTTTTTTTTCTTACACACAGGTACAGGCAGAATTAGGACGTTTGAATGCAGCAAACCCCAGCGACCAAGCTGACGTTGATCAAGGAGGATCCACGATGACTTGCATCAAATAAAAGTCACGGCACCAATGTGACCGGCCTTCGTTTAGCTCTGCGTTGTGTGGATAAATGAACAAGACCGGGCAACAGGAATTACTCTGGCCAGATTTTATTCTGCATGAATAAAGAAACAAATTAATCAATCTGTGGCCTTCTCTCACAACTGGAACACCAGCATGTCTTATTACAATAAAAAAAACCCATATCAAACTTTTTAGACGGAGCTTCAGCACAACTAACTTCTCTTCAGTCGCGCTTACCGTGAACTGAAGGAGAGCAACCGGAACCGGAACATAAGTCTTAAAGGAGCCACGCGCCATTTTTAACAATACTGAAAAAGTACCATATAACCATAGAAACATGACATCTCAAATAAAAGAAATCAATATTAAAAGAATTTCCAGAATACAAAATAATTATATAAATATAACAAATGATAATAACAAAAAGAGAGATTTTGTGTGAAATTAATAAATAAATATAACACCTGTTACATATCTAAATATATTACCTTAAAAATTCATAATTATTTCACTGTTAGGTTCCACTTACAAACTGCTATGACAATTTAAATCTTGCATTCACCAACATTTGTCATCAACCAAAAACAAGAACCTCTTTATATTATTTTCAACACACTCTTTGGGACGCACTTAATCTTAATCATCTTAATCTAGAAGTATATACTTCACTGAGATTTGGACACACTTTTTCATTTGTACTGTAGAAAGATATTACAGCATGGCGACATAAAATTGCATCTTGTAATCAAATACCCAGGCTCTTTGTTACAGTATGTATTGTTTGCATGAAATAGTTGAACACAGACTCATCCTCTCCCTTTGTCAAACTACTTTCGATATACTATGATTTGGCACACACTAATCTTAATCTTAAATACTATTTATGACAGTTAGAATGAGAATTAGGACACAGCCTAATGTCTATACTGCAAGTGAGCGATGCAACTGAACCAGATCACTCCCATTATAGTAAACAAAGTGTGTTTGCAGTGTGTGCAAACAGCTTTGTTGTTTACAATAGGAGCGATCTAGTTTTGTCACTGAACTGCAGTGCAGATGCAGCATTGAATTTCACATCAACACACATACAGAAACCGAAAGATTCTTTTCTCATCTCTTTCTCACCACAGCGCAAATAATTTGAATTTAATAGAACTCATATTGTGGGTCAGAATCAAATCACTGCTTATTAATGTAATTGAATCTTACACAGATTCAACAAAGATGCTGTGAAACCAGAGGAGACATTTTATCCATTTGAATAATTAAAATCTCATATTAACGACATCGTTAGAGATTGCTGGGCATGTGCTCATGTTTGTGTGCTTATGAAATGAGAACATTATATTATTGCATATAAGTAAGATTAAGATGTCTGTCACCTTTCATTCTTCTCTTGTTTAATATTAAAACTCTCTTTCTTTCTCTCACTCTCTCTTGCTATCTATTTATCTTCCCCTCTTCATCTTGTCTGTTAATAATATATTTCATTCCTTCTTCCTTTCATTCTTTATCACAAGAATTTCTCCAAGGTACAGGATGTGCTGATATTTTTTTTGCTAGTACATGTCCAGTACTGGTATTAAATAACTAGTCCACTCAAAAAATGAATATTCAGTTATCATTTACTCACCCTCATGTTGTTACAAATCTGCATGTGTGATTTTTCTCATGAAATTAAAAATCTTTTCAACTGAAGGCATATGCTTAAATGTTTGAAATTAGTTTTGTAGACAAAAATATAATTGTACCACCATATTCATTTATTTCCTAAAAAAAAAAAAAAATTAATTAAATTTTTTTTTTTTTTTTTTTAATTGATGACTTGGACCAAATAATAAAGAAAAGCAGCCAATAAGTGCCCAACATAATGGGAACTCCTTCAGTACTGTTTAAAAAGCATCCCAGGGTGATACCTCAAGAAGTTGGTTGAGAAAATGTCAAGAGTACATGTCTGCAAATTCTAGGCAAATGGTGACTACTTTGAAGATGCTCAAATATAACACAGTTTTTATTTATTTTGGATTTTGTTTAGTCACAACATAATTCCCATAGTTCAGTTTATGTTATTCCATAGTTTTGATGACTTTAATATTATTCTAAAATGTAAAAAAAAAAAAGAAAGAATAAGTGTTTCAAAACTTTTGACCGGTAGTGTGTGTGTGTGTGTGTGTATATATATATATGTATATATATATATATATATATATATATATATATATACACAGTTGTGTGAAAAAGAAAGTACACCCACCTTGAATTCTATAGTTTTACGTATCAGGAAATAATAAAAATCATTTGGTCCTTAGCAGGTCTTAAAATTAGGTAAATACAACCTCAGATGAACAACAACACATGACATATTACACCGTGTCATGATTTATTTAACAAAAATAAAGCCAAAATGTAGAAGCCATGTGTGAATAACTAAGTGCACCCTTACTGCTTCCATAGGAATTAAGAGGCTAAGTAGTAGCCAGGTGCTGCTAATCAAATGCCCTTGATTAATTGATCATCAGCAAGTGTGACCACCTCTATAAAAGCTGAAGTTTTAGTAGTTTGCTGGTCTGGAGCATTCAGGTGTGTGTTAACACAATGCCAAGGAGGAAAGACATCAGCAATGATCTTAGAGAAGCAATTGTTGCTGCCCATCAATCTGGGAAAGGTTATAAGGCCATTTCCAAACAATTTAAAGTCCATCATTCTACAGTGAGAAAGATTATTCACAAGTGTAAAACATTCAAGACAGTTGCCAATCTTCCCAGGAGTGGACGTCCCAGCAAATTCACCCCAAGGTCAGACCGTGCAATGCTCAGAGAAATTTAAAAAAAAAACCAAGATTTACATCTCAGACTCTACAGGCCTCAGTTAGCATGTTAAAGTTCATGACTGAACAAGTATGGTTTGTTTGGAAGGGTTGCCAGGAGAAAGCCTCTTCTCTCTAAAAAGAACATGGCAGCACTGCTTAGTTTTACAAAGTTGCATCTGAAAAAACCACAAGACTTCTGGAACAATGTCCTTTGGACAGACGAGACCAAAGTGGAGATGTTTGGCCATAATGCACAGCACCACATTTGGCGAAAACCAAACACGGCATATCAGCACAAACACCTCATACCAACTGTCGAGTACGGTGGTGGAGGGGTGATGATTTGGGCTTGTTTTGCTGCCACAGGACCTGGGCATCTTGCAGTCATTGAGTCGACCATGAACTCCTCTGTATACCAAAGTATTCTTGAGTCAATTGTGATTCCATCTATCTGACAGCTAAAGCTTGGCCGAAATTGGGTCATGCAACAGGACAATGATCCCAAGCACACCAGCAAATCTACAACAGAATGACTGAAAAAGAATAGAATCAAGGTGTTGCGATGGCCCAGTCAAAGTCCAGACCTCAACCCGATTGAAATGCTGTGGCGGGACCTTAAGAGAGCTGTGCATAAACAAATGCCCACAAACCTCAATGAACTGACGCAACGTTGTAAAGAAGAGTGGGCCAAAATTCTTCCACAACGATGTGAGAGATTGATAAAGTCATACAGAAAACGATTACTTGAAGTTATTGCTGCTAAAGGTCATTCTACAAGCTATTGAATCATAAGGTGTACTTAGTTTTTCACACACGGCATCTCCATTTTGGCTTTATTTTTGTTAAATAAATCATGACACAGTGTAATATGTCATGTGTTGTTGTTCATCTGAGGTTGTATTTATCTAATTTTAAGACCTGCTAAGGACCAGATGATTTTTATTATGTCCTGATATGTAAACCCATAGAATTCACTTTCTTTTTCACATGACTGTATATATATATATACATATACACTGCATATATGTGGTTTGATGCCTGTACAGATGGAGTCGCTGCACATGAATTATCATCTGCAATGATTCATGTTTCACAATGGTTGGCTGAATCTTGTCTACATCTAAATGTAACAAAAACTGTCTGTATGTTTTTTACAAAAAGGGCAAATTGTGACACTGAAACAGAAGTATGTGTCCTTGGCAATAAGCTAAATGTTGTACAGGAATTAAAATATTTAGGAATTGTTTTTGACTCTCAACTTTCTTTTAAAAACATGTGAAGAAAGGTGTAAAAACAGTATATATATATATAATATTATAGAATTATTTTATAGTTATATATTTAATTTTTTTATTTGGGGGCCTATGCAATTTGGGGGCCTATGCAATTAATTGTGATTAATTAATCAGCATATCATGTAATTAATTTGGTATTCAATTTTGATCAATTTATAGCCTAAATAATAATAATACATAAAAAAAAAACATGTATTATGTTGCAGTTTCTAATGAAGTTATCAACCAACTGGCAAACTCTGTTTAATTTATTTGGCCATTTTTACTCTCATTTAGAATTTGGCAAGTGTTCATTTTGGCCCTTGCGTGCTTAGTATTGTTTTGTTTTGGGGCTTGAATATTAATGGTTCTGGAACTGGAACGTTGTGCTCTGTTTTTGGATATCTGTCTATTTAATAGAACTCCAAAACATTGGGAATGAATTGTTTGGTAAACCAGCCATATTTGCGAAACAGAATGCAGGTCACTCTTTAGAGAGTAGGTTTGTTGTTGTAAAGGTTGTGTTTAAATGAGTTTGCTTTGAACAGCTATTCCTGATGGCCCGCTTTACTTTGATTCAGGAACGTCTGGATTTGTCTGATTGGAATGGGAATGTGATGGACCAACCTGATCAATTCCTCTAGTGTAGTCTGGGCTTGGATGCAGGCATGTTTTATCAAAGCGGTACCCACATTGGAACTGCTACAAGAGTGAGTGCATGTGATTAAGTGTGTGTTTATGGTGCTATAAAGCCTGAGGGCATTGTCAGTATACTGTAGATCAACAACACAAAGTGGACGAAATACGGCTGGCTCCTTTTGCCGTTAAATGTGTGCATGTAAACAAATGAACAAAGCAACAAATAAAAGAATGAAATAAAGGTTTAATTGAGTGCCAGAGAACACTCAAGGAATTCAAGCAGTGCAGAACAGTCAAACAGCATGAGCCAAAGTGTCAAGGCCATCTGTAAAGATGATGTGTTTGAGAGAGTTTGTCTGCCGGTGATGCATTGCTGTTTCATCTAAATCTCTAGAGCTCAAATGTGCATGAAGTGGGATTTGTGTGTGTACTGTACTAAGCTACAGAATGAGAGAGTACAGAAGAAAGAAACAGATTTGTCTAACAGATGATGAGACCTGGAACTTCCTCATTTTTTCAGGCCAGTTGGAAGGATGTGGAAGAGACACCAACACACACACACACACACACACACACACACAAATTGGAATTCATAAAGAATGAATTGCACTGATATTTACTTGCACATGCTGTCTGCAATGTTTTTTTGCCCAATGAGTCATTCAAATTAGGCAACGGTGTGCAGAGGTGGAAAGTAAAGAATTACAACTACTCTCATTACAGTACTTGAGTACATTTTTCAAATTTTTCTACTTTTTTATGTATAAATGAATAATAGTACTTTTACTGGAGTTGATTAAAAATAAGAATTCAACTTCTCTACAGTTATTTTTCACCACAATTACATGCTATTATATGTCTAAAACAAACATTAAAATACCTTAGAAAGATACAATGCCAATAGTGTCGGAAATTAACAGGGACTCGGGGCAAAAATTCCACCGAAATTAACAAAAATATCCTCGAAATTCAAAATATGGAGGCAAAAAATGCCCACACAACGATTTCTGTGTTTTATTAATAATATCTGATATAGTTACAATAACATACATTGCGATCTTCTTTTGACTTTTCACTGAACATTTTTCCATCGCGTCCATGTCCGCTTCTATCAATCCGCATCAGTTCGGTATTGTACTCCCGCGTTAAATTCGGTAACCGTTCGCCCCTCTTGTTCAAAATAAACTGTCCTAGCGAGTAAAACTCTCAGTCACGGTACTGTACTGTATTTCCCTGACCTGTGCTGCTGTTAATCTGTCTGAAAAGCCTCACCCACAAGAGGCCAAAAGTGCAAAAGGGATGGATGTTATATAAAGAAGGTATGAGAAATCACAAAACATAATGTAACCAAATGCTACAATTTACTTTATAATAATATCTCAATCTGTTAAATAACCATAATGTTAATTAAGACTATTATTACAACTGTAATACAATAAAACATATACAGAACAACCACTTTTAGTGTTTGAATCAATCATATTTCTCATAAACACTGTGTGAAATGTTTATTTTTGCCTTATTTTATTCAGTTGGCATGTAGGAGTTGATAACAGTCACACTTTATATTAGGTGTTTTTAGCTACTATGTACAAACATTAAAATTCATACAAAACAATGCAATTATTGTGTAACTACATGTTGTTCTGCAAAATTCTCACAAGATTCACATTTGCTGCTACTTAGGTTGAGGTACAGGTAGGAGTAGGGTAAGGGTTGGATTAGAGTTAGCTTTAGGGATTCAGGGAAAGGTTAACAGTGTAACTACAAATGAAATTCATCGCAATTACTTTAAATGTAAGTACAATGCAACAACACATATGGACTTAAAAAGTACATCATGTCAAATACTTAAGTACATAGTAGTTAAAGACACCTAATATAAAGTGGGACCCAAATTTATGTCAGTTTTAGTGTTTCCTTCAAATAACAAAACTAAAATGTTGAAATCTGCCAATAAAAAGAAGAAGAAGAAGAAGAAGAAGAAGAAAAAACAAACAAACAAAAAAACCTAGGACATAAAATTGCACAAAGTTGTAGAAACACCCATTTATTTTATTAAGAAATATATTTATAGATTCTTTCTTATTGCTGACAAAACCAGTCTTAACTTGATTCAATAGGACTGTATGATTTAGTCATACATGTATCAGGTTGATGAATGCACATCCTCACACATTTAACACACTTCTAAAGCGTGAGAAATGTAGCATATAAAAATGTAAACTTCATTTTGGTCCTAATGCAGTAAATGTAATAATATTTTAATAATATTTGACTTTTTCAGTATTCAGACTTAATACCAGCCGTTTTCAAAGGTACTTACTGCATTAAAAAAATGCAAAGACTTTTTAGAAGCATGACATTTTTATTTGCATGAACAGTATGTGCTGCGGTGCCTTACATAGTGTTATAAGATTATCGTTAGATCATACTTGGCCTCATATCTGTCATACTGATTGCACTTTTGAAATCAAAAACAGCCATTTGCGATCAGAGTTTTGTGCGATTCCTTTGTGAAAAGTTAATATCTACAAACAGCAGCTCTGGGGCAAATGAGTCTTATTCGAGCAGACGTGATAACAATGACGGTGATCTGAGAAATATCATCATTTATGTCAATCCCTGAGTTTCTCCTGATCCACCGATCCTAATGGAAATTTAAAGAAGCCCAAATCTCCAATAATCTTTTGGAAACAGGGTGTTTTAACCCCATAAACAGCATTTTTTTGGGCAATTTTTGAGCTCAATTTGAATGAAGTGTCTATTTAAAGCAATTATATTCTGGAGTGCCAAAAGAATTCAAGAGTCATTGCCAAGTGTTTGTTTGTAAGCTGTAACCTCATCTATACTTTAGAAGGACTGTACAACATCACTACAATACTGATCCATCATACATATAGATAAATAATGCTTTTCTACATCATTTGATGCATTGGAATATTGCAATGTTAAATAAGCCAGGCAAATAGCTCCGAGCTTTGTAAACGATGTGCAATTTGTAATGCAATAAACCTAATTTTACATAGTATCAAGGTGAAACACCATTTCAGTGGAGTTAAAATGGTTAAACTGGATATTTGTCCAAATTCTTTGTGTTAAATTTGCAAAAGTATACTTGGAACTAGAGAGCAGGAATGCATAAATGCATGCATGTGTGTGTGTGTGTGTGTGTGTGTGTGTGTTTGATCAAGTGAGAGAATTCATTACAGAGGACTCTTCTCCTTCAAATAAAGCTTTAATTGAGAAGTCTGATTAAATATTAATGTGCTGCATTATTAACCTCTGTAGGTCTCCATAAGATGAAAACGAACAGGAAAAGGACAGCATGTGTGCGAGAGAGACCTACCACCTTTTCTGTACAGAATGCATGAATTTCATTCTTAATTAGTCAAACTTTTCCATTCTTAGCTCTGAATATCAAAAGAATGAGAAACCTTTCCTTGTATGATTAAACGATATCTTAAAAGTTAGAGATTTCAGAAATGTAAATGTATATATAATGCATACGTATATATAATGTATAAGGAATGCAGAAGACTAGCTATTGAGTCTAATCTTACAACTTAGATTTGTACATTTTCTAAAGAAAATGTGACCAGTTGCTAGGGTTTTCTAGGTGGTTGTTAGGTGGTTGCTACTTACTGGCTCAAGTCAAAAGAGCCCTAAGTCTCTATGGTAGTCTAGTCTCTATAAGGCTGGTGTCCTATTTGGCTTCGTCAGTGTAAATATGTGGGATTTTTTCCCACCTGTTTTATCATCTACAGCAGTGGTTCTCCAATCTGTCCTGGAGGCCCCTCAACACTATACATTTTGGATGTCTCATCAATTAAACACACCTGATTCAACTCATCAGCTCGTTAGTGGAGACTCCAAGACTTAAATTGGGTGTGTCAGAAAAGGGAGACAAAATATTTGTGCAGTGCTGGGGGGACACAAAGTCCAGTTTGAGATCCACTGATCTACATTACAAGGCAAAAACAAAAAAGTAATAGCACATCTCGTCTCAATACACCACCTAATTTAAGGTTTCATTAATTCCGAACTAGAGAGTTAAAAGTATTTTCATTTTTTTTTTATATTTGCTAATTTTGTTACTTTTATCAACTTTATAGATGGGCTAAAAAAAGACATGGACAAAAAGCCAGAAAACTCCAAATATGATTTAATTAAGTATTTAAAAAATGTTCTACTATGACTGTAAAGCCCTTTGTGGTTGTAAATTGAAATTTTTTGGGAGGATTTTTAATTATTCCAACCTAGGCTCATATAATGAACATTACCTTTGCTACATTTTTGCAAATTGACTTTCACATAACCCATTCAACGTTTCACCGCAGTTTCCATGTGAAATTAACACTAGAGGTGCTACAAAAACTGAACGATTTATTCACTTTCACACAAATAACGGGTACAATGGCTTATTATGACTTTATAAACACTTATTTTTCACTCTATTACTCACACAGTGCTATGTTATGAAACTGAAACACTTTTAATCTAACACATCATTTGAAAAACTACACATTTTAATTGCTTGCTTAACCTTTTGATGTGCATGCCCCCCCCCAAAGGAACTGATGTCACTTTGCTTAAATTAGTTAAAATATACTATATAGTCTAGTAAAAAAAAGAGCTAATAATGTTGACAAATTATACAGATGTACAATTTGTCAACATTATGTACAATTTTGAACAGCACACTATATAGTAAATGTGAACTCATTTAAGGGAAGTAAAGTCAAACCCATGGGTGGGGTCAATGAGCATGAACAGGTTAACAGACCCACCTACATTTACACACTTATTTTAAAGTTATCAATATCTGTAGTCCCCACATGCTTTAAGAGGTCCACCATTGTGCCTGCACCAAAGCAATCCAAAATCACTTGCTTAAATGACTGGCGTCCTGTTGCTCTGACCCCCATCATCAGCAAATGCTTTGAGAGGCTAATCAGAGATTACATCTGCTCTGTGCTGCCCGCCTCACTGGACTCACTGCAGTTTGCTTACCGCAACAACCGCACCATTGATGATGCCATTACATCTACACTACACACTGCTCTCTCCCACCTGGACAAAAAGGAACACTTATGTGAGAATGCTGTTTGTAGACTATAGCTCAGCATTCAAAACCATAGTTCACTCCAAGCTTGATGTGAAACTCCGGGCTCTGGGCTTAAACAGCTAGCTGAGCAGCTGGATCCTGGACTTCCTGTTAAGCAGACACCAGGTGGTTAAAATGGGCAGCAACATCTCCTCATCACTGACACTCAACACTGGAGCCCCACAGGGCTTTGTTCTCAGCCCACTCCTGTATTCCCTGTACACACATGACTGTGTGGCAACACACAGCTCCAATGCCATCATTAAGTTTGCTGATGATACGACGGTGGTAGGTCTGATCACTGACAATGATGAAACAGCCTATGGAGAGGAGGTGCACACTCTGACATGCTAGTGTCAGGAGCACAACCTCTCCCTCAACATCAGTAAGACCAAGGAACTTGCAGTGGACTTCAGGAGAAAAGACAGAGAACACAGCCCCATCACCATCAATGGAGCACCGGTGGAGAGAGTCAGCAGCTTCAAGTTCCTTGGTGTCTACATCACTGAGGAAGTCACATAGTCCATCCACACTGAGGCCATTGTGAAGAAGGCTCACCAGTGCCTCTTCTTCCTAAGACGGCTGAGGAAGTTTGGAATGAACCACCACATACTCACACGGTCATCAGAGACTCCAACCACCTGTGCCATGGGCTGCTCTCACTGCTACCATCAGGCACACGGTATCGCAGCATCAGGACCCGCACCAATCGACTTCATGACAGCTTCCCCCAAGCAATCAGACTTTTGAACTCTTAATCGCTCACAATATATATATATCAGCACTGCACTTTCTTAGCCTCAGACTGGACTCACATTTTATACTTCACTTAATAACACACTGGCAACTGACTATCAACCGACAGCTGAATGTCAAAAAAAAAAAACACTTCATATTTATTTCCACTGATTACTTGGGGGGTGTTATTAGGTGTATATTGTATACTGTGTTGTGTAACCAGATGTGTAAACTGTGTTATGTGTAAATCAGATCTTTATTGTAATTGTCATATTGCTATGTTGCTTGGAACCGCACCCAAGATTTTCACCCACTGTTGCACTTGTGTATATGGTTGAGTGACAATAAAGGGATTTTATTTGATTTGATCAGCTTCCGCGGTAGCTCACCTGATAGAGTGTTGGACTTTGGAACCGGAAAAAGGAGGCTCGAGCCTTAAATTTACAACACTATTTTTTAGGTTTAGGTGTTAGTTTAGGGTAAGGATGTCTGTTTGGTTTACCTCTCATTTGCTTTTACAACTATGTATTGGTTATGTTTTAGGTTAAGCAGGTACATCCATCTCATATAACCCTTAAAAGCATTGGGCTTTATTTGTGTGAGTGCGCAAAGCATAGCGCTACGAGCAATGAATGTGAGCAACGTCTTATCAAGTTTTCGCTAATTCTAAGTGCAATTTTTGTGCCGGCGCAAACCGCAAGTGGGCGTGGGTGGACTTGGCACATGCTGCACGAAAATCCCAAAACTTCATGGCCATGCCCATTGACTTTGCACTTATGACTAATGGTGTAGCACTGTGCTTAGTGCTAGGGCTCTTAAAATAGGGCCCCTTTTCTGATTAACACACCATTTCACTCGCTTTTGGTGCCCCTTGCTGGACATTTCACTGGGAAACTGCAGCAAAACACGTGATGAAGCACGTAATTTTATTTTGCAAAAATGTTTCCATGGTCACGTGATGTTCTTGAGATCAGACTGAATTATTATAACAACCTGAATTTCGGCAGCGTACGATCCACATGTGTGATGCAAGGTGACAGTGACAAGCTCTGGTCATTTCTTGCACCGTTTCTGACCTGTGTTTGTTTCATTAGCATTCAAAACCTGTTATGAAGTCCTGCTTGAAGGCTTCTTGCCTCCTGGCAGAAGCTGATTATATGCATGCTATATGTATCTATGTGACAGCATCAGTTTCCAATGCATTTTAATGTGGATTATTCATTGAAAATCTAGATGGAACAGCATGAAGTCATCATCATAATTCATTTTCTAAGTGACTGTATCTGGAAAATGTGGTTTCAAATCATTTTCCTACCAACCTTGTTCTTGTAATTCATCTTCATCAAAATCACGTCTTACTTGCAAGCTGTTAGCATCATCAAATGCATGCTGTTTACTCAGTTGGTGTATGCAATAAAAGTTTGCGTGGCATGTTATGTTTGATCTTAAACTGGTGCAGGTAATTTTATCAATCTTAGGTCATATAAAACGGATCATCCCAGTCAAGGATGCTGATTGGTTCTAGCCATGCTTAAAGATACATTATGATAACAGCAACTTTGTTAACTCATGAATTTACCACTGGCATATAGAAATAAAATGCGACAATGTTAGCCTTTTTCATTAAATGCAAACTATTGCATCATAGATATTGGTTATTTAATCATCTTCCCGAAAATCCAGAATATATATATATATATATATATATATATATATATATATATATATATATATATATATATACATACATATATTTGGTTCTGTGTAATTTTATGAGAACTTAGCAGTCGAAAGACTCTGTGAGGGGCGTGTCTATAAGGTTGGTCTGATGGGGGGTGGAACAGGGAACAGGCAGTAATCAGATGAATATAACAGCGAGTGAGTGCATTATTGTCAGCAGCCAGGAGCCAAACCCTGCAGGGACTGAGTTTAATCACCATCAGAGATGGAGAAGGACTTCATGTGTATGCTGGGTGTGTATGTGTGGTGGACAGATTAGGAATATCTTGATATATATTTGCATCAGAGTACAATTAGTGTGTACAGGGATGCTGTGTGTGTATGCTTGGATAGTGTGTATGCTGCTGGCATTGCAAATGGATGGCAGAAGGACGAGACTGCTTCACCTTCTCAAGGACAAACAGAGATTAACGACCAGCAGACCCTGCACCCCCACTCCCTACAGTCTCAAACACACACACAATCACAATCAAGATTAAAGGGAGAAATTCTATCATTATTTTCTCACCCTCATTTTGTTAAAAATCTTTCTTTTTTTTTTTTCAGTGGAACACAAAAGTAGACTGTTTTGAAGAATTTTTACACAGCTCTTTTCCAGACAACTGTGGTTCTTAGTGACCATGCTGTGAAGTTCCAGAAATGAGAGAAAAATGTATCATAAAAGTAGTTATTATGCTCTATATTCCAAGTCTTCTGAAACCATTTAGTGATCTTTGTGTGAGGAACAAACAGAAATTTAAGTTGTTTTTCACTGAATATATTTCTCTACACCAAAGCTCGCGTTTAGCCCGCATTCACGCTCAGAATTCAAAAATGGCCTATTGCATTCAGACTGTCCAGTCAGAGTCTCATTAAACTTTCGAAAATATATGTGTAAACTGAGAGTAATTTGCATAACAAAAGGACCACTATGAAAACTTTTTTTTACGAAAGATGTAGATGTAAATTTTGTATGTAACAACTAGAAAAATGTGAAAACTGCATATTGCGTACTTCCTAAATATGAGACTAATGAGCTTGCATCAGAATGCTTTGACTGCAGTGAAATCAATGATGTTGTCAACATTTTTGAATCTGAAAAATGGTAGCTTCGGTGGATTGGAAGATTATCAGTGAATAATTATTTAAATATAGTGCATGAGCTGTACAAACCACTTTTACAGTGTTTTTGTGTGTTTTTTAAGCTTGACACCTGTGGTCACTATGAACTGTTGTTTAATGGAAAGAGCTTCATATGGATTCACCAAAAAAAAAAAAAAAAAAAAAAAAAAAAAAATACTTTTTTAGTCCCACAAAAAACAAAAATAAAATAAAATAATAACAAAAATAGTAATAAAATCTTACAGCTTTGGAACAACATGAGGGGGAGTAACTAATGGCAGAATTTACATTTTTGGCTGAACTATTCATTTTTAAATACTGTATGCATACAAATGTGACACATTGACCACTTTGCTCTTCCTAGTGTGTTGTCACAGTATCAGCATGCATGTGAGGGGAGTATTTTAAATGAGGGGCACTCCCTTGTGAGGTGTGTTTTCACTAGGGCTTCATATGTGTCTGAAATGTGCTAAACGTCAAGGAGTGAGAAAAGCCTATTTGGTACTGTCCTCCTCTGCTTCATAAACTACACTAACAGAGGGAGAAATGACCTCTGGAGCATGACACGCAGCTGAATTAATTTCACTTAAATAAAGATTCCACTCCATCAGTATTCTCAAATAAACCCTCAGAGAAACTCTGGATGAAGGGAGCTTCTTGAATTATAAAGAGACACTAGAGTTGTCAAAATCCGCTGTAGCATTTCAGTGTGCACAGTTCAATGAATAAAGATCCAAATGATGTCAACCAGTGTGGGATGAAGCTACTTTGAAAATGTAGTTTGCAAATCATTTGGATGATTTTAAAATATACAGGAAATGGCCAAAGTATACATATAAAATTGCACAAATGACAAAAGTATAATATTAATTATAAATAAATATATATATTTTTCAAAATCTAAATTATTTTAAAATAAATAAAATAAAATAAACAAGCCCATCTGGTACCAACAATCATGCTACGGTCCAAATCACTGAGATCACATTTTTCCCACATTCTGATAGCTGATGTGAACATTAACTGAAGCTCCTGACCCATATCTGCATGATTTTATGCACTGCACTGCTGCCACACGATTGGCTGATTAGCTAATGGCATGGATGATTGTTGGTGCCAGATGGGCTGGTTTGAGTATTTCTGTAACTGCTGATCTCCTGGGATTTTCACACACAGCAGTCTCTAGAATTTACTCCGAATGGTGCCAAAAACAAAAAAATATCCAGCGAGTGGCAGTTCTATGGATGGAAACACCTTGTTGCTGAGAGAGGTCAACAGAGAATGGCCAGACTGGTTCGAACTGACAAAGTCTACAGTAACTCAGATAACCCCTCTGTACAATTGTGGTGAGAAGAGTAGCATCTCAGATCTGAGATGCGGGTTGGCGCTGTTTTGGCGGCACGAGGGGGACCGGCACGAGGGGGACCCACACAATATTAGGCAGGTGGTTTTACTGTTGTGGCTGATCGGTATATATATATATATATATATATATATATATATATATATATTCTATTCTTGCTGAAGTTTTTTCATTATAATTGAAGTTGTGTGTGTTGTTTTATGTGTTTTATATATCTTTTTTTTTTTTTGCCAAATGCAGCTTTGCTACTGTCATCCTACTAAAAAATGTATAACTTAGTACAATCACTATTTTTAGTTAGTTACTCTCTGACACTGATGCCAAGAAACACCACAGAGACGAGGGACCAGCTTGTCACATCAACAGAGGATCAGATTTCAGACATGGCTGTTCATCTGTATGATTCTTATTCTTAAAATACTCGAAAGAGTCTTTTTCTGTAGGTGGACTTTCCTTAGATCTCTTTTGAAGTTCAGTTAGTTTCTTGCCCTTGTACGTTAAGCTGTGAGGCTGATGAAGAGCTCGGCTCAGCGCTGTACCCTCTTTGAGATATTATTCAGAGCTGAAACATTCTCACTGCATGCTTCTGCGAGGACTAATCATGGAATGCTTGATTTGGCTCCGACAAGAACACCAAGAACTAGCTGCTTAAAAAAAGCTTTGAGAACAGATGTGGAAAAAGTAATGTGGGGATTGTGCAAAGTTTGGTTTGTTCTTTTAAATGTAACTTCCAAATCTGGACAAAATAAATCCTTTGGCTGGATGCCAGTTCGCACACTAACCGTTCTATGTAGTATACGGGTTTAGGATTAGTGCAATGAAAGAGAATGGTGACTGCTGTCAGAAATTCTTTGAAATTCTGTCTAACATCACTGTTTGTGTTCCATGTAAGAAAGAAAGTCATTCAGGTTTGGAACAAAGACCTTACTTTACATTCTCTGCAAAGCTCTGTTTCAGTTGTTCAATGTCTGCTCAGATGAGTGGAATCCATGTGTGTATGTGAGTGAGTGAGTGAGTGTGCATATGGAAAAATTAGCGTGCATATGTGTGTGTGTGTGTGTGTGTGTGTGTGCAAGTCCACTCAGCCTTGAGTGAGACTGCAGGTGACACATTGTCTCATCAGATCATCATGGAGGTAGTTATGACCACCGTGGGCAAACTATAAAAAACCTGGAGTGCCGACTAAAGGCTCATGAGCCTCCAAATGACCACGCTCTGAAACTTGAGAACTCAGCAGAGATCTGTGTGTGTGTGTGTGAACACTCTTTTTCCACCTCGATTGAAACGCATCACTCACCCCTCTTGTTCTCTCTCTGCAGGAGTGCGTAACAATGCAAGTGAGACTGACGCAAGACATTCGTCTTTCTTCCTGTTCAATTTCTTTTTGAATCTACAAAGACAATGCAGAACCAGAAGTAGGAATGAGAATTGCAAAGAATATAATGATTCCGATTCCTTAACAGATCTATTAACATTTCTTTTAGAGCAATTGATGAAAAAAATATGCAATTCTTATTGGATTTCCTGCCTTTAGCATCCTGTTACCCAAATGATGAGATCATTTCATATTTTAACATTACGGATTCTTTTAATTGGTGTGTTTACACTGGCGTTTTAATTAGGACATTTTATTTATTCTTTAATTTGAATAAAATACCACTAATTACAACAAACTCATATTAACAACCTTCAAGTAATTACTCTGATTTAAGTTTCATGAGTTTTAAGTACACATACAGCAACAATTCAGACACGAAGAATGGTAAAGATAGAATGAATAACTTGCGGTTCAGTACATTTTTGATTCACTAAAAAGAAACAATGTCTTTTTTGCACTGTAGATTCAAAAGAACCGACTCAAGAGAGTCATTAGTTTGGGAATCAGACTACATTGATTGCGCTGTATGTTTAGCGCTTCTGATTCAAAAGAACCATTCGGGAATTTGACTTAATAGGTCGAGCTGTATATTATAAGCTGTAGATTCAAAAGAACCGTCTCATAAGAGTCATTTGTTCAGTAAGAAAAGCGCTGTATGTTTCGTGCTGTAGATTCAAAGGAACCGGCACATAAGATTCATTTGTTCAGTAAGAAAAGCGCTGTATGTTTCGTGCTGTAGATTCAAAGGAACTGGCTCATAAGAGTCATTAATTCAGGAATCAGACTTCACTGGTAGTGCTGTATATTTTGAACTGTAGATTCAAAAGAACCATCTCATAAGAGTCATTCATTCGGGAATCGGACTTCACTGGTCGTGCTGTATATTTTGAGCTGTAGATTCAAAAGTACCATCTCATAAGAGTCATTCATTTGGGAATTGGACTTCACTGGTTATGCTGTATATTTTGAGCTGTAGATTCAAAAGAACTGTCTCATAAGAGTCATTCGTTCAGTAAGAAAAGCGCTGTATGTTTTGTGCACTAGATTCAAAGGAACTGGCTTATAAGAGTAATTTGTTCGGGAATTGGACTTCACTGGTCGTGCTGTATATTTTGAGCTGTAGATTCAAAAGAACTGGCTCATAAGAGTCATTTGTTCAGGAACTGGATTACACTGGTCATGCTGTATGTTGCGCACAGTAGATTCAAAAGAACCGACTCAAGAAAGCCATTCATTCGAAAATCGGACTTCACTGGCCGTGCTGTTTATTTTGAGCTGTAGATTCAAAAGAACTGACTCATAAGAGTCATTCGGATGGGAATCGGACTTAACTGATCGTGCTGTGTATGTTTTGTGGTGTAGATTCAAAAGAACCAACTCATAAGAGTCATTTGTACAGGAATCGGATTACACTGGTCATGCTGTATGTTCTGCGCTGTAGATTCAAAAGAACTGACTCAAAAAAGCCCTTCGTTTGAGAATCAGACTACACTGATTGAGTTGTATGTTTAACGCTGCTGATTCAAAAGAACCTGATCATCCCAGTCATTCATTCGGGAATCAGACTACACTGATTGTGCTGTATATTTTGAGCTGTTTCATAAGATTCTTTCGTTTAGTAAGAAAAGCACTTCATGTTTTGTGCTGTAGATTCAAAAGGACCGGCTCATAAGAGTCTTTCATTCGGGAATCGGACTACACTGGTTGCCGTATATGTTTTGTTGTGTAGATCCAAAAGAACCGACTTATAAGAGTAATTTGTTCTAGACTACACTGGTCCTACTGTATGTTTCGCGCTGTAGATTCAAAAGATTCGGCTCACAAGAGTCATATGTTCAGAATTTAAAACTAGACTGGACGCACTGTATGTTGCACGCTATAGATTTAAAAGAATCGACTTATACGAGTCATTCATTCAGAAATCTGACAACACTGGTCACACTGTATGTTTCACGGTGTAGATTCTAAAGAACCAAATCATAAGAGTATTTATTTAAGAATCAGCCCCTTGAGCATCTCGCCTCTAAAATATGGGACAATAAGCGTCCTGTATGCTATGGGACATTGCCATTTTGGAGGAAATATGGTACGTCCTGGCTATATGGGATAGTTGTCAACCCTAAATTTGGTTGCACTATTCTTCTAAAATTTGTGTTTATGTCTGCGTCATATATGCGTTATGTATGCGTATGATAGATGGGTCAGTTTGGTTACATTAGTGGTGTATCTTTCCGCAAGGTCAGAAAAAACAGCGCAGTGTGTGTATTCATCCACAAATGTATTTTGAGGGAATTGGCACATAATCCATGGAGAATTCCTCTTTCTTCTCCAGATGTTGTGTGTGTGTGTGTTGTATGAATCAGTATGCAGCCACTGGCTCAATAAAACAATATTATTCATTGTCTTGGGAGTTGAGCGATGTATAGAGCAATCTATTTCGCACACAGACACATTAACATGCTATGCATAGGAAATCACCATCATGGGGCTGGCTATCTCTCTGTGCTGTCTACCCCTCCCTGTCACTCACTCACTCTCTAAGTGATCCTCTGCGACTCACAATTATATCGCTGGCTGGATGAGATCTCGATTGTGACATTTTTATGACATGCACGAGAACAAAGCCAGAATTACGACATTAGTTCCAGCCAATCAAAGTGAATGCTGTATTAAATATGCTGGAATCTCTAAAATGGGTTTTGTGAGGATCCAATAAAATGCTCTGTCTGAAGTTAAATATTGAAAAGATTATAGATAATGTTTGGGAAATGCAAGAGAATAGTTGTGAGAAAGTCAGAGTGAAGCTGGAGATTAGAAAAATTAGAAAACATTAGATAGATGTGAGATAACCACACAAATTATACAGTTATGACAATATTTAGTGATATATTTTAGCTACATTGTGAAATTGGAATTCAATTATAGGGATTGGTGGGCTTTAAAAGGATAATTCACCCAAAAATGACGGAAAATTCTGTCATCATTTACTCACCCTCATGTTGTTCCAAACCCCTTATGACTTTATTTCTTCCTTAAGAGGAGATATTTTACAAGATGTTCATGCTGCTCTTTTCCATTGACGTAAATGACAATAGATCATGAAACATGCGAGAACCAGTGACAATTGATATGTAAGGGATAACCAACAGTCAGCCGGTCATTATCACAAAATGAAATCCTGACAAGGTGGTCTTGTATCACCTGTAGGTGTTTATTTTGCCATAACAACCGTCTGACTTTTCATTATTCCACTTGCATTATTATTCAACTACTTGCTAAATAAATAAATAAATGGATGTGAAACATTGATATGAATTTAAATTTTTTTAATATATGAAAAGAAAGAGACTGCAGAGTCTCCAGAAACAGCTGAATACATCCTCTGGTTTGCATCAGAGTTCTGTTGGTGTTTATTTTGCGGAAATAACCATCTGACTGCCCATTATCCAGATTATTACATGTCTACTTGCCAAATTACTAAATAAATGCACACAAAATATTGATCTGAGTAGAAATTATTTCATCAGCTTATTAAAGTAGTAGGCAAGATGACTTGCAGTACCGGATGACCGGTCTGATATCACTTTATCCTTGGATGTGTGGTCAGTATTCCGAAAATTTCAGACCGCTGCATGGCACGCTTGTCCAATCAGGATAGAGTGTTCAAGAAAGTCATGTAATAAGATGAAGACTTACATTTTAGTCTGTACATCACACAAAGCTTTTAAATGGCTGCAGTAATTTAGTGCATGAGTCGTATGGACTACTTTTCTACTTTGCAGAATGTGTTAGAAGGTCAAAAGAGCTCTGTGAAATGAGTGACTGTTAAAGAGGTTAGCTCACATGACACAATGAGACTTCGGCCATTACTGAGATTTCAATCAGAGATGACCTCTCTCGGTTAATTATTTTAATGCTTCATCAACCAACCAACCAACCAACCGACCAGCCAACCAACCACAGTATGTGTGTTTATGAGTTAGCCATGTGTCTGAATGTGTCTCGTCTCCATTGTAGTGTGTGTGTTTTCACTCTTCAGTCTGCCAGCTATTGTAATGACACTTATGAAGGTCACCGGAAGGGTTTCTAGAGTGAATAAGCGAGTGTGTGTGAGTGTCTGTGTATGTGTGTGTGTGTGTGTGTGTGTGTGTGTGTGTGTGTTTGTGTGTGCAAGAGATAAATATTAACAGCCTTGCCATTCTTTCTACACTGTCCAATAAAAACCCTGGAGACATAGTAACATCTGTCAGAGAGAGAGAGAGAGAGAGAGAGAGAGACAGAGAGGGGGAGAAAACCAAGAAACCAGTTAAGATAAAGAGAGAAAGAGACAGAGAGATAAGGCGAGACACATAGAGACATGGAGACAGACAGACAGGCAACAAGAGAAAGACAAAGACCTTCAACGTCTGCCCACACACCTGATATCAGAATCAACGTTCAGTAGCACCACCTCGGGAAATGCCCTTAACATTAACGGACCTTCAGCTCTCTGGATTCAATTCCAGAAAAATTGGAAACTTGCACTGTTTAAAAACTTTGTGAGCTGCCTTAGTGAGGCATCATAGGCGCATGAAGGCTGCCTGATAAGAAACCTCCTTTTGGCCAAAATCAAATTCACTAATTAAAGAGTGCATTGCAACAAGCTCCACATAAAAAAATAAAATTATATATATATATATATATATATATATATATATATATATATATATATATATACAAGAACACAGACAAAGAAGAGCAATAAGGATTATAAACGTACTGTAGTTCATTCCTAAAATTTGGTGCTTTTTAAAGGGATAGTTCACCCAAAATGGACAATTCTCACATCATTTACTCACCACCATGCCATCCAGATGTGTATGACTTTCTTTCTTCTGCAGATCACAAAGATTTTTTGAAGATTTTTTGAAGTATATTTCAGCTCTGTATGTCCACACAATGCAAGAGAATGGGTGCCAGAATTTTAAAGGTCCAAAAAGCACATAAAGGCAGCATAAAAGTAATACGACTCCAGTGGTTAAATCCATATCTTCAGAAGTGATATGTTAGGTGTGGGTGAGAAAAAGATCATGTTTGAGTCCTTTTTTTTCTGTAAATCTCCATTTTCACTTTCACATCTTTTTTTTTAGTTTTTAACAATTTGCATTCTTCGTGCATATCGCCACCTACTGGGCAGGGAGTATAATTTATAGTAAAAAAGGACTCACCCACACCTATCATATCGCTTCAGAAGACATAGATTACACCACTACAGTCTTAAGGATTACTTTTATGCTGCCTTTATGTGCTTTTTGGACCTTTACATTTCTGATCACCATTCACTTGCATTGTATGGACCTACAGAGCTGAAATCTTCTACTAAAAATCTTTGTTTGTGTTAAGCAGAAGGGAGAAAGCCATTAACATCTGGGATGGCATGAGGGTGAGTAAATGATGAGAGAATTTTAATTTTTGGGTGAACTATCCCTTTAAGTCCCCAATACAAGTTGTGGTATTTATAATGTTCAATTTTAATAAGCTTTTTAAAAAGAATAAAGACTCTGGAGTGCATTTTTAAATCACTGACAACATTTTAATTTATTGCACTAGTGTTATTTCCTCATGTCCCCAGACTTTAACATCTAACGTCTTTGCTAAAAATAACTGACCTGTATAACTATGAGCAAATCTTTAACATGTCCCTTTAAAGATGAAACATTAAGACACTTATAAAAAGTATATTTCATTTTTCAAAAGTTTCATAAAGGCACTGAATAGTAAATAATTTTATTAAAAATGTACTGTTTAACTTATTAAAATTTTGCTAATGTCAAACTTTATTGAGTGAATCAGTTAAAACGCAAAACTGTGCATTTTGCATTAGCCAGTTGCTGCCTATGTACATCATTTCAGATCAGTCACTTATGAGATTCCTTTTCAGTTAGGCAGCTGCCTTTGTAGGTAGCAAGGCAGCTCACTGAGTTTTGGACCAAATCGTTGGACCGTTTGTAATGATTAATTTCTAATCATGCCTGAGGGGGTCCGGTTATGAACCAGGGGGGTGTTTTCATCCCCCACTGTCTCTGATATTGATCGCCTAGATTTGAACTCGGTTGAACAAAGCGACCTGGAGGGGATTGGAAAGTTTTACCTGCTGCGTCAGCCTCCTTCGAATCCCCATCCATCTCATCTACACCAGTTCATTATCTGCCGATTCACATCGCTGAGCATAAACATCTCCACGAGGAGTTCACCATCTGAGGGCTTCCTTCAGTTCAGTGTTCTGATCACGCAAAAGAGTTGGGTGCACAAGTTATAGAGCTTGTGATTGGTCGAGATGATTGGTCTCATCCAATCAATGATCAAAATAGTCTGGTAATTCAATACATTCCTGTTGTAGTCACATCTTAAACTGTTTTTACACTTGGTCAGAGAGTTGGAAGCCAACACTTATGTCTTTTTTTTAACACCGACGTCTGGTTCCAAAAGGCAGTATATTTGCGTCAGCCCTACAATGACAAAACCAAGTAACTATGGCAAAACTGAAACTGAGAAAAATGCCTTTAAAGTTTTTTGTTTGTTTGTTTGTTTTTGCTGTTGATAGTCTCACAGTTTTCTCTGTATATGAGCATAGTTAGGCCAAACCTGTCTGTCATAAGACAGATCATATTCTAAGAGTTCTGATTTCAGTCATGACTCAGTTTTGACAAAATGTTTTGTTACTAAGTTTTGCCTTTGTAGGGCAGTATAGTGCTATCTGTTTACCACTGCAACTAGATAATGACTAACGAGGAAAAGGCGGCGGACCCTTCGCATATATATATATATATATATATATATATATATATATATATATATATATATATATATATATATATGCGAAGGGTCCGTCGCCTTTATCATGACATTATTATCACATTTTATTGGAGATTTGAATATATGTTATTGGAACATTATCTTGACCAACAGTTATGGAGATTTCGGTCAGTCCCTATTCAAATAGATTACTGAAGCTGTACTTGCATGACTGGGAATAGCTGCCCAGGGGCTCAACAAATATGGCCACTAAGTGACCTGACTTGCCTTAAAGTGACTTTGTGTGCACCAAGCTCGGAAAACAGCTTTCACACCAACCAAACAAACCAAACTCTGACGTCAAGCCTCAGGTCAGCATGAAAAGCTCTCGGGGAAACTTCAGGGAAATAAACACATCTATGTCTGAGCAAATATATTATGACCCATTAAGTTTCTAATCAACTGAAGAATGATAGAGGTCAATTGTTAAGCAGGGACAGACACAGAAACAGCACACACAGATACTACAGGGGCTGTGACACAAGACTTAGTCTTTCCACTTCAGAAAAACACACACATACACATGCAGTGCGGTGTGACCAGACTGAAAAATCAACATTAAGTGTTTTGAAAATGTTCAGATTTGATTTAAATTGATTTTCTGTACAGACTCTTTGTGTTCTGTGTGTGATACAACAATAATCTTAGATTATTTTGACAAATTTGGCTAGCAGTTATTCTAAGCAGGGTGAAAGAACAGAGTTTACGGCATTGTGTGCATGTATTTGAGCATTTGCACACTAGATATGTGATGTAGTCATGAGTGATTAGCTTCAATGCACTGATGTCTTTGTGGATTTACAATTTATGGTTTTTTTTTCACGGTCAGACATGCTTTCAAACAGGGAGGAGGGAAGGAAGCAAGGAAGAAAGGAAGGAAGGAAGGAAGCAAGGAAGGAAAGAAACATGAAAGAGAGAAAGGACAGAAGAAAGCATGTATAGAAGGAAGCATGGAAGCAAGGAAGGAATGGAGCAAGGAAGAAAGGAAAGAAAGAAGAAAGCATGGAAGGAAATAAGTAGGCATGGACAGAAGGAAGCATGGAAGCAAGGAAGCTAGGAAGGAAGGAAGGAAGGAAGGAAACATGAAAGAATGTACAGAAGGAAGCATGTAAGCAAGGAAGGAATTGAGCAAGAAAGAAAGAAAGAAGAAAGCATGGAAGGAAATAAGTAGGCATGGATAGAAGGAAGCATGGAAGCTAGGAAGCTAGGAAGGAAGGAAGGAAGGAAGGAAGGAAGGAAGGAAACATGAAAGAATGTACAGAAGGAAGCATGGAAGCAAGGAAGGAATTGAACAAGAAATAAAGAAAGAATAAAGCATGGAAGGAAGGGAGCAACGAAGGAAGGAAGAAAGGAAGGAAACAAGGAAGAAAGAAAGGAAAGAAGTAGGCATGGACGGAAGGAAGAATGGAAGCTAGGAAGCATGAAAGCAAGGAAGGAAGGAAGGAAAGAAACAAGGTAGAAAGAAAGGAAAGAAGTTGGCATGGACAGAAGGAAGCATGGAAGCTAGGAAGCATGGAAGGAAGGAAGGAAGGAAAGAAAGAAAGAAAGAAAGAAAGAAAGGAAAGAGGTTGGCATGGACAGAAGGAAGGAAGGAAGGAAGGAAGGAAGGATGAAAGAATGTACAGAAGGAAGCATGGAAGCAAGGAAGGAATTGAGCAAGAAAGAAAGAAAGAAGAAAGCATGGAAGGAAGGGAGCAATGAAGGAAGCAAGAAAGGAAGGAAACATGAAAGAAAGAAAGGAAAGAAGTAGGCATGGACGGAAGGAAGAGTGGAAGCTAGGAAGCATGGAAGCAAGGAAGGAAGGAAGGAAGGAAGGAAGGAAAGAACAAGGTAGAAAGAAAGGAAAGAAGTAGGCATGGACAGAAGGAGGCATGGAAGCTAGGAAGCATGGAAAGAAGGAAGTAAGGAAGGAAGGAAGGAAGGAAAGAAAGAAACAAGGAAGAAAGGAAAGAAATAGGCATGGACAGAAGGAAGGAAGGAAGGAAGCAAAGAAGAAAAGAATGAAAGGAGCTAGGAAGGAAAGAATGAAAGAAGGAAGCAAGGAAGGAAAGAAGGAAAGGAGCTAGGAAGGAAGGAAAGAATGATGCAAGGAAGGAAAGAAGAAAAGGAGCTAGGAAGGAAGGATTGAAGGAAGCAAGGAAGGAAAGAAGGAAGGAAGCATGGAAGAAACAAAGAAAGAAAGGAGGGCAAGGAAGCAAGGAAGGAATGGAGCAAGGAAGAAAGGTAGGAAGGTTGGAAAGAAAGAAAGAAGGAAGCAATGAAGAAAAAGTAGTATGGAAGGAAAAAAGCATGCAATGAAGGAAGGAAGGAAACAAGGAAAGAAACAAGGAAGAAAGAAAGGAAAGAAGTAAACATGGACAGGAGGAAGCAAAGAAGGAAGGAAGTAAGGAAGCAAGGAAAGAAGGAAGCAAGAAAGGAAAGAAGCATGAAAGAAAGGAAGGAAATAAGGTACCAAGGAAAGAAGGAAGCATTGAAGATACAAAGCAAGAAAGAAAGGAGGGCAAGGAAACATGGAAGCAAGGAAGGAATCGAACAAAGAAGAAAGTAAGGAAAGAAAGAAGGAAGCAAAGAATAAAAGAAGCATGGGTGGAAAGAAGCACGCAATGAAGGAAGGAAGGACAGACAGTATTGAAATGTTTCACCACAAAGGTTTTACACATTGTTGGAAATGACTATAAAATAGATCTAAACAGATAACTGACAGGACTGTACAACTCCAATGTGTACACCAATGTTCTTAGTATGTAAACATGTACTGCATTTATTTATATTGTATATAGTACCTGAGGTCTCTGAGACCCCACATAGAAGAAATTTTCATGCAGGATGTTTAAAACATGCTATAAAGTTAAAAAATTGTTCATAATCAGTTCTCAAAAAATTACTATACTTCAGTGTTATGTGTATTTTTTAAACTATAAATGAAATAGCGTTTCAAACAGGTATGACTTTCTTTCTTCTGTGAAACACAAAAAGATACATTTTGAAGAATGTTCACGCTGCTCTATATAGTTCCTTTTTAGAATTTCACCGTCTCTTGCCCCTTTATGCCTTTGTTGTATGGAAAAGTATGAACATTCTTTAAAATATCTCTTTTTCTACCATCTTTTGGGTTTTGGGATTTTCATCCTTTTACTCACTGTTTCAGGTTTCTCATGAGAGACCAATGGCAACATGAGGCTTTAGTGTCTGTACTTGTGTGTGTATGTGAGCATATGTGAGACCATCTGAGCGATAGGCTGTTACAGAAGTCGTGAAACCGGTAGACATTCAGTAAGATATATCGCCACAATCATCATGATTCAGCTGCTCAATATAGCAGAACCTCAGTCTGCCCACAGCACAGTCTTACGCACACACAGAAACACACTCACATAATGCTCCAGGTATCTGGCTATATAGAAAGCTATACATGCACCTTGTATTGTATAACCTTCAGCCCAGTAATAACAGCACTGAATAGAGTCACTTCCTGCATCAGGCAATCAATATGGCACATTCAGGCATCAATAATTTAGTACTGCACAGAGATTGTCAATCACACAGCTTCTTACCTTGCATTACATACATTTTAACTCACCAGCAAATGAATATTTGAAATATACTATAAGTGTGTTGTAGAGAAAGAGACCATAATCTCATTTCTGTTTGAGAGCGACAGCGACTCAATCTTCCCATTTAAAAAATGAAAAAATCGGAAAAGCTGTCCATTAATAAATCAAAGCAAACTGGTAATATGTCAATTTACAAGTGTGTGTGTGTATGTGTGTGTGTGTGTGTGTGTGTGTGTGTGTGTAGAAGCTCTGCAAACCATTCCAACACTTTTTCTCCTTTTTATTTATTTCCCTAAGCTGCAAACAGAAATGTGAGCCATGAAATGGAAAATGATCTATGACGGTGTTCGAAGTCGAGGAACACAGAGAGTGGGTTTAGAATGTTAAGTCCCTTTATGAAGAAGAGATTGAAGACACCTTCCCACAGTGCTTTGCTGCAGAGATGCTCAGTTAAATGATCTATGACAAAGTCCAGACTCAGAGAAATCTCTTTAATTTTCACTTTACACCAGCCCACGTTTTCCGCAAGTGTGTTGATTTCTTCCTGTTTGTTTGATCTTATTCGTTAGGATTTCAAAGACAAAAACTAATCAGCAAGAGGTTTTATGTCTCTTCATCAAACGCCTCCTCTGTGTTTGTCATTACTTTAACTAGACAAGAAATCAAAAAAACTAATTTAAACTCTATAACTTCATAAATTAGACAAAAAGTTGTTGGTGCAACAGTACCTGCCAGTGGAGTTAAATCACCAAAAACCAAGATATAGCAAGTTCCAATGACGTCATCCAAACTTCATCACGGAACAGCATCAAATCAAGTCCCAAATATTTTTTATGAATTCCTGACAGTATCAAAACATGCTGCAGCAGCCATACTCAAATGTCACATTATAGCACCTCTATACACATCTAAAATACTCTATTGAAGAGAAGCTTCTTAAGACTCATTCAAATACATACTATACATACTGAAGCCATATGACAAATTGAAAGAGAAAAGACCAATAATAATAAAATAATGTTAACAACAGCACCAGCCTTAAAATGACTCACACTAAAGATGAAACACATATATAGTTTTGTTCATAACTTTGCAAATTAGACTGTTGCTGCTATAAGAATGAACATATATATATAACAATTAAGTCTTAACTTATTCTGATCTTAATTTAATTTAGTTGGGAAAGCAATCAATTGATCCATTAAGGGGATGTTGCTTTATAATGTTGCACAGCTGTCATGAAGGATACATCTAGAGGTGCTTGTTTCCTTTTCATATTTTCATTTTCATTTTTCTTCAATTGTTAGCTTAGCTAACATTTACTACATATCCAAGTTCACCTTACTCACATTTGGCACATAATAGCGGGACAATAGCACTGTTTCTGCGCTTGTATGATGGCTGTGTGGGAAGCGGGTTCACAAACCATGTGTTCCAAATGGCATAATTGATGCCTTCGGAGAGCATTTAGAAGGGAGAACATCACTGCAGTCATGCGGTAAGGTCCATAAAAGTGTTGTAAGCCATTAACCAAATCAACCAGGTTCACATTACAAACTTTGTTTTGAGGCCAAAAAAATCAGACAAAGGTACAAGGCTGTGTACTTACCGTCTTTTATGAGGGCATGAACTACAATCCCATAAAGCCTTGCGAATTATGTAATGAAATAAAAAATGATGGGAGCATATAAAACTATTGATTTGAGGTTGTTTATAAGTATAGAAACAATATATTTTACTTTAATGGCAAAATATTCTGATATGTGCAAATAAATAAGTAGGTAAAGGGTGAAGGGAGTACGACTCGATAACATCATTCACAGTGCGTCATGGGAGTGGGTGGTCGTTCTAGATATGTTTTGAGGGCTATGAAAAAAGCTTCACTCTGATAGGTGAAGCTTTCTCTGCTGGACCATGGGTAATGTGGTTGTTTACCAGGAATTCCGCTATCAAACACGATTTTTAAACTATGAATTTGAAATAACGCAGACTTTGCACACAGTTTTTCTAAGTCAATTGTAATGGTATATATATATATATATATATATATATAAATACCATTTTTAAATGGTAAAAAATTTGAGTGAGCAAATTTAACTTAAGTTAATACAGTAACTTACAAATCTGATGTACTTGGTACTTAAACTTAATAGAATTAAAATTGACTTTGTATAAGAACATTTCACATTTTAAAATTTCCTGTTGAATCATGTACCACATGACATATGGAAACCTTCCACAGGGAAGCTTAATGCATGCTATGTAGTCTATGAGACAACATCACCTTGCAATACAGGAAACTGAAATAAGTTACAGAGCTGTGCACGCAGACCTCATCACTTGATGCACAAAACACGATGATGGTAACAATGAACAGATAATTTTTTTTTTTAATGGATGGAAGCATGGAAGCATGGAAGCAAGGAATGGGTCATTTTGATTAGAAAACACAAAACAAGAAGTTACCAAACATTACAACAAAATCAATATTAAACATGGTGTTAATCAGCTTGCAAACAGTGAAACCATGCAAGCTCATTAACTGTTCAAGCCCAGTGCATGCTGGGAACACCAGCTTCGAAAGGTTAGGTAAAATTTGCTTATTTTATTTACCTGTGAAATTGACAAGGTTTTCTACTTTAGGATTGGTACATGATGTCACATTGTAAAGATAACAAACAATCATGAAAATTATTTACTTAGAAGCTAGAACATTAATTTTTACATATTTGAATTGATTACAAATGTAGAATTTACTTAATACTTACAAGTTGACTAATCTCAGTGTAAAAAGTACTTAATCTTTTCTGCTATATTTACTTTTCCCGAAACACAGAAGAAATAGACTAAATGTGTATAGACTTTGTAATCACAATCACTGAAATCACTCTCTATCCAAAAGTAATACAGTAAGTAATGATTATTTGATAAACATTACTCAAAAACAAAGTGGAAAATAAGTGTCTGAAGCCTTGAAACAAAACTCTCATGTATCTTTCAAAGATTTGACTACTTTTGCCTTCCTTTCTTTCCTTCCTCGCTTCCTTCATTTTGCCTTCCTTCTTTCCTTCCTTTTTCTCCAATAAAAATACAATTATTATCTGTAGGTTTCCAGCAGGGTCAGCTGTCAGACAAGCACACACACTATTATTTGAGGACAAGTTTTGATTAGACAAGCTTCTTTATTGCTTTGCTGTGATGATATTTCTCATGCCTGACAATGACTTGGAGTTATGAGACAAGTAAAAAGTGAAACTTCAAGTGATGGTTTTCTTTGTGTCTAGCCTCAAAAACTATCCTTGCTAGTTATATACCAAATTACCAAGGTTCAGCCATGCAACTCTATGTGGCGCAAGCTTATAGGTCTTTGAACTTTAATCTGTTAGCCAGTCGGCTAGCTTGTGTAGGCTGATTGGTCCGTTGACATGTAATTTTGTAGCCAATCAACTTGCGTCTCTCTCTTTGTCTAACCCACCTCCACCCCAGCTTCACTGGTCTAGATCTGCTAGATGGGGATTGTTTGTAATGTATATTGGTGTAGCACCATGTTGTACATGTCTTGCGTTTTGTCTAATTGTGCAGCAGCAGCATGTCCACATGCTTAACTCAGTATTTCTGTGTATTTTCTAGCAGTAGCAAGTCTCTGTACTAGCTAGCAGTAACATCAGCAGATCTAGTCCACCAAGACCAATATCCTATCAATATGTCATACCCACATTAACATGCTAAACCTTTCAATAAAACTCAAATAATGAAACACTTTCTTTCTTTCTTTCTTCCTTCTGTGGAACACAAAGGAAGCTATTTTGAAGAATGTTTTTTCAACAAGGTTTTTTTTGATTGTCTAGCCAAATGTAGATGTAAATGTAAGTGTCACTCTGTTTCTCTGAATCTCAGCATAGTTAAGCCACAGGTCAGATAATAGTCTAAGAGACCTGATTTTGGCCATACAGTAATAAAATAAATAAATAAATAAAAATTAGTTACAGAATTTTTCTTTTGTAGTATAGTATATGTAAGAGTAAATAAAACATGAATAAATGCATGTGATAGATTAAAAAAATAAATAAATAATAGTATGTTACATGTCACATGATCTTTCGAATCCACAATTTTGAGTCCAATTTTGAATATCTTTGTCTTTTGGAAGTTCAATCAAATAAAGAGTCAAGAAAAAGATGTTAAAACCAATCAGAACCTTCTCCAGTTTGATTTAGATGTTTCAGGTCAAGTCAAGTCATTTTTATTTGTATAGCGCTTTTCACAACACAAAAGCAGCTTTACAGAAAACTGATGGTGTGATGTCTGAAAATCCTCATTGTGCGGTTTAAATGAATAATGCGATTGAAAATCATTCCTTAAAAATTATTGTCTTAAGGTGTCATAAAACCTGAATGGATCGAAGTTTTTATGCATTTTGCCTTGTGCAATCTCAGATTCGCATTATAAATGTATGAAGTTTGGGACTGTGGGATTGGTCAATGTTATGCTGCATTGTCGTGGTGATCACAGTTGTCATGTGAATGTTCTCTCCCCCACGGATCACAATAACATGGATATAAACAATATACTGTATATATAACTCATAAATAAGTAAACACATTTCTGCCTTTTTGTTTCAGGCAGGAAATGTGACTTGTTTTTCCAAGCAGACTAGCTGGATAATTGAAGATTACATTTCCAACAAATGTAAAATGGGGTCCAAAAGTCTGATACCACTAGTGAAGGTACTTCTATTTTTCATTACAAATTATATTATCAGCGTAACAATTTGAGTCAAAGGTTTAATTGAAAAATTTACATGAATTTGTCTCTCTTTTGCTTTAATGACAGCATGCACTCAAGCTGGCATGAATGTCACAAGTTCGTCCAGTATGATTTGAGAATGTTCCAAAATGTTCTTGTGTGATTCAGTGGAAGCAAGCAAATCTGACCTTTTGCACAAAGGAGTTAACATGGTCAATGTCACAAATTTGCTTACATTTGAGTAGTGACCTTGACATAGTGCAGAATCTTAAATCTTTAATCTTTATTTCACATAACTTTTCTTGTGTTAAAGTTTTCAAAATTCGTAAACATTGTTTATTTCCAGGTTTAAATATAATGGCAGATTTTCAGTAAGGTCTTAGATTTTGGACCCCCACTGTGTTTTGTACTGCGTGTCATTGTGAGTCATGAAAAAATAAAGTAAAAATAATAAAATATCCATGTGTGCATAAACAATCTTTAAAAAAGGAGGGCTCAATAAGTACGCTCTTTACTCACTTCAGTGGTTGTGAGTCCAACAAAATTGGTTCATATGTTTGAGTTGTTAAGAGCTGTCACAGTTTGTGTATATAAATGTATAAAATATGAGACAGACAGAATGAGAGAGTTGTAGAATGTGTTTACGATCTGTATAATTTCTGTTTGTACTAGCGGAGCAGAAAAGAGCCGCTTTCGGCAAACAAATAGACATCATTTTTAAAACCATTTCTCTGTTTGATCTGTCTCTCTGTTTCTCTTTCATCCCCCGACTCCTAACCAAACTTTCCTCCATCTGATCCTCCTCTCTGTCCGTCATTCTTAATTAAAAGTGAATTAAAACCAGCCACTTCAGCAGAGGGAATAGATTAGCCGTTGTGTAGGCCAGAGGTGCTCATAATGCTGCATGCTAGCTGCAGGGGTGACATCAAATAAAAACTTTACCAGCACTTTTATCGTCTAATGAGCTCAGGGAAGCAAACAGGATTTCGATTTATCCAAAAACAAACACATCAGTTTTGAAAAGTAAAAAAACAATATGGTGTCCCCTTTGGCTTTATGAATATATAAATTGTTTTATAAATATATAGTGTGTTGTCTATTGGCTGTCCGCCCAGCAATCAATCAGGATAGATAGAGCGAAATAATGAGAAAAAAACGATAGAACAAATGAACAACAGATAGAACAAACAATAAAATAAATGAATAGAATTAACAAATGATAGATAGAATGATAGAACAAATGTAGTATAAAATGGTAGAACTAACGATAGAACGAACAAACATACTACTCGTCCAACGAACGAAGGACAGAAAAAGCAAACGATACAATTAATGGTTTAATGATAGGTCTAACGATAGAACTAAAGATAGAGCTAATGAACATTGGATAGAACAAATAAACAATACTACAAACAAACCATAGAATGATAGAACTGATAGAATGAAAGAATGAAACATAGATCTGACTAAACAAAAGAACGAACGAATGATAGAATGAATGATAGATAGAATGAACGAACGATAGAATGACAGAACAAATGATAGAACTAATGACAGAATGAACAAACTACAGAATGACAGAACTAATAGAACTAACAGTAGAATTAACGAACGATAGAACAAACAAAGAACAGAACAAACGAACGATAGAATAGACAGAACGATAGAACAAACAAATGCTAGAATGACAGAACTGATAGAACAATAGAATGAATGATAGAACTATAAATACAATTATAGAATAAACAAATGACAGAGTGAAAGATAGAACAAATAAATTAATGAACGCTAGAATCGACAGAAAAATAGTTCACACAAACAAACAAGAGAACGACAGACTACATCAAAAGAGTAGACAGAACAATAGAACAGACAAATGATAGAATGACAGAACAGATAGAATGATAGAACAAACAAACAAAAGAACACTAGATAAAAAGAACAACAGACAGGCAGATAGACAGAGAACGACAGAATAGATAGAACGACAGAACAAACAAATGAAAGAATGCTAGATCAAAAGAACAACAGACAGACAGACAGATACAGTAGATGATAGATAGATAGATAGATAGATAGATAGATAGATAGATAGATAGACAGACGGACGGACGGACAGATAGACAGATAGATAGATAGATAGATAGATTGATAGGTAAAATGACAGACAGACAGACAGATACATTAGTTGATAGATAGATAGACAGACAGACAGACAGACAGACAGACAGACAGACAGACAGATGGACGGATGGATGGACAGACATACAGAGAGATAGACAGACAGACGGACATACAGACAGACAGACAGATGGACGGACGAATGGACTGACAGACATACAGAGAGATAGACAGACAGACGGACATACAGACAGACAGACAGATGGATGGACGAACGGACTGACAGACATACAGAGAGATAGATAGATAGATAGATAGACAGACAGACAGACAGACAGACAGACAGACAGAGACAGACGGATGGATGGACAGACATACAGAGAGACAGACAGACAGACAGACAGATGAACGGACGAACGGACTGACAGACATACAGAGAGATAGATAGATAGATAGATAGATGCTGTAGATAGATAGGTAGATAGATAGATAGATAGATAGACAGACAGACAGACAGACAGACAGACAGACAGACGGATGGACAGACGGACGGATGAACAGACATACAGAGAGATAGATAGATAGATAGATAGAGAGAGAGATAGATAGATAGATAGATAGATAGATGTCATACAAAGTCCAGTGAAAAAAAAGCTAAATCAATATTCGGTGTGACCACCTTTGCCTTTAAAACAGCCCCAATTCTCGTAGGTACACCTGGACACAGTTTTTCTTGGTTGTTGGCAGATAGGATGTTCCAAGCTTCTTGGAGAATTCGCAGCAGTCCTTCAATCTATTTAGGCTGTCTCAATTACTTCTTTCTCTTTATGTAATCTCAGACTGATGTAATGTTCAATGGGGGGCTTTGTGGGGGTCATGACATCTCTTGCAAGTGTTCTTCTAATCTTGTCTATTTGCAAAAGTAATGTTTGGGAGTCTAACATGTATATTTCCTAGTGACTAAAGCTGAAGATATAAATAACCATCTTATGACAAATGTTTTTGTGAAACATCTTATGTGCCTAAGACTTTTGCACAGTACTGTAGATAGATAGATAGATAGATTTTTATTTATTTATTATCAATTACTAGTTTCATCATAGAAACCAGCAGGGTTGGGAGGGTTACTTTTGAAATGTATTCCACTACAGATTATAAAATACATGCTCTAAAATGTAATTTGTAACGTATTCCGTTGGATTACTCAAGGTCACTAATGTATTATACATATTTTGGATTACTTCTTCAGCACTGGTAGATTTTTTCACTTGTTTTGACTATAAAAACTCTGCCAGTACATTAAGACAAAATAGACATGTTAAAAATACATTCTCTGAAAAACCTAAATATCTTTATTTATGCTTAAGTCATTATTCTTGCATTTCCGAATAAGGTATTCAGCTTCGGGCACATCCCTTGTAGTAACTATTGTGTTTTGACGAAAACTAGTTACCATGGCATTTTTAAGGGTTGTCTGACATGAGCTATCATCAAACTATAATGAGGCTGTTCTCTCAGGCGCTCTTTGTTTCTGCAGTGGTCCCACTTTCTCTATCTCCTCCTCTGAAGTTCAAAGTCCTTTCTTTAAAACTTGAAAGCTTTCATAGCAACAGCATGTCAATGTTTTGTTTTTCACAGAATTGGCGTTGAAGTAAATAGGTTGCTCATCCAAGCAGGCAGGAATGCAGAAGTAGCAGTGTACTGTTAGCAACAAATCTAACATGGTGTCTACACTGCCAGCAAACGATGTGATGTGACAAAACGTCCTGGTTACTTTTGTAACCTCCGTTCCCTGATGGAGGGGACGAGACGTTGTGTTGATGTAGTGACACTAGGGGTCACTCTTGGGAGCCCCAAACACCTCTGATCTTTGAAAAAAGGCCAATGGGAATTGCTGAGTGGAATTTGCATGCCACTCCCCCGGACATACGGGTATAAAAGGAGCTGGTATGCAACCACTCATTCAGGTTTTGTGCTGAGGAGCCGAGACCAGGTCCCAGCCATTTCAGCGGGTAGACGCAGTTTACCAACAGGGAAACGATTTAGCGGCAAATATACATCACATGGGGTCACCTATGGGGAACCAGCAAATGTGGAGCACCTACCCTAGTACAGGGCTTAGTTTGCACATGTACTGGGCCAGCAGCGAATTTCTCTGCAAATTTCTCGGCGGGTGGGGCTTTGCGGCGGGGCGGAGGCTGGGGCGCCACGTCGAGGGGGCTTGAGCCCCATGGCCGTGCTGAGTCAAGGGACATCGAAGCACTTACCTGGCTCCTGATACCCACCATAGGATCGGTCGGGGACGGGGGAGGAAGTATATCGTCCCCGCAGTCAGTCGGAACCATCCCGGTGTGGGCATGCTTGTACCACAGCTAGACGCACAGGGGCGGGGGGCAGCCGCTGGAGTGCCAAACCTGCCGAAATGGAATGGTGGACGGTGGAAGAGGTGGCTTGTCCAGCAGCGCCGTAGGTTCCGTAGCTTCAGGCGCCCGTGCCAGGTGGTGGCGCTCTGTGGGTACAAGTGCACCGGGAGTCCCTTATCCACCTGGGGGATCCCCGAATAGCCCCTGGCCGCCCCACCATCGAGGGGAGTGAGGGCGGGGGAGCTGAGTGATCGGGATCGGGTCGTGAAAGGTGCCCTCCACTATCTTGTCAGCTCCTCATGCTCCTCAGAGAAGAAAGGCGCTCCTAGCCGGGGAACCAATCGTCGAGCCGCGTGGGTTCAGGGGATAGTGGAGGGTTCCACTCTAACCCGACGTTCGCAGCTGCGCTCGAGAGCTCATCGTCTTCCCGGGCCCGGAATAAGAGGTCGAACTCGCCCTGAGATGAGCCGGCGATCTCATCCGAGAGCCTGACCGGGGCAAGTGAGCGTGCTGAACAATGGGAGGTCCGTGGGGGGATACCCGGCGGAGGTGCTCCCATTGAGGTCCCCAAATCGCCTCCATTGATTACCGCCGCGGCCTCATACCCGTAGGTAGAAGGACCGAGGCGGGGAGCCACTGGGGTGGCTTTCTTTCTCACGAAGGCAAGCCGCGACTGCAACGTTGCCATGGTCATGTTCTCGCAGTGAACAAGACCCATCCACGAACGATGTCTCCGCATGGGCAGCGCCCAGACACGTAAGACAGCGATCGTGGCCGTCAGAATCTGGGAGATAACGATCACAACCAGGAATAACACACAAATGGGAAGGCATCTTTAAAAAGATGTTCCGTGTGTGCCGGTGCACCGGTGCAGAGGGGGGAGAAGCCGCTGAAATGCGCCGTAGAATCCAGCAGAGGAGGTGAATGAGAATCGCGGAGAATTCAGCTCAATGAATAGAACTGCTCGGCTCCGAAGAGAAAATCTGAATGAGTGGTTGCATACCAGCTCCTTTTATACCCGTATGTCCGGGGGAGTGTCATGCAAATTTGGGGCTCCCAAGAGTGACCCCTAGTGTCACTACATCGACACAACGTCGAGTGAGTGACAGATAGGGAACTAGATTACACCTATTATAATCAGCAAAGCTGTCTACACAGCAGGCACACAATGTTGTTGCCATTTCTGTTGATTATAATCGGAGCGATTTAGTTTTGACGTGTCCCATCTGACAGACTGAGTTTTGAATAGCATACTCATATGATTTAGCCTACTGTATGTACAATGTGCATATTGCATAGTATGCAAATATATACATGAGACATCATGAGGTCATGTGACAACTATGTAGCATATTTCTGTTTAAAATGCTCAATGCATACATTTAAAACACCTTCACATACTATGTAAGTAGTATACAGTATATACTGCGCAGTTTGTAGTAGGCAATACATCAGTCAGTATTAAGAAGTAATGATGCGATGTGTGTGTGTGTGTGTGTGTGTGTGTGTGTGTGTGTTTTAATACAGATCCTGACAGTTTCATGTTACCAGGCCAGTAATTATTCCAGTTAACAGCAAAGCATAATAGGGTTTGAATCATACTAGTGTTTCACATACTATTTTCTACAAAATAGTAGACAGCTTACAGTACATACTGAACAGTATGCATTAAACAGTAAGCTAGTATTCCATTCCCAAACATAGCCCACAATAAGAAGATACAGTAGGTACTATTATGTCTGTTGATGCACACTAGTGTTTGACATGTTTAATATTGCATATAATTGCATTGTACTGTTTCACATATATAGTTTTCAATTCAAGTACGCACATTTTAAATTTCAAACATTTCTATCGGTCAACAGTGGTCAGGCTGATGTAATGGTCAGATTATTCTTAGCAGTGTGAGACCTTGTGCCGGTTTGGGTGCATTTTGTTGAAGTGGAGGGGCTCTGAGATCACAGTGAGATGGTGTAAAATATCTAATGACTTTCACAGACGATCCACAGAGACAATAATGTGTCTGTCTGTGTCTGTGGTGTGTGTGTGTGTGTGTGTGTGTGTGTGTGTGTGTGTTTTAACAGAGGTCCTGACAGTTTCATGTTACCAGGCCATGTGCTGGACACTTCATCCTTGACATGGAGACAGCTATAAAAATGTGTGTCTGCCTCATAATGGAAGAGCAGCTGGAGAATAAGGTCTCACACTCTTACGAGCTGGATTGGAAAGAGATTAATATTTAATAGATGGTTATTTTTCCTCCTGCTGAGAAAATGCAATACACCAATCAGTGTCAGCACACTTATATTAGACAGTGACTTGACGCTCTCTCTCCCCGACTAATGAGAAAGAGATGATTATTCACGTCTAGCTCAAGAAAACAAACAGATTGATGAGAAAGAGAAAAGAGTAAGAAATACAGCGAGAGAGGCAGAAGAGACCGAACAATTATCCTGATCCTGCAAAAAACTTTTTACAGCACATACATTCACCAAATTTAAGAAACGAATACTAAAACAAAAACTAAACAAAAATTAGGGATGCACCGATACAAAATTTGTGTGTAGATATCTGATTATTTAGAACAACAATACAGATACCGATAGTTTGGTGGTTCTGCTTTTTTATGCTACCTTGTTTTAAATCACTGATACAGTAATTAATTACAAAACTTCAAAAGAAATTTAAATAACTTTATTCACTATTATGTCTCTACATGACTTACTTGTTTCAGAGTAACTGGTCTCAGTTATAAACAGATCACTCCAATTTTAAGAGCACACACATTCACCTTACCAATTTTTTTAAATAACTGCAGTGCAACCATTGTGTGCATTTAATTCAAGAATACTACAACGAAAACTAAACGGAAAAATATTAATAAACCAATGCTTAATTTGTGTGCTGGTACAATATCCGATTATTCAAACAACAATACTGATATCGATACCGATAGTTTGGTTGTTCTCCTTTTTTATGCTACCTTGTTTCAAATCGCTGGTAATCACACAAATTCAAAAGAAATTTAACTAATGACTTTATTCACTATGTACATGTCTTATTTGTTTCAGAGTAACTGGTCTCAGTTATAAACTTTATTTAAAACAATACCGATATCGATAGTTTGGTGGTTCAGCTTTTTATTTTTTGCTATCTTGTTTTAATTCATTGATTATTAACTACACGACTTCAAAATAAATTTAAGTAATAACTTTATTCCCTGTGTCTTTACATGTCTTCCATGATTCATAGTGACTGATCTCAGTGATAAACAAAACACATAAACAAAAAGCACATTATTAACTTACATTAACATTCTTAACTCTTTAGCTTTAGCTAAAACTTTAGCTTTAACAAACTCATCATATTCCTTGCTGTCTCAAGCTTTACAGTGATTAATAAGATTAGTTGTATTAAAGTTTTAATGGTAGTTCCACTTTGAATTCTATCAACTTTTCTGTCATTGTCACCAAATTCAAAGTAATACAGAATTTTTTTTCACACACAGCACAAGTTTTAGGCAACTTGTTGGATGCATTTTCCCACCCCTTTTTGAAAGAAAACAATCTACCCTGATCAACGGCTGTTTGTTTGGCCAATGGCAATTGGCCAATGTCCGATACTGGCCGATACTGATGTTTGGCCGATACATCGGTGCATATCTAATGAAAACTTATGTTAATGTTAACTAAATTATAATTGGAAAACTGAAACTAAACAAATACATTTTAAATTAAAAATTATAAACTTAACACTGGCATGTATCTGTCCTTAGCCATGATGTAGACCTTATTTTCGCTTATGTTTTCGCGAGGCAAAGGGTCAGTCTTTGAGCATATTTTGATATATGTTGGATGCGCTGATTTCTGTCTCTTAATTTCACACTTGGATGACCACTCAATATGTTTTAACCAGAAGAAAATCTTCTCCTTCACCTTCCCCCTTCTCACTTGCCCTCTTTTTTGCTGACAAAAGCATATGTAGAGAGAGAGGGAGAAAAAAGAGAGAGAACAACAAAGACACTGAGCCAGAGGCATTAAAAAACGAGTGGGCCACTAACCGAATCCCTGGTTGGGATCTCAAGTCTCTTAGTCCTCTTTTACTGGATCTTAATTTCGTACCCCAGAGCTCTGAGATCTGTCAGTCCTGAACAACACAACCCCGACAGCCTGAGGCACAAACCCCTGCTCAGCCAAAGCTCCCCCAACAACACAATCATAAAGAGAATTCATATTTGGAAGAATGTTCTCACGCTATGGAGAAAATCTGAAAACCGCAATATTAAGAAGATTGGTTCTTCTTAGACAAATCACTAATGAGGTCTTCTTGAATTCTCAAGTGTCTTCAATCAATCAGATTGAATGTAGAGCAGATGGAAACTCAGAAGTCTCCTGCATCTCAGATTTTTCTTGTGAGGAAAAAAAAACCCTAGTAATCTCATATGTAATCTCATATTTCAACAATGTCCCCTAATGATGCACAGATCTGTCAAGACATCAGAATCTGCCATTAAAAGCCAGAGATTGCGATGTTAACAATTAACATCAAATTATTCAAGGACATTTTTTTAAGTGCCATACTTCTACTGTATGTCAACAATTGCCACATTATTGGTGAAACTTGCTAAAGCAAGTATCCATCCTGATCTGAAAATTGCTTGACTGTGGCGGCAAGTGATATACAGTGGTTCATAACACATTTTGCTGCAGTTCCAAAGTGAAATGTCTACTGAGTGGTGCTAAAAGCGAGTTAAATTTTCTTCCAAACAGATGAAGTTTTAAAGGTTAAAGGGATAGTTCATCCAAAAATGAAAATTCTCTCATGATTTACTCATCCTCCTGGCATCCCAGATGTGTATGACTTTCTTTCTTCTGCAGAACACAAAGTAAGATTTTAAGAAGAAATTTGCAGCTCTGTAGGTCCATACAATACAAGTGAATGGGTGCCAACATCCACATAAAGGCAGCATAAAAGTAATCCACATGACTCCAGTGGTTAAATTCATGTGTTCAGACACGATATGATTGGTTTAGGTGAGAAACAGATCAATATTTAAGTAATTTTTTATAATAAATTCTCCTCCCTACCCAGTAGAGGGCGATATGCACGAAGAATGTGAATCGGCAAAAACAGAAGGAGAAAGTGAAAGAGAAGGAAAAAGGACTTACATATTGATCTGTTTCACACCCAAACCTATCATATATGGATTTAACCACTAGAGTCGTCTTGAGTACTTTTATATTGCCCTTATGTGGATTTGGAAGCTTCAACATTTTGCCACCCATTCACTTGCATTGTATGGACCTACAGAGCTGAGATATTCTTAATTTGTGTTCAGCAGAAGACAGAAAGTCATACACATCTGGGATGGCACGAGGGTGAGTAAATGATGAGAGAATTTTCTTTTTTAGGTGAACTATCTCTTTACTGCTCTATCGAGTTTAAAATATTAAAAATACTTTCCAACCCTAAACCTTAAACCTAACTAATAGTGTCATAAAAAGCAAATGTGAAATCAAAAATGCAATTGCTGAAGCAACCATGTCATTTTGTGTTGCTTCTATGACACTTTTGAGTTGCATGCTCTTCTTTACATCGCAAGTGCAACACTCATCAGTTGAGCTAGTTATGCAATGCAAGCATTATAATGTATCACAAGTCATGCGCTATAGAAAAAGTGTTTAGATGTCATAAGGTAGAACTGTGTGAGGAACAGGTGAAAAGTAAATGTTTATGAACTGATAATCTGCTTTACAAATTTGGATGAAAGGAATAAAAGTAATAGTTGTTTTACTTTTAGCGCCTCTAGTGTTCATTTCACAAGGAAACTGCAGCGATATGTACAATGAGCCACATACAATTTTTTTTATTTTTTTTTATGTGGGTATTGTAATGTGATTCTATGAGAACAGGTTGGGTTATAGGCGTTTGTTCAAATCCCTAACCCTAAGTATTAAACTTTAGTGTGCAATTTATTGAAGAAAGGTGTGCTGCTTTTCTAAGTGATCAGACTCATGATTTTACAAAGGCGAAAGCAAAAGTCCCATAGACTTACATTGAAGGAACGGACCTGACACTGTATCTAGGAACCAGAATATCATAGAGATTACCCAGCAACTACCTAGTACACCCTATCAACACTCTGTCAGCCACCCGCAATAGACCAGCATCATGGTAATCAGTTTTGCATGGGAAAAGCATTACTCGCATCTTCTTTAGACAAATATATTTTCTCCGAAGGAATAGTAAGGGAACCATCCGAGAGCAAGTTGACACATCAATTAAACATAACTAAGAACTCAATTAAGTCTCCTGAGTAATGAAAGAGCAACTTCAAGGTTAATCAATGTTTTGGACACTCTTACATACTTCAACCTTATCTATATGAGATATAGCAATATTAAAGTGATGTACAAGCCTGCGCACACATACACGCACATATAAACACAGGGTCCAGAGCCTGGCCAAGCTTATTACGGTAATAAAATAAAATCAGTTAAATTAGATCTGTTTTCTGAAGCCCAGGCTGTCAAAGTCATGATGACTTTCATCGGTTACAGAAAGAGAGCGAGAGGTCTCAGGTGATATAGCACTCCGACACCAGTGTGACAATAAAAGGAGCAGAATAGAGGGAGAATGAGGCAAAGAATACGAAATGGGAGCATGACAGAGAAAAGCAAGAGATGCTACAATATAGCAGCACTCATTCTAAAAAGCATCTAATTCCATTACATTGTTATTTGTAATGAAAAGTAACGCAGGAAAGTTCTATCAATGCGGTTTGTAATTTTAGAGTGAAAATGCAACCGCCGCATCACATTCAGCATTATGTTAATGCAATTACTTCCTGGTAGCGCTAGAGGTAATAGTGATCAAGTTTGAATTAAGCTAAAATTTCTGATGGGGGATCAATACTGTAATTTGACTTAATGGTTTTGATTTCATTGTACATGAACTTTTGGGTAATGTGTGTCACTTGTAACATGTTACCCTGAATACAGAAAACAGAGTCAGAAGGAGGGGGGCGGCTGTGAAAAATAAGAACATGAGAATGAAATTACAGAAATAAAGGGAATAAAAAAGGAAGGTGAATTGAAAAAAGAGTAAGAAGAGTAAAATAAGGGAGAGAAGAAAGCGGATAGTAACCAGAGAGAGAAATCTAAATGGAAACAGGCATTATGGGAGATCAGATTCATCATTAGTTCTATAAAAGATGCTTCAGCTACTCATTTTCTCTCTCTCTCTCACTCTCCCTCTTCCTCTCTTTGCCCAGTTTCTCTCACCATGAGTCATATTTGGAGTCTTCACTAAATCAGAAAAGCATCAGCTCTCTTATCACTTAAGCTGCTCTGAAATGGATGCTTAGTGCATACTCAACTCAGAATTCATTAGCAGTGAGTATGATAAGACCTTAATACATACTAAACATATTGCTCCACATAGCATTAGTGGTATACATTACAGCCGTGATTCTCAACTGGAGGGTCACGAAGATGAGTCACATGTCTGAAAGGGTCTTATACAGCAGTGAAAAATAAAACACATACTAAATGTAAAAAAAATAAAAAAATAAATAAACATAAAATTTGACCCAGACTACAGGTTCACTTGCAATGTGAATAATGCATAGTTTGTTTATTCCCATTGTTGACCACATATACAGTACTGTGCAAAAGTTTTAGGCACTTGTGAAAAAATGTTGCACAGTGAGGATGTCTTCAAAAATAATGACATAAATAGTTTTCATTTATCACTTAATGTCATACAAAGTCCAGTAAACATAAAAAAGCTAAATCAATATTTGATGTGACAACCTTTGCCTTTAAAACAGCCACAATATATATATATATATATATATATATATATATATATATATATATATATATATATATATATATATATATATACACACACACACACACACACACACACACACACACACACACACACACACACACACACACACATACTGTATGCATAGGCTTACATATGCCTATTATAATGTATAAAATTTATATTTGTATATTACCCAGCTCTTTCCAGCAAGTCAGTACACACTACGCAATCAAATCTGATGCCTGCTTTTAAAGGAATTTTCCACTTTAAGATCCAAATTCAGGTTCAGTTCTATATTTGGACCATGAAAATAGAATTCTACCCAGAACAGTACTGAGGGGGATTGTATATACACTACCGGTCAAAAGTTTTGAAACACTTACTCATTCTTTATTATAATTTTTTTTTTTTTTTTTTTTTTCACATTTTAGAATAATAGTAAAGTCATCAAAACTATGGAATAAAATAAATGGAACTATGGGAATTATGTTGTGACTAAACAAAATCCAAAATAATAAAAACTGTTTTATATTTTAGCATCTTCAAAGTAGTCACCCTTTGCCTAGAATTTGCAGACATGTACTCTTGACATTTTCTCAACCAACTTCTTGAGGTATCACCCTGGGATGCTATTTAAACAGTATTGAAGGAGTTCCCATCTATGTTGGGCACTTATTGACTGCTTTTCTTTATTATTTGGTCCAAGTCATCATTTTCAGAAACTTTGTTTTTAAATAAAATTTTAGTTTTATAATGAAATAAATTAATATGTTGGCACAATTATATTTTTGTCTACAAAACTAATTTCAAACATTTAAGCATACGCCTTCAGTTCAAAATATTTTTAAGATCATGAAAATCATTTCAGTCAAGTGTTTCAAAACTTTTGACCGGTAGTGTAAATGTAAATTTGACTCTGATTTTACACAATCCTTCACAGTACATTTGGGAGATAGGTAATCCATGTCCAAGAAAGTTTACTTAATCCCCAGTTTATTTTTTCTCATAATTACTGCTAAAATTATACAGACATGTGGAATGCACACTTTTATTGTGTCATCAACATTTGTGTATGTGCCTTGTGAAATGAAAGAGAGCAGGTGAATGTGTAAGGACTGGGTGATGGTGTGTGTGCATGTTCCATCCGCTGTGTTTCGCCATCTGGGCATCTGATTATAAATGAATGATTATTTCACGTTGCACATCAAGAATCCTAAGTGAGATTGTCACTAGAGAGACAGACTTGTGCAAGCTGTGTGCAGAGCAAAGGAAATCTCTCTATAACCGAACAAAATACTTAAAGGAGTTTCAGTAAAATAATCTGGGCTTTTAAGACTCTCTAAAGCCACAGTACAGAATAAGCACTTATCAAAACAAACCAAGGCTAAATTGGACTACTAGCTTCCTGAATACAGCACAATTTACACTGTATGCTGCCAACTATTTTTTTTTAAAATAGTATGTGAAACATCTGCAGTGTGCAACCATCAATGTTTCAAACAGAAATCATTGCACATTGTTGTTACAATGACGTGGCATCCAATTATCATTTTGGAAACTTTTGTTTTGCATTTCATGTCCAACTGCATCTAAAATATAAAACTTTAGGCAGTAAAATCAAATTATGAGTTAAGAAGTTAAAAAACGAAGATGTTACAAAATCTAATTCTGGACATTTTGGTGAATGTGATGGGTAATCCAGGTATTTCAAGTATAATATACATACCACACACTGAAGAAAGAGTAGTATGTTACTGTAGTATGCTACTCCAAACAGCTACAGTATGTAGTAATTTTTTTTCCTTCCCTTTTTCTCCTCAATTCGGAATGCCCAATTCCCAATGCGCTCTTAGTCCTCATGGTGGCGTAGTGACTCGCCTCAATCTGGGTGGTGGAGGACGAATCTCAGTCTGAGACGTCAATCCGCGTATTTTATCACGTGGCTTGTTGAGTGCGTTACCGCGGAGACCTAGCACGTTTGGAGGCCCACAACTCACCACGCGCCCCACCGAGAGCGAGAACCACATTATGGCGACCACAAGGAGGTTAATGCTGCCTTCACGTGCTATCAGAATTATCATAAATATGAGTTTCCCAGTTGGAAGTTGCACATGAGCGACCCCTCAAGTCGTAATTACGACTAGGAAAATTTGGAGATACTGATTTATGTATATCAGCAACTATTTGATGCATGTTGTAAATTTCTACACCGTGAAAATAGCTTGTATTTGACAAAAATGCCATTATCTTCAGCAAGCTAACTGAGTGATATGTATTATGGTGTTAAAATAAAAGTTCCTCAAGAAATATGAATGAATGAACCTGGTGTCGTCCATGTTTCCCGTTCTTTTCGACAACAAAGCATGTGAACACGACGCACTCGTAATTACCACTTCGGAAGTGGGAAGTAGGATAATTCCGATAGCACATGACCCAGCGTGACTCTACCCACCCTAGCAACCAGGCCAATTGGTTGCTTAGGAAGCCTGACTGGAGTCACTCAGCACGCCCTGGATTCTACAGTATGTAGTATTTAGACAGTTACTAACTCTTACTATGGAATACTAACTAAATGGAATTTACTGTGCAGTATGTTGCATACTGTGTTATAAAAATAGTATGTGAAATAGTATGCATTATGCAACACAGTTATTTAGCATTTTTAATCTAGTTTTGTGAAAAATGTCTCAACTTTTGCCAGTCTGATCAAATAATGAGTCCAGAAAATTTTAAATCACAGCTGATTTTACCTCTGGATCATTCGTCACACTGGAAATATAAGGTCAAGTCGAGTGCTTTGCATAGTATTCTTCTCAGTATCTCTGTCATATACCACACATTTTAGCAAATGTAGTATGCCATGCAGATTTTCCATGAATATAGTACATTTTCATATTGCGCACCATTCATACACTTCATAATGAAGAAATATTAAGAGCAGAATGAAAGCATGCTATTCCGAACATAACACAAACAATTGTGCACTAATGTGAGAACTCGCACTTGTACTGCAATCGGCATTATATATCACCGTACAAACTCAGTCAGACTTGCGTAAACACCCCCATGCAAGTCTATGGGCTACACACTCTCAGAAAGGCCGCAAAAGATCAAGAATTGACAACATTATCACAGTTAGAGACAGAAAAAGGACTGATAGAAAATAAAGACTCCACTCTCCCTCTGTGTCTCTGATAGATGATGTAATATCCTGTAACTTCCTGGAATTTTTTAGTACGACTGAATATCAGGCAAGAGCTGGTGGCTCTAATGTTTGTTTAATGCTGTGCTTATATTTCTTTAATATTCTTGCCGTGTTCTAACAGTAACTTTGTGTTAAAAATGTTGTCAAATGTTGTTGTTTTTTAACATAGTATGATGGTAAAACCATAGGTGCGTCCCAAACCGCACACTTCTGCACTGTCTTATGCCATTTTATAGTGTAAGTAGTGCGAGTAGTATGTTAACACTGAAAATGCAGCAAAAAGAAGTGTACTTTAAGTACCCGGATGATGCACTTTTTCAAACGTCAAAACGGAGTGTGGAATGTTGGACACTTCATGCACTCATTGCAAGCGGCTTGCTGTACATAGCGGAAGGGGCGGAGTCATCTGGCTGCGCTGCTGGTCTGACAAAACAACTAAATTATGGAGAATGTAGCAGCTAGTAAAACTTCAGTGGATACAGCACCTTACAAATGTGAGTTGAATGCTTTACCATCACACTAAGCTGTGTGAATATGTACATTGTTTAAGATACAAGTGTTGAACTGAGGTTGGCTAACGTGTTAAAGCTAGCAGCAACACATCATTAGCGTTTGAAATGTCACTTCCGTCAGCTGTTAAACATTGTCCGATTTGGGACGATACTACACTTTGAAAATTCATACACTACCTGGCTGTGTGTATAGTATATTTTGTAAGTGCATAGTGTGCAGTTTGGGGCACAGCTCATGTTTTTGGAAATGCATCACAGTAATACAAATGATAGATAGAACGATAGACAGACAGACAGACAGACAGACAGACAGATAGATAGACAGATAGATAGGACTGACGGATGGACAGATAGATAGAACAGGAGACCGACCAACCGACAGATAGATATATAGATAGATACAGTAGATTGCATATGTGATTTATGAAATAAAGAATATGACAGCAAGAATGCAAAACATACACTATATTGCCAAAAGTATTCGCTCATCTGCCTTTAGATGCATATGAAATTAAGTGACATCCCATTCTTAATCCATAGGGTTTAATATGACGTCGGCCCACCCTTTGCAGCTATAACAGCTTCAACTCTTCTGGGAAGGCTTTCCACAAGGTTTAGGAGTGTGTTTATGGGAATTTTTGACCATTCTTCCAGAAGCGCATTTGTGAGGTCAGACACTGATGTTGGACGAGAAGGCCTGGCTCGCAGTCTTCGCTCTAATTCATCCCAAAGGTGCTCTATCGGGTTGAGGTCAGGACTCTGTGCAGGCCAGTCAAGTTCTTCCACACCAAACTCGCTCATCCATGTCTTTATGTACCTTGCTTTGTGCACTGGTGCGCAGTCATGTTGGAACAGGAAGGGGCCATCCCCAAACTGTTCCCACAAAGTTGGGAGCATGGAATTGTCCAAAATCTCTTGGTATGCTGAAGCATTCAGAGTTCCTTTCACTGGAACTAAGGGGCCAAGCCCAGCTCCTGAAAAACAACCCCACACCATAATCCCCCTCCACCAAACTTCACAGTTGGCACAATGCAGTCAGACAAGTACCGTTCTCCTGGCAACCGCCAAACCTAGACTCGTCCATCAGATTGCCAGATGGAGAAGCATGATTCGTCACTCCAGAGAACGCGTCTCCACTGCTCTAGAGTCCAGTGGCGGCGTGCTTTACACCACTGCATCCGACACTTTGCATTGCACTTGGTGATGTATGGCTTGGATGCAGCTGCTCGGCCATGGAAATCCATTCCATGAAGCTCTCTACGCACTGTTCTTGAGCTAATCTGAAGGCCACATGAACTTTGGAGGTCTGTAGCGATTGACTCTGCAGAAAGTTGGCGACCTCTGCGCACTATGCGCCTCAGCATACTCTGTCATTTTACGTGGCCTACCACTTCGTGGCTGAGTTGCTGTCATTCTCAATCGCTTCCACTTTGTTATAATACCACCGACAGTTGACTGTGGAATATTTAGTAGCGAGGAAATTTCACGACTGGACTTGTTGCACAGGTGGTATCCTATCACAGTACCACGCTGGAATTCACTGAGCTCCTGAGAGCGGCCCATTCTTTCACAAATGTTTGTAGAAGCAGTCTGCATGCCTAGGTGCTTCATTTTATACACCTGTGGCCATGGAAGTGATTGGAACACCTGAATTCAATTATTTGGATGGGTGAGTGAATACTTTTGGCAATATAGTGTATTTTAGAATGTCAAGATCACAGCCCCTGTAACAGAAAAATCACTGATTTTTGAAATAAGGGACAAAACAGGTTTTAAATATCTTAGGTCTCAGCTAATAAACCATGCAAGGGAACAGGTTTAAAAAAACAACGTTTTTTTCTTAAAATTGACATTTATTCACTAAGACACTATAAAACATGCTATTTTAATTTGATCCATCCAAAAAGAGTGAAAAAAAGTCTCTAATAACAGTGTTCAGTAAAGGAGTCAGTGATAAAATACATTCTATAATTTTTTTTTCTGTTTTCATACTATTCTGAAAATTCTTACGGAGTTGACAAAATGTAAAATGTTCTTTCTTAACAATGTATTGTACACTGGAGACATTTAGTTTTTTCCTCAGTTAAAGCTGCCTTTATAACCTAAAGTAAAATGTCAAAATTATTCCACAATTCTAACAGAAATGATCACAATGGGATGATGGAGTTGACATGTTGAAGCTGAGACTTAAACATTGTTTGTTTAAAATACAAAATATATCAAACTTACCAGACCACGTGTCCTACTGTTGCATCTACAATGAGTAGGAAGTGGGAAAGGGGTACTCAAAGTTTCAGAGTTGATGCAAAGTGAGGGCACAAATTTGATAAACATTTTTTTATGGAAAATATAATTTAAAGTTTACTTTATGTATTGTTTGATATCTTACAGATCCCTACCTTTCATTTCATATTTATATTTATGAATTTGTCACATTTTAACACTTTGTTTGGCAGTTTAACATTGTGACCTCTTGCTGAGGACAGATTAAGTTACATGTGCTTCCAAGAATAGAACATGTATTTAAAAAAAATTATAATGAAATTATTTGAAAATATAAGTAATAAATGCCCTGAGTGTACACATTTCCTTTAGATTTAACTTTTCCAGTATTTTTATTAGGATTAATTTCTTGATTTTTACACAAAGAGAGCCTTTTTACAGTATGTAGGACATGTTTTATCCCTTATCTCAAGAATCAGTGAAATTCAAAAAATGGTCTCAAATGATTTAATTAAAGCTTGACAGGAACATAAAGCTGAACTAGGGCTAATTTTTCTCCATCTTGCTCCTGATAAAAGACATTGTGATCCTGATAAAACACTGTTTGCAGGTCAGCGTGTCTGCTGTGTTTGATGGCAGAGATTAGTGCAGGATTAGTGCTGACCAAAAAAGGTAAATGGTGTCGGTGACTGACGACTCGTCAATACTATCGATCAACTGATTCCACCTTGCCTTCAGAGGCTCTTGAAGCCATTACTGTGGACAACTAACATTGTGTGTGTGTGTGTGTGTGTGTGTGTGTGCGTGTGTGTGTGTGTGTGTGTGTATTTCTGTATGTGAGAGCGATACAAGCTCAGATGACAGATATAGAGACAGACACCATGGGACTGTAATTATGTGTGTCCCCATGCATAAGCATAAGCATACATAATGTGTAATGTCATAATAGTCTTCTGGAGTAAAGCTGTGCATTGCGTCAGTAGAAGTCCCTTCTGTTTAGGAGTGTAACTGAGTCTGTGAGCTTAATGCCCACTGAATGATTACGGCACTTTCCCTAGCAGTGTACAACACAGTGGCAACCCTGTTACCACATGACTTTTCCCCACATTATAATTTTTTTTACATTTAATAAAAACTGTGACACCCAGGAACAATTTTCGCAAATTGTAGTATTGACTGGATTCATTAAAGGAATGTTCCGGGTTCAATACAAGTTAACTCTAGTCAACAGCTTTTGCTGCATAATGTTGATTCCCACAAAATATAATTTCAACTCGACCCTTGTTTACTTAAAAATAATCAGAAAACACGGTTACAGCAAGGCACTTACAATGGAAGTAAATGGGTTCAGTCTATAAACGTTAAAATACTTACTGTTACAAAAATATGGCCACGAGACATAAACAATATACATTCACATGATTTGTATGTGATAAATTTGCTTGCCAAGCTTATTTGTGTAAGAAACATCCAATATTACAACTTGTTTGCAATGACAACGTAAACCCCGTAATTCCAGTAAGTGATTTTTTCACACTGAAATAAACTAGAACAGATTTTATCACACTAAAGTCATGTTAAAACATATAATGTTTATGTCTTTTAGCTATACTTTTAAAACGGTGTGTGTACAAATGTTTATGGACTTCCATTCCAACATTTACTTCCATTCCAGGCGAGTCAATAATTTTTTGTGGTTATCAACATTATGCCACAAATGATATCAATTGAGCCTAATTTGAACCTAGAACATTTCTTTAGGGTCAACCATTCAACCATGTAACAAAGTTATTGTAAGAAAAATTATCTAACCATTTTTTTATTCTTTCATTTATGAGATTGGGAATATAATTTTATGAATAACTAAAAACCTTACTTTAGGCTAAATGTGCAACCCCGTTAACCATTCTGACACAGTTTTCTTTTTAACTAAATACATTTTATTTCATTTTTATGTTTATTTAATGTTTATTGCTAAACACACACACACACACACACACACGCACACATGTTGGTACAGCTATCCTTATGAGGACTCTCCATAGACATAATGATTTTTATACTATACGAACAATAGATTCTATCCCCTAAACCTAACCCTCACAAAAAACTTTCTGCATTTTTATATTTTCAAGAAAACATTGTTTAGTATGTTTTTTAAGTGATTTGAATCATGGGGACATTAGAAATGTCCTCATAAACCACATTTAAAGCATAATACCCTCGTAATTACCAGACTGTAACCAAAAAAAATTTCCTCGTAAACCACCCAAACCACCCACACACGCATGCACATGCGCGCGCACACACACACACACACACACACACACACACACACACAAACACAAAAATCAGGGTTTAAACAATATTTAGAAGTCCCAAATTTTGGTAACAGGGCTGCAAAAATTGCAAAGCTCATATAAAATAAATGGTATCACTTTACACTAAGGTTGTATTCATTAACACAAGTTAAATGCAATAACTGATTAAATATTTTTACTTTCCGAGGTTGACATATTCGGAAGGTTAAACACCATTCACAGATCTTTTTTTACTTATTTTTTTTAGGTGTTCCAGGCCCTATTTTGTACCCCGTTCATGGAAAGTGCCTTATAGCCGTGTATATAAGCCTAACACATTTGTGCATACACGTACATGTCCACGCTAACAGTGGCATGTTATTCGTTATTGATAAATGGCTTTGACCTTCTGACAGCAGAGCTATGTTTCTGAATTTTGATGGATGACGTGATGACATGGAAGTATGTGTGTGCGAGTGTGTCTGACGGATGATAGCACTCTATATCCCCACATCATTATCTATTTCGTCCTCATTTCAGCAGAACTACATTCCCTACAAACCTAAAGAGAAAGAGTGAAAGAAAAAGAGTGTCTGAAAGTGGGTGAAAGCGGAAGGAAGAGTGAACAAGATTAGCACCGATCCGTGGAGTTTTCGCAGAGGTGGATGCTGTGGGTGTGTTTTGTTTCACTCAACATTGCGGGCGACATAAAATTGGCCAATTTATGCAAACAATTCAAAACAACTTTCAGCCGGGAAAACTTCCACAACTGTCACCAGTCCATAATTAGCATTGTGATGATATGAATGAGAGTTGGATCATCTAATGAGTAAGGTGTAGACGTCTGACACCTTCTTAACGACTCTGAGCTAAAATAAAACCGTGCGTGACAGCATGCCATGATAAACAAATCTGGGCTAAAAATTCAATGTCAAGACAAACTTTTACCATAGATTGACAGAAGTAAAAAACATTGTACATCTATGAATGTGGACCATGGTGATACTATGTTTTTGGATATGATATATTTGATGATTAAGATTAATCATTTAGATTAACCTACCAGGTAAAAGGTATGTTGGCCCCAAAGACGTATTTAGACACTTAAGCCACAATTCAATTATATAAATGTCATGGCTTAAGATAACTAACAAAATATCAAACCATGCGGCATCTGCAAACCAATGATGCTAGACCTTTTGTCAAAACTAACCTCACTTTTTCTTAGCCATCATTAAATATGCCAACTGATTGATACCAAAACTGTACCAAAAAGGTACTGCCACAGATCACAGATCATGCATTGCTTGTTTGCAAGCAATACAGAGACTTACTATTAGTGTGCACGTATATAAGGTATGTAGGTTTGCGTGAGGTGGAGTGTAAATCGTTTGTCTGCTAGCATTAGCTAAACGGACAGCGCTAACACAGAGCTCCTGCTCTCTGCTCAGGGCCTGAGGGCACTTCAGGCTTCACTGCCAGAGGAACGCTCATATCAACACTCTCCGAGATTATTCAGGCTTGTGTATCAGCGAAGCTCTTACAGCTGACTCTGTCTGAAGTGCTGAACCGCATTATCACACTATCTAACAATACTGCTAGCGCCAGTGCTTACTGTCCAAGCCTTTAGACCTATACTGTACACTTTCTGTGGAAAATATGAGCTGTGCTTGCCCTTGCAAAACATAATAGTTTGAATACGATTTCAGATAGAGGTTAGCTTTAGTCATATGAGACTACCGCCAGAGACAATACAAGGGGAGGCAGACCACTGTAAAAATGAATGGTAGAAATCATAATGCTTAGCATGGGGAATTTAAAAGAGTCAATTATCAGTTTGTTTACTCTAGCATACGTATTAACTGGACCAGCCTGAAAATAGTGGGTTTTGTTTTTATCATGATTTGAGCTAAGATGGCTAAAGAAGCTAAATGTATGATACCATTGTTGCCAGATTTGAAAGCTAATTTGAAATATATAGTAAATAGCTACCTGGGTGCATTATCAAGATGGCCGCTAAGTGAACTTGCCTTAAAGGGACTTTGCTACCACGGAACTGAAGTTAGCATGAAAAATAGCTTATTTCAAAGTGTGGACAGTAAATAATGCTTTTATTGAGAGAAATGTTTACATGAATACATTGTTGGTTAATACCCAATTCCGGTTACACTTTACAATATGGGTGCATTAATAAGCATTAATTCATGCTTAACTAATGCACAGATTAATATTGAGTTAATGTATGACTCATGATTAACTAAGCCATTCATTAATGATTGCCACATCAGCAACTAATAAAGTGTCTGTCTGATTAATATATTAAGTCATATATGAATTGCTATTAATTTAATGTGTCATCATGGATAAATTCCCTAACAACTTATTATATGAACTAATAGTGTTAATTAATGTGTTAATTACCACAATGAGCCGAATCCATGTATTTGAACTTCCACCCAATACGGGTGCAATAATATGCATTAATACATGCTTAATTACTGCATTATTACTGCATATTCAAATGTTAATTACTACAATGCTGATACAGCCAAAGTACTGCCTAATAAGACATGACTTGAGAACTAATTTATCATTAATGACCATCATTGGACTTTATAAAAGCTGTTTATTTAACATCGGTTTCCAAAAACTTTGCCTCATTCAAGAAAAAAAAACAAAAAAAAAAAAAAAACAACAACAACAACAGGGGGATGCAGTTTTTTCTCTGCTTTTATTACCTTTTAGGAAGTACTTTTGCTGTATCAGCATTTTTTTTAATGAATCATTAACTAATGGTTGCAAAGATATCATTATGTTATGACTTGTTGAGGCACATGATATTAACTCATCATTAAGTAATTGTTGTAATTAACACATGAATTTGCAGTAATAATGCAGTAATTAAGCATGTATTAATGCATATTAGTGCACCTGTATTGGGTGGAAGTTCAAATACATGGATTCAGCTCATAATGGTAATTAACACATTAATTAACACTATTAGTTCATATAATAAGTTGTTAGGGAATTAATCCACGATGACACATTTAATTAATAGCAATTCATATATGACTTAATACATTAATAAGACAGACTCTTTATTAGTTGCTGATGTGGCAATCATTAATGAATGGCTTAGTTAATCATGATTCAAACATTAACTTAATATTATCTGTGCATTAGTTAAGCATGAATTAATGCATATTAATGCACCCATATTGTAAAGTGTTTCCCCAATTCCTAATAGAGGTTAGCTTTAGCCGTCAGAGACTTAAATGGAACTGTCATTAGCATTAAAAAGGTCTTATTTGACAGTGTAAAACCTACGTTAAACGAGAGCAACTTTCTTATAAACCTACTGCTGGTTAAAGTAAGGCTTCTGAAAGATATAAGTTTGAGCCATTAGCAAATTATCTTATTCGACAGCGAGGACAGTTAATCATGCATTTAATGAAAGAAATGTTTCTATAAATAAAATTATAATAATTTTATGAGTTAAATGAAATTAACGAGAGCAACGTTTGTACAAATGCACAGCTGGTTAAAGTATGACTTACAAAAGAGTTTAGCTCAAGCCATTTGACAGCGTGTAGTAAATATTGCATTTAACAAGAGAAACATTTACTAAATGAATGCACTGTATGTTAATGCACAATTTCTAATAGAAGTTAGCTTTAACCGTAAGACTAGTGTGGAACTGACATTAGCTTGAGAATGATTTTATTAGACAGCAAGACAATATAGTTTGAATGCATTGCTGGTTGAGGCAAATTTCTTATAGAGGTTAGCTTGAGCTAGATGAGTCTATCGCGGAACTGTCATTAGCATGAAAATTATCTTATTCGACAGTGTGGACGATAAATATTGCATTTAATGAAAACGAGAAACATTTATATGATTAGACTGTCGTTTAATGCACAATTGTGAATAAAAGTTAGATTTAGCCGTATGAAACTATCGTGGAACTGAAATTAGCATGAAAATTATTTGATTTGACTGCGTGGATGATAAATAATGCATTTAATGAGAGAAATTTTCATATGAATGCAATGTTGTTTAACGCACAATTTATAATAGAGGTTGGCTTAAGCAATCTGACCGCGGAACTGACGTTAGCACGTGGACAGTAAATAATACATTAAATGAGTAAACATTTATAAGAATGCACTTTTGGTTAATGCACAGTTTCTAATAGAATTTACGTAGCTTTAGCCATATGAAACTACCATAGATCATGAAAATGATCTTATTTGACAGCAAGGATTGAGTAAACACTCCATTTAACAAGAGCAATGTCTGCATAAATGCACTGCTGTTCTTAAAGAAGTTAGCTTGAGCCATTAGCATCAAAATAATTGTATTCGACAGAGTTGAGTAAATAATGCATTTAACAAGAGAAACATTTACTGTATAGGAATGGGCTGTTGGTTAATATTCTAATGGAGGTTAGCTTTAGCCATATGAGACCGCCACAGAACTGATGTTAGCATTAGAGACAGTGCTGGGGAAACTAATCAGTTATTCTAATAGCAGATGCTAATCACATGTGCTGATCACAGGGCCCTTGGTTCATTGTTAGAACAGATTTCTCTCTCTCTTTTTCTCTTTCCCTCCCTCTCTCTTTCTCTCACTCTGTCTCTTTAATTAGCCCACAGTGCTGAGTGTTCAATTTACCTGACCTACTCCAGTCACTCTCTATAACAAGCTCACTCCTCAACAAAAACTTATGCACACAATCTCTCTCGCAGACACATTAGAGTGTGTGTGAGGAAACACTTCTCATGTCATATTGTGTTACAGTCAGAAAACTGCTGATGGAGAGAGGCACTAATTAGCAAGACTGACAGAGGAAGGAAAAGTAAAGTAAAACAAAGAAAGCCCTGAGTCTGTGCTGCAGAAAAGTAAAAAAAAAAAAAAAAAAAAAACACTTTGTGCTTTGAACCTTGCAACTCTTTGACTGTTTTTCTCTTAGTGTATTTGTGGTATAATTTAAATCTACCTATTTATTGACCTATTCATAGGCCTAATTAAGTCTATTAATGTATTATCCTGTGAACATATCCTGTGTGTATAGGCAGACAGGCTACCCCTTACAAAAACGTATTGTGGCAGAGTGATGTTGTGGTATCAGTTGGTGATACCATAGTACACATACATAAACCAATCAGATAATGAATAAGTATCATATTCATATACCATGGTATTGACATGGTACAGTACTACAAGGTACTTTAAATAATATGATTGAATTACCATGATACATGTAAAAAAAAATCATGGTATTGCCATGGTACCATTTACAAAACACAATGGTAATATCATTGTGCTTTTTTGAAAGCGACATTGGTGCCGATATGGTGCAATATAGGCTAATCTGGTAAAAATATGTCACATCAATCTACCAACCAACCAACCAACCAACCAATTAATCAGAAATGCCATAGAGATGTAATTAAAATTCAAACTTAATTTCAAACTTGAATTGGCGTTTAGAATGTTGTAACAGCATTTATAAAATGGATAGTGGACTTATACGCTAATACAATCCACCAGGGGTGTAGGAACAATCTGAAAACAGGGGTGGACACATTCTAACACCCTGTCTACACCAGACGCAAGTGGTGTCATGTCAATAGCAATAGAATACATTATAATGAATGATGCTGTCTACACTGGAAGCATCTGTTGCAGCATGTCGCGTAAAAAACATCAGCATTGTTTTGTAATAGAACTTTTAGTGAAGTGGAGTAGTGGCACAGAACCCGGGTTTGGGTTGCGGGATGGCAGCCACAAAATGCTGGGGTGGCCCACTTCAGCTTTGTCTGTGTCCGTAAGGCATAAGAGAGAAAGTAAAGTGTACACACTTCTCCTGCCTGAACTGGGTCGTCTGCGACTCTTTTATTCCCTTCACTGATTCCTCATCTCCGCCTGGGAGCCATGCAAAAACCATATATAAATGAACATTTTCATATTAAACAAAAGAATGGTCATATAATTTAATGACTGCTGTCAAACATTTCAAACATTGGTCCAGTCAGCCAGAACCAAAGAATCAAAGCCAAAAACATTTTTTTTTTTTAAATGTCTGTTTCAAATATGATCTAACCTGAACAATTTCAGAAGTTTGTATCACCTCTCTGTCTACACTGTTGGTGACTTGGTCACTGATCTTTTTTCTTTTTTTTTCTATAATGGATATGCCGCAAACATCACCACTACCAAAAACCATATAATGGCCAAATAAAAAACATGGAAAATTCAAAGAACAATATATTGTTTATAAGTATACTATGGCATTAGATTATTGTTGTCACACACATGACTCTATGAAAGAAATCCTCAGTGTCTGTTTCTGCTAGCAGGCTATTGGGCTCATTAATATTAATCAAGCTATCTACGTTCACTCAAACTGATTTGCTGAATCAAAATATGGACTGTGAGCACTGGCCAATGGGATTGCCGCTTTTAAATTAGTTCTGCCAACTGCCGAAGCAACCAGCTGGCAGAGGCTTATCTGGGCCTTAAAGGCTTTGGTTTAGGTGAATGGCTGGGGGGGGGGGGGGTTATTTAGTTATTTCTAAAAGGGAGCTGGTTATAATGGTTCCTCCACCCCTGTAGTCCACACTAATACATTTTTTATTTAAAAACACAATGATTTAGCTACATTTACGCCTCTCATCCACACTGGAACTACGTTTTTCTTCTACTTAATATTGCAGAAACTCTATCCATTTCCACATACTTTGGAAACCGATGGATAACTGAAAACAGTTGTCAAACGAAAATGGATTAGTGTAGATGTGGCCTAAATTCTGATTGGATAAGCATCGCTCAAAGACGTTGTAAAATGCCAATAAATCTCACACCTGTGACCGCACATTCTATATTAATATTAAACTTGCTATATTGCTTGACAACCATAAACAACCTACAGTTTGGCTCATTAACTTCATTACTTGGAAGAATTGTTATAATTATTAAAATTATGAAATTTTACACTCCATGTTGTGCCAAAGGGGTGTTCCCTTACCAGTAGTAAAATCACTGAAATGCATGTCTTCTCATAGATTACTGCTTAAGCTAATTAATGTCAGCAGCATAACATTAGTTTTCCGACATCTAGAACACGCATTTTGCTGTGTTCATTATATTAATTTATAAAGTGCACCATAAATTCAGAAAGGAAAAAAAACATTGCAGTATGTGTTCTGGCACTGATGCATTGATGCAGATAGCCAGAATGCATAGCTAAAGTATTGGCCTGTTTCAGTGACATCACTTTTTCCTCGCAGCCACCATATTTGTGACCATCAGCGGGAGGAAACAATGGCAGTGAATGGAAAAACACCAGAGAAACAATATCAAGAAAAACATAAAAAATTGCTTTTGGTCCTTGCCAAGTCCCAGGGAAAGTTCATACAGGTCTGAAGACAGCAAAAAATATTGCCAAATTGAACTTTTGCGGACATTTAAATGTATTTTATCCATGATTTATCTCCATACGCTGGTGAGTCTGATGTGTGACCAATGAGTATACATGCCCACCAGTACATCACCGTAAACATCTCTCATTCAGAATTTACAAATGTTTTTATGTTGTTTTCTGGTCTGATTTAGTCACAGTAAAATGAGTAAAAAAAAATCGAGAATCATGTCTCGATGATCAGGTTTTTAAAAGGTGGCTCTTCATTCTCCATTCTAAATTCCTCTGCATTCCAGTTGGTTGCCCCTGGTTACCGCAAAATGTGCTCCAAGTGGGAAATCATTGCTGAATGAAAACACAACTAAAGACAGGCCTCGAAAAACACGTTCTTCCATTTTGGTCCAGTTTGTCTGTGTTTACGCATGTTTGCGTATAACCTCGTAAGGCAGGGCCGTGGTTCGTAATAACTGGTTTGAATTTCCTGATTATAGCTTCTGAAATAAAACCAGCACTTAGAAATATGAATATACACCCAGTAAAAAACACACATACACACACACACACACATCTCATATGACCTCATCTCCCGCTCTCTTTCTCAGAACTTGAAGAACGCCCAGAGGAAAAGTTTGCTCTGAGGTCGCTCTTTCATAGCTCTGGAGACTTTAATTTCATTTATTTATTAGCTTTCGTTTCAGAATTTTCTCCCAAACTTCCTCTGAAGAAATTAAAATAGACACAAATGTAAAAGTAAAAGTAAAGAGCTTAAAAAACTAATGTGCATAGAAGAATTTGTCTTTTTATTGGAAACTGGACAAATCTGTGCACAGTTGGAGATACTGAGCGTTGATTATGCATAATAAGCTGACAACGTGTAAACCAATCAGCATAAGTACATTTTTGCCCATTACCCCGATTTTGCATTGCATGTAAACACCTTTACCTGCATTCTTACTGGCATATCCAATGTGTGCAAGAGCGCATGACTATTGACGTCAAAACCAGAGAATAACCCGAGTCTTATGGAAAAACAGGTTTCTTACATTGTTTTTTTTTTTTTTTTTATTATTATCAGTATTTTGGTGTAGATAAACATGCTCATTGTTGAGATCTCTTCTGAAATGCTTGAGAAGATACATGCAAGATTATTATTATTTTTTATTATTATTAGAAATCAGAAAAACAGGACATGTACAACCGGTCACAAGACATGCAGCTTAAAGTTTAAACATGCCAAATTTGAAGATTTTCATGCAACAAATAAAATTTAGGTCTGTTTAAAATACTTGTGAATTTGGAAGTATCGTAACTAGGAACACATGAATGACCAAGCAAAATAGTTTTTCCCCAGTGGGGAAACATAACATTCTAGATGTTACCAAGTTACCGACTTGTGATGTTGGAAGAGGTGTCGACATTAAAGATGATGGAAAGCAAAAACTTTGCAAAATTATTTCAATTTTATTTCTATAATATTAATTTGTTATACAGTATATCACAGTCAACTGATGTAAAACTAATGACTCACCCTTTGGTTTGTCTTATGCAAATTAATTCTTAATTTGTAAAATATTCATGCATTAATAAATCATATAGGTTGAGTAAAAGTAATGCAGGTGTATACACTTATGCCTAATTCACTGGCACAACTGAAAAAAAAAAAAAAGAGTTTTTGTCATCATTTATTGTGTTTTAGTTTTAATTTGGCTTCTTTTTTCTTTGTTTTCAACTTGAATGTATGACATGCCTTAATAACGTAGGCCCAACTCGGACACTGGAGCATCCCATGTGCACTTGAAGGCAGAAATAGTGCAAGACTTGTTTGGACTGCTTTTAAAGTGCTTTCATGGTACTTAGTTATTTTTGGAACCTCGTTTGTATGTAAAAAAGCATCCAGGACATTCTGCTAATCATCTCCTATTGTGTTCCACAGAAGAAAGTCAAATGTGTTATAAACAACATGCGGGTGAGTAAATGATGACAGAATTGTTATATTTTCGAGATTTGACCCTTTAAGCAAGTCTCATTTGCTTGCCATTTGATCATGTTGCTTTCTAGGAGAAACAACTGAGAAGATCTCATTTGTGATTTTTATTTCCGACGGGCAGGTCATCCATCTACAGCTGAATCATTATCAGAAATTATGCATAGCCTTTTGTCGTGTCTTTCTGTATGCACATAAGCATCAGCACCATGGACAGCAGGACAGCAAATGCACATGGCTTCCAGGCGGAGATGAGGAATCAGTGAAGGGAATAAAAGAGTCGCAGACGACCCAGTTCAGGCAGGAGAAGTGTGTACACTTTACTTTCTCTCTTATGCCTTACGGACGCAGACGACAGCTGAACTGGGCCACCCCGGCACTTTGTGGCTGCCATCCCGCAACCCAAACCCGGTTTCTGTGCCACTACTCCACTTCACTAAAGAAGATGTCGCCTACAATACCTCCTTCACCCAAAGAGCTGCACTGTAGAAGAATTACTGGCAGCATAAACACTCTTCAAAACGTCTCCTCTTGTGTTTCATTGAAGAAAGTCATATGAGTTCAGTAGCAAGACATTTTTTTCCAGTAAAATGCAAGTACTTAGAGTCAGATTCTTAGAGTTCTTGAGTGGTTTATTGAGCTAAAAATAAAACAAAAGCTCATATAAGACAAAACTAAAAACTCTGAACATGACTAAACCTGACATGACTACATTTTTTTTATTTATTTTTTTTATCACACATCATACATTTGCACATATACAGTGCAATTCTTTTTTTCACATATCCCAGCTAAGCTGGGGTCAGAGTGCAGGGTCAGCCATGATATGGCACCCCTGGAGCAGATAGGGTCAAGGGCCTTGCTCAAGGGCCCAACAGTGGCATCTTGGCAGTGCTGGAGCTTGAACCCCTGACCTTCTGATCAGTAACCCAGAGCCTTAATCGCTGAGCCACCACTGCCCGAACTACACAAGACTACACAAGACTGGGGAGGATTAACCAATTGTCAGGGAATAAAACATTTGTGAATGGCAATGGACATGGTAACATGAGTGCTGAATTCGTTTCTTTCAAGCAAAGCAAAAGGAGACGTTAGATAGAAGGTTAGCCTGAAGACACCATTCACTAAATATAAAAAAGATGCAATGAAAGTGAATGGTGACTGAGAGTAAATGTTAAAATTAAGTGTTTTTTATGTGTCTTTGTGAAAGATGAATATAAAGAAGGAGGTCTGTTAGTGTTTTATTCTTTGTTATGTTGTAGTTTTGGGGGTTACCATCATGGTGAAGAGTGGAGCTTGAGCCAGTGTTGAGAACCAACACATCTTGAGTACTGTTCAGATTGCTTTATCCATTGAGCAATTGCTATGCTAACCATAGCATAGTAGCATAGTAGCCTAGTTGCGCTCAATAGTTTCCCACCAGCATGTGTGCAAACATTTTTTGTCTTTAGCAAGCATATCACTAAAAGAGTTATTTTGACATGTTATATGTTGTTGGGTTTACTTGATTTAGTTATTATTTTGAGTTCACGGAAGAAGGAATAGGGATTTGTAACAACATGAGGGTGAGCATGTATCCCTCACAGCCGTTTTATATCACACCAAGGTAAATGTGATGTCTAAAAGGTCCATAAATCAGCAGTAAGTTTTGTTTGTCAAACTACATAATGACTGGCTAGTTTCGGTTAGACATGATTGGCAGGTTTAGTGTGAGCATTAAATCTGATTGGCTGAGTGTTCAGCACTTTCTCTGATTTAAGGTCTGCTTTAAATAGCTGATTTACAGACTGTTTGTCTTGATCTCTCTGGCTCTCCTTGTCAAAAACACACACAAATTAGATACACCCACACATCTCGTCTTTAAAATGGCTGAGGGCAGTATAATTGCTCATTGTTTGTCTTGTTGCAAAGGTCATTGATGAGATTTCTAAATGTCCCCTGCTGCACAATAAAGAATATTGTGTTTTAGTGCAGACTTCTGCTGTTTTATTTATAGGCCTTGTACTGTATAGTTGTGCTTGCTAAGGCAAGCATCACTTTGACTACTTGTCATACAGTACACTGGATAAGGGATTTGAACAAAGCCCTAACCCTATTTAAACTTGTGCTAGTTAATTAATCCAGTCTGCTATTTCTGCACTATATAAAATCAGGGCCTGACATGAATTCCTGAAAATGGGGGAAATTTGGAGGAGGATTGTAGGAGAAATAAAAGTTGTAGTACTAAAACATCCAACATTTTACAACTATCTCACCTAAATCAAAGTTTGTGTTTACAAATTGTGTGTGATTATATTTAACAAGACAGTAACACATTATAATAAAGTTCATTAATAAATCATGAACAAACATTGTGCAATGCTTAACAGATCATTGCTTAATGTATAACCACATAGTTATAAATATGAGCTAATGCACTTGTTAATGTTTACTAATGAATATAATTAACATTAACTAATGATCTGTTAAGCATTATGTATTGTAAATTCATATACTTACAAATGTTATTAAACTTTCATTCCTATATGGCCTTGCACTTTTTAACATCTACAAATAATTTTAACAAATATTATATAATGATAGCACATTTGTTAATGTACATTTGAATGCTTGCAAATGTCATTAAACTTTTTCATAAATTAGTCATAAATGAGCTCATGCAATTTTTCAGTTTTTTATTTTATTTTTATTATTATTATTATTAGTATCTTTCACCGCTTCACACACTATTCATGTTTATAAATTATTCATTAATATCCAGCTAATCACATATTTGCTATTTGTTTGTTGTTGTATGTATGCATGCTTTTACTATTTACACATCTTAACAAGTCATTTATTAATTTTTTGTTCATATTTTTGCAGTACCCAATCTAAAGTTCAAATTATTCATCTAAAGTAAATGCTTATAAAGGTTTACAAGTACTTAATTAGTAACTTTATGGGCATTGGTCGTTGAGCTTCTGTAACAAAGTTTGTGTAAGTGGTGGTTTGTTAAATTTAGTTGTATGTTTGCTACAGACATAACAGCATCACATAATAACAACATGTGCCATATAACACAACTGCAATAAATAATTAAATAAATAAATATTTAATAATAATTTTAAAATCCTAAATATTAAACTTTCAATTTTTTAACCTCTACAGAAATCATTTGTAGATGTTAAAAGGTGCAAGGCCATAAATAAATGAAAGTTTAATATCATTTAAGTATTTGAATTTACATTAACTAATGATCTATTAAGCATTAAGTAATGTTTGTTAAATTCATTAGTAAACATTAACAAGCGCATTATCTCATGTTTCTAACAATCTGAAATGATCTGATAAGCATTTGTTATGTTTGTTGATGATTTATCAATGAAAGTTATTTTAAAGTGTTACCAACAAGATAACACAGGTAATTTTACTGTAAAATAATAAACTGTAAAATTATAATTACTTTATAATTTATGGTGAAAATGTATATTATAGTCTACTCAACAGGCCAAAATATGTACTTATGTACTACAATATGTACTAAAGTATTGTTATAATTATGTTTGATAAGTAAAAAAAAATAATATATATGAATAACCCATTATTAAATTTCTTTTAAATAATTTCAATCATTAAAAAAAACTATATTTTTGCATGTTTATATAGACAAGGCAGGACCCTGAGTCAGTGTGTGTGTGTTGGTTAATATACTGTATGTATCATATGATCGCACTGGCACAGTATGTTTTACATTTACATGTTCATGTTTGTGAATGTGTGTGTTTGTGCCCTCGCATGGATTGTCCTAGGACCTTTGTGTTTCCATGGTAACCACAAGCAATAAGAGATGTGATAATGCTTGTTGTTTAGGAAAACACCATTCTGCTGCAGAGAAGAGGGGGCAAGAAAAAAAAACTCACACTGCCACTCTCAAGAGAAAACTTACTGGAAAATCATGCTGAAAACTTCACTTCCACAGAGAAAAAAGAGGGAGAGTTCAGAATGACAGCTATGAAGTATAGAGCCTCAAAGGTCAGAATAAGATGGTAAGGCAGAGATGGAGAAAAAGAGAGGGTACGGATAGCACAGGGAGAGCTGAGGAATAAACAGAATACCAAATGTGAAGATGATATCAAAGTGGTTCTAGAGTAAAGTGAAGTGTTGGATTTTAGTATGGGAATAAGAGAGAGAGAGAGAAAGAGAGAGAGAGAGAGAGAGAGAGAGAGAGAGAGAGAGAGAGAGAGAGAGAGAGCATCATGTCGAGAAAGGGAAAGAAAAGTGAAAAAGTGATGTAGACGGTGGAGTGGGACTTATGCAGTGACCGCAGGCTGTGACAGACCTCAAAACCTCTCACTTCTAAGAAACCACACACACACACACACACACACACACACACACTTATCCAAAGTGCTCAGGGAGACGATGTGTGTTGACTGCTGATATCATGGCCCTGATGGAGGTGGGAAAAACCTCCACTGCAAGAAAAAACTCTATTTAAAAACAACAACATATTTTATAATTCATATTTTCCTCCTGTAGCTGTGCACTCCTCCTTCAGTATACTGTATATGTCAAACTGTGCAGTCTCTCCTTTCACATATCAGAAGTGTACTGTAAATATTCATGAAAAGCAGGCGTGTTCTTACCCACTGGGGAACAATGAATGGAAAGCAAATGGAGACTTCTGCTCCTGAGTTTTTCCCTCTGAGCAAAAGACCTTAGTAATCTCTTCTAGAGTTTCACAAGACATCTCTTCAATGTCTCAAAATTTTATTCAGCTTTTCCAAGATACTGATGTCTGCTATCAAAAATCAGAGATTTCAATATAAACTCAAAAAATTCTCACCAAATTCTTCCGAGACCAAATTATCCACATTAATTTTATTCATTTAATTTTTATCTATCCATCCCTCCACCAAATGGTTCAATAAAATGTGAAATGTCTCTGTTTGAGAGCATTCTGGATTATTGTGTGTGCTTCTGTGTGGACATCTGATTTAATTTGAATTCTGTCATCATTTACTCACCCTCATGATGCTCGAAACATAATTTTTTTGACTCTGAAAATCAAAGTGGACAGTGTTATTGTGTTGAGTTTAGAAGACTACAGTTGGAAAACAGCCGTGTATGAGACGTATGGACTACTTTTATGGTGTTTTTCATCCTTTTTGAAGCTTACAGTCGTCATCTTCCACTTCATTCGTTTTTGGTGAACAAGCCCTTTCAGGAGCCTTAAACTGTATTCAGTCATGTTCTTAGAAAAGAATTTATAACTATCACTGTTTTCCCAAACACAACTCTTTCCTCTCTCTCTCTCTCTCTCTAACATAATTCTATCAGCGTGCGTTTTCTGCAACAACTCCATGACCAGATTATAATCAACGTTTGTGTGACAGAGTGGAAAAACTGGCCCATCAGTAACACACACACACACACACACACACACACACACACACACACACACACACACACACACACAAACACACGTTAGTGCAGCTATCATTATGAGAACTCTCCATAGACATAATTATTTTTATACTGTATGAACTACTGATTCTATCCCCTAACCCTAACCCTACCCCTAAACCTAACCCTCACAAAAAACGTTCTGCCTTTTCACATTTTCAATAAAACATAGTTTAGTATGTTTTTTAAGCGATTTAAATTATGGGGACACTAGAAATGTCCTCATAAACCACATTTATAGCATAATACCCTTGTAATAACCAGTTTGTAACCTAAAAAAAAGTCCTCGTAAACCACATAAACCGCCCGCGCACACACACACACACACACACACACACACCTCACACACAAACACAAACACACACACACCTCACATACACACACAAACACACACACCTCACATACACACACAAACACACACACACACACACACACACACAAACATACACACACACACACACACACACACACACACACACACACAAAACACATGCACATTTTCTCCCCTATTCTGTCCAACATATACAGATATAGCAATAGCAATTGAGACATAAGAACACAGCTAGATAAATCTTGCCTTCCTTTTTTCCCCTTTTCTTTTACTTTCCCTTTCTTTTCTTTCCTTCATCCTTTTTCCTTTTGCTTTTTCCCCCTTTTCTGATTGCTCTTAACACTTCTGATTGCTTAGTGGTTCCATCAATCATTCTTACTTTTGAGGAAAAAATATTTGGAAATAAGAAATTCAAATTTTATTGCATTTACTACCCTCAGCAGTCTGTTGCCAAATTAGATCATTTCAGATTTCAACAGAGCAGCTACAAATTAAATAAAAAAATAAATACCATTCTTGCAAAAGGCATGTTTTCACAGACTTTATAATGAGTTTTCAAAGACTTTTTAGAGGCATAAATTTGATCCAAAATTTGGTCCTAACTATATATTAATAAAAAATTCTAAACAAACAAAAAGTGTCATTCATTCATTCATTCATTCATTTTATAAAACTCCACTGATTACAACAAAACTCATAATGTGTATTTTAACTTCACATTGTCAGATGAATAACCAATCAGTAACTACCTGATTTAAGTTTCAGGGGTACACTGGTCATACTGTAGATTCAAAAGAACCAGCTAATAAGATTGATTAGTTCGAGAATCAGATACTTGTCGCACTGTATATTTAGCGCTATAGGTTCAAAAGAACCGACTCATTAGAGTAATTTGTTAGGGAATCAGATTAATCTTGTCACACTGTGTGTTGTGCTTTGTACTGTAGATTAAAAAGAAACGACTCATGGGGGCCTGGGTAGCTCAGTGGTAAAATACACTAGCTACCACCCCTGGAGTTCGCTAGTTCGCTAGTTCGAATCCCAGGGCCTGCTGAGTGACTCCAGCCAGGTCTCCTAAGCAACCAAATTGGCCCGGTTGCTAGGGAGGGTAGAGTCACATGGGGTAACCTCCTCGTGGTCGCTATAATGTGGTTTGTTCTCGGTGGGGCGCATGATGAATTGAGTGTGGTTGCCGCGGTGGATGGTGTGAAGCCTCCACACGCGCTATGTCTCTGTGGCAACGCGCTCAACAAGCCACGTGATAAGATGCACAGGTTGACGTCTCAGACGTGGAGGCAACTGGGATTCATCCTCCACCACCCGGACTAAGGTGAATCACTATGTGACTATGACACTATATGAGTGCATTGGGAATTGGGCATTCCAAATGGGAGAAAAAGGGGAAAAATCCCCCCCCCCCCCCCCCCAAAAAAAAACAACCGACTCATTAGAGGCATTTGTTCAGGAATCGGACTACACCAGTTGCGCTGTATTTTTCCTGCTGTAGATTCAAAAGAACTGACTCAGAGTCATTCATTCAGGAATCAGATTACACTAGTTGCGCTGTATGTTTCGTGTTGAAATTAAAAAGAACCAACTCATAAGATTCATCCGTTCGAGAATCAGACTACACTAGTCGCGCTGTATATTTAGCACTTTAGATTCAAAAGAACCATCATTCATTTGGAAATCAAACTACACTAGTTGCATAGTGTGCTCTGTGTTCAAAAGAACCAGCTCATAAGAGTCATATTTCAGGAACTGGAATACACTAGTCGCACTCTGTGTTTCACGTTGTAGATTTAAAAGAACCTGCTCATAAGAGTCTTTCGTTTGGTAATTTAGATTACTCTGGTCACACTGTGTGTTTCATGTAGATTCAAACGAACCGGCTCATAAGATAAATTCATTCGTGAATCAGACTACAGTAGTCGCGCTGTATATTTAGCGCTGTAGATTCAAAAGAAACGACTCATTAAAGTCATTAATTCGGGAATCACATAATACTAGTTAAGCTGTGTGTTTTGCGCTGTAGATTCAAAAGAACCAGCTCATAAGAGTCATTTGTTCGTGAATAGGACTACACTAGTGCCACTGTTTGTTTGGCGTGGTAAATTCAGAAGAACCGGCTCATAAGAGTCATTCGTTGGGGACTCAGATTACACTGGTTGCATTCAGTGGTTCGAGCTGATATTCAAAAGAACCGACTCAGAGTCATTCTTTCTGAAATCGGACTACAATAGTCGTGCTGTATGCTTCCTGCTGTAGATTCAGAAGAACTGGCTCAGAGGCATTTGTTCAGGAATTAGACTACAATTGTTGCGCTTTGTGTTTCGTGATATAGATTCAAAAGAACAGGCTCATTAGAGTCATTTGTTCAGGAATTGGATAACACTGGTCATGCTGTGTGTTTCACAGTGTAGCGGGGCAGTGCTGCCCCTGTCAGAGTATTGAAGTACAGTGTTCCCTCCGCATCAGTGGAAACATACACTTTAATGGAAATGAAAGACATAAAAATCATAAGATTCCTGTTTTTTTTTCTCACACTTTTCCACTTTTCATTGTTCTCCATTTTCTTTCCTTTCCCTTCCCTCTTTTCAGCTCCCTTCCCTTTAATCCTTTTCGTTTGCTTTCCTTTCAAACCTCTCGTCCACTCTCTCCTCTTCTTTGAGTTCTCTTCTCTGTAGTGAGGTAGAGCATGGATGATTGTTTGGCTAAGAGCTGCTCTCATCTCAAGAGGGAGCGGAGAGGCCTACAAGCATCATGGCAACGGCTGCGCCACTTCTATCATCAAATGTCACTCTCTGCTTGTGAACTTTAGAAACTCATAAGTACTTTTATAACTTTACTTTCAGATTGTGTGTGTCGGAGGGTGTGGCAAATCATAAACAGAAAAGAAAGAGCACATGCAAGCGTAAAAATAGAACAAGACAGTGAGAGAGAGATGTGCACCAAAAATACTGAACATCTCCTTTCCGATGTTTTCCCAGGAGGCATGCTCTGAAAACATCGAGGAGATAAAGAACCTAAGGAACTACTTCTTCTAACCCTGCCTAACCTTTTATGTCATAAATTAAAAATAGAGTATTGTTCTACACTTCTGCTCTGAGATATAACTAAACCAGGCTTCAGCTGCATTAATAAAACACCCAGCAGATGATCAGCCACAGTAGATGTCTTTGTTCACTTCTATCTGTTGTCCTCATTGGTATAAAGACATTATTTAAAGCTCCTATAATCATTTCCACAAGCGTTTCGCACAGTTGACAAAATAAACCATCTGTAATCAGTCTTGATGGCACACGTAACTTTGGAATAACCATCAGACGTGGGGCTGATTCTTGTTGTAAACATCTGAACTGCTGATTAATTCTTGTTTTTCTCCTCTTGTTAAGCTTTCACACATGCCAACACTCTCTGTATTAGTCAGTCAACCGAAAATGTAAACGTTTTTATTATTTACATTTGCATACTATGACCGTTTATAGTGACCATGTCTGTCAAGCTCCATAGAAACTCCATAAAAGAAGTCCAAATGACTCATGCACTATACTTTTGATGATGCATATTGTCTGAGGAACAGAACGAAATGTAAATCTTCATAAAAGCTCATTCTCCATTTTGCATATTTAAACTGGCTTGCCTCGTTCGGTTATGAAACAAGCTAGAATGGCATGTGGCATTGATGACGTCTTGAATCTGAACAAGGTCACGTATCAGATGCATGTCCTGACTCCCTGGCATAATTAACTTGGGAACAGATTCACTGTACAGTTAATGGAGACTTCACCCGCAAGTGGTGAACCAGGTGTCGGTATCTCTTTGCATCGCCAAAAGCATCAAAAGCAAAACCGCGTGAGAGGGACCTAGCGTATGCACAATAGAGACTGAGAAGAACCTGGGCCTTGTAACGTTCATTATTTTTTATGTGCATTTCCCCAAACTGCACTTAACATGATCGTGCGAGGAGGTGCTTTAAGTGCAACTTAAGAGAGTCGCTGTCCATGTGACAGTGCTGAAATGTGACTTTAAAGTGCTGCTTGTCATTGTTACTTCATTATATTTGTGCGTAACTTTACAATAATTTGTAATTTACCTTGCTAATATTTGTTTAAAAATATTTAATTAAATATTCAACCTAATTAACTACATATTTACATATTGTTTTACATAATTTTGTGCAGAATGATCTATTTCTTTTACATAAACTGCTTCCATAATCAGGTGTGCATGTGTAATATTTAGTTTCACACATTTCTCTCAATATGAAAGCTTCCAGGATTAGTGAAGACAGCGGAGGCCCCATGTATGATCCTGCTAATTATAAGCATTCAATTAATATTATGAGGTTCACCGTTTTATCACGCAGCGCAAAATAAGGAGACGTTTAGAAGATGCGCTTTAGGGGCATTCACCAGTAAAGCGGAGGTCTGCTCTTTACTCCCAAAATTGATAACAGTGACATCTTGAATTTCATGTTTTGGAAGCAGGAAAAATGGGCAAGCGTAAGGATCTGAGCGACTTTGACAAGGGACAAATTGTGATGAATAGATGATTAAATTTGGAATGCACAATTCCCAATGCGCTCTAAGTCCTCATGGTGGCGTAGTGACTCACCTCAATCCGGGTGGTGGAGGACGAATCTCAGTTGCCTCCGCGTCTGAGACCGTCAATCCGGGCATCTTATCACGTGGCTTGTTGAGCACGTTACCGCAGAGACATAGCGCGTGTGGAGGCTTCATGCTATTCTCAGCAGCATCCACGCACAACTCACCACGTGCCCCATGGAGAGCGAGAACCACACATTATAGTGACCACGAGGATGTTACCCCATGTAACTCTACCCTCCCTAGCAACCGGGCCAGTTTGGTTGCTTAGGAGACCTGGCTGGAATCACTCAGCATGTAACGTACAAATATACAGTAAATTTATTCATGATGATTTTTTTCATGTTTGTTGTAATGTATCATGTACCATAATTTATCACGATTAATTGCGATTCATCACAGAAAACTTTGTGAATAATTTGTTACAATTTTTTAATTGAGTCACAGCCCTAATAATTAATTATAAAACTGTATGGAATATAATGCACAAGTTATATGAAGTTGTACTTTTACTTCTATGGTGTTTTTTTTGTTTGTTTTTTTTTTTTGTCCTTTTTGGAGCTAGACATGTGTGGTCAAACTATGAATTGTCAATGTATGGAAAAGAGTTGGCTGAAGATCCTGAAAATTTCTCCTATTGTTTTCTATTGAAAAAACAACACATGGGATTGGAACACGCTGAAGATACGTAAATGACAGAATTTTCTTTTTTTCTTTTTCAACTACGGAACAACAAAAACCTCAATCAGTAATTTCCACCACATTTGGCCTGACGCTTTTATCAGTGCGAGATGAGGCTGAAAAGGTCTTTTGTTTAAACAGGGCTGTTTAGCATCAGATGTTGCTCTACTCATCTTGGCAAGCGAGCCACAGTAGCCGTGCTTGTGTTCAGGGTACGCAATCACGACGCTGATGACTGATGAAAATCTCTTGAATGCTTGGTGACCGCTGCCAACGGTGGCGTCGTAAAGACTATGGGAGAGCGGTCTGTGTTTATTTTTGCTGTGGGATTCTCAATTTCCAACGTCTGCCTGCGTTTAACTCTACAAGTAGCTTGTTCTGATGATTTATGTTGCTCTTGGTGACGTTTTAAGTTCTTTAGTATTTTAAAGCAGAACTTTATGAGCTGTTTTATTTCCTAGAGTGAGTTTTGGAGTACGTGGATTCGCATATGGTCCTCTTGAGTGCTACTGCACAGCCTAGGGGACTGTACGTTTTGGACTGCTTTAGTTTTGACTTGTATTGCAGCATCAGAAATACTGTATACTTTTTATATTAAGGGCCAATATTTACCCCATTGAATTGATTCTCAGGGGCATTTTCTACCATATAAAACCATATAAAAAGAGTTTATCATCTAATTATGTAAAATGAATCAATTAACTGAACAAAATGTTTGAATCTGAAAAATAATGTTGCCTATGAATTCAAATTAACATTAAATACAAACGTGGCTTTAAATAATGCACAACATAGCATAACACAATAAATGCTCTGATAGTATTCAAATAACTGCCCAGTCCTTATATTAGACTACAGTTCTCTACCTTCCTGCAATCTACTGTAGGGATGCACCGATACCACTTTTTTTCTCCCCATATGATTCAGATACTTGAACTCTCAGTATCGGCCGATTCCGATCTGATACCACTGTTTTTCTTAATCAGTTCGGATACATATCAGTTAGACTATCTGTGTGGAACTACTGTAATTGTGGTACTCTTTTATATGTAATGAGAAACAAACCTCTAACTACACATTATTTCAGTATAAATGCTGACACTCCAGGAAGACCTGTAAGTGTCTGTATGTTGTCAAGGTAACAGTTGTTTATTTAAAATCTGGTGAAATGCTCCTCTGGTGCAGTTCTCAATACATGTTATAAGTGAACAGAACTATTGGGCATCTACATCTGAGATGTAGTTCACGTAGTGCGCTCCCATATTGCATGCCTTTCTGAGGGCAAAAAGTAGCAGTGCATCACAAGCCTGCGTTTGCTGTGTGTGTGTCAACAGAGCAGCACCATTCACTGAAACATGCTGCGCATGCATACAATATACCGTATTTAGCCTACTAATTAAACGCAGCCTTTTGCGATTTACAAAGCTATTGCATGTCTTCAGGAGACTTAAAAGCTGGAGTATGTAACTTTTTCAGTGTTCAAATACTTTCTATCTTAGCTTTATATGCAAAGACAACTACAAGTAAGCCATTCATAGGTTCATTTTCTGGAAAACTGTAAACACTGTGTCACTTTGGCACTATAAAAATTTGTGTTTGTTTTGAGCAACCCCCCAAGACCCAAGCCAACAACGTTACTCAACCAATGGCGTGAGTTGGGGGTGGGACTATCTGACTGTTTACACAACAGCAGAGGAGGGGCGTATTCGGAAAACTGTTTTGAAAACAAAGTTTATTTTTGCAATTCCGTTCGGTGGCGCTAGTGTCACAGAAATTTCATACTGCAGCTTTAAATAAAATGCACGAGTCAAACCGACTACTTAAATGGTGCTTTTATGTCGTTTTTGGAACTTGACAGTAACGATCATGACTAACACACAGTATCGGATTTGGATCGGGCTCCTCTGACTCTAAAACGTCAGGATCGGAGACGATATCGATCCAGGTGTCGGATTGGAGCATGCCTAGCTATATGTTCAACAATACTCCCCTGAGACAGTGAATACAAATGTCTACAGCGCATAGGTTATGTTGTTTACAGAGAAACCAAATTCATTCTTCAAATTTTATGAATAATGCAACAGTTAGCTCAGGACATACCCCTCTCTGTTTGTCTAATGAGCTCGCCCCCATCCACTTCAACCCAAAATACACTCTTTTTTGCCAAAAATTGCCAAAACCATTGGCATGGTATCTAACATACTTTTTAAATAATAGAGTTATGCACGCTGTAGACTTTCGGTTACCGTATTCAGTGTGTCTGTTGAGCATGTTTCTGAGAGCAACCACTCCGTATTTAAAAATCAGGCACAGTTTGTCACAAAGTGTCTTAATAGTTCATAGGCTTTTAATCGGAAATTTGCATGCATCTCCGAACATGCAACACACTATGGACATAGTTCTTTTTGGCATGATGCACGTGAATCTGCATTTTATATCGGATTTTAAATTTTTGCCCAATCTTTTTCCCTTTACTTAAACCTAAAACATTCATAGTATTTCTTTAGTGAACAAATCTGTGTTTTTGAACAAATCTTTTAAGTGAACATAACGTTATCATTCACTTAAACTGAGTCATGAATGACTCTGTTGAATCAGTGATTCATTGACTCAATCAACATTAAACAATTTTGCCACTACCTGGCATAAAAAAAGTGTTATCAACTACAGAAATAGTTACTGAATGCATCAGTAAACAAATCTGAAGGAATATCTTTGGAGAACATATTTGAAAGATTCATATCAATGGGATGAATCAAAATTTGCATAAACTTGCGCCCCTTACACAGGTTGAAAATTCCTGCTCTAATGTGATTGGTTGGTCATTTTTTGTAACTATTTTTGTTAGTGGAGCAAAATAGACAGTAACTGGCCATACTGTGGTCAATATATCAAATTACAGATTAAACAAATATACTACAGAGGGCAGGTTTGCCCCCACATTTGAAATAACTGGGACATTTTTGTCTCATTTGCTGGTACAACGCCCCAAGCATTTGTCATTTTCTGACCTCACTGCATATAAAGATTATCGCATTTCAAATCATTTTAAATATTATTCAGTTTCTTTGGTTCTTAGAAAAGTTTTTCCCCTGAGGTTATTTATTTTCCTGTCTTATATGGTGCGTCACAGAGTGTGTGTGTGTGTGTGTGTGTGTGTGTGTGTGTGTGTGTGTGTGTGTGTCTTTGGCCACCCTCGCACTCCAGGTACCCGTTCCTCACTATGGAAACGCTCATCACCAGCTGTGCCATATTATGGGACATTAAAACGTACGTTCACTGCTCATTTCAATGAGAGGGGCTTTAACGAGGAAACATCGATCTGAGAGAGGGTATAATGAAATAAGCACGAGTGATGGAGTGGTAATCGCTGATGAATGTGCTGCCTCATTGAAGTCGACTTGAAAAGACACAAGCCTCCCTCACCAATCAGCACTCATTAGAGGTGAAACAAACAACTTCATGCTGTTTTCCTACAGGTCAGCCGGAAATTGGCAATGACATGGACCTCTTGCTCTCTATGGGTCATCGATGATTTAAACTACAGGAATCAGCTTCCAGACTGGCTAATCAGAGAGTTTATGATGTGTTAAACAGCAATTCCTTTACAGAACACCACAGGGGGTCCATGACTATGTTGGGAATGAGAATGAACACTAGCGTACTTCTTGGGTGAATCTCACGAAAGCTGTCAAGTATACATCCGGCTCAAATTTCACCCCAAAATCAAAATAAATAAATAAGAAATTGTCCATGATAACAACATTATGATTGTGACATCACTTTCATGATAATCATGCACAGTTTCACTTGAAATTCTCATTACTGTCATGTGAAACAAATAATGAATAAACAATTAAAATTAAAGAATAATCGCAAAGTATTTATACAACATGGAGGGATTTGTTGTAATGCCTTTAATTAATGCTGATTTAAAAAAAACCTCTATTGCAATGAACAGTAAAAAAGTTTCTGTATTAGAGCAATGAGAAAATAAAGACAAAATAATTGTAAAAATAATTGCATTGAAAATAATGGGAACTACAAAAAAACGAACAATGTAATGCCCTGACAAATGACAGTAATGACAATTTGAGGGAGAAATGTATGCATATATATAAAGCATATATATATATATATATATATATATATATATATATATATATATATATATATATATATATATATATGTATTCCATGTATATATATATATATATATATATATATATATGTATTCCATGTATATATATATATATATATATATATATATATATATATATATATATATATATATATATATATATATGCTGTATATATAAACATTTCAAACAGTTGTATGCTACACTGTTGCGAAATGACTTCATCACGTTGCATGTTTAATTAAGGAAGTGGCATCCAATTAATACTTTTGGAAGTAAATAAATCACTTTTGCTTCCAGTTCATTCATCACTCTGTAGTGTGTTCTTGCACACTGCACATTGTGACAAATGCTCAAGCCATACATGTATTCCATGCATATAGAAAATTTGCATACTCTGCATAGTACATGCTTCAAAAATAGTATGCATAATATGCTAGCATGCCATTCAGTTATACCCTGAGGCACTGTGCTATCCAAAAAGTCAGAGATCAGTGATGATTTGAACAACTGCATCCTGACCTGCTGTGAGTCACCAGAGGATCAACGATGACTTTAACAAAAGGTCAGTGCTTTACAGCCAGTTGGATGAGGGCCGCTGATGGCTTTAAACTACAGCTTGTTGCCGTAGGCAACACGGAGGAAGCAATAAAAATCAAAGCGAAAAACAAGATAAACAGCACAAGATCTAAAGTAGCTTCCCCAGGCCTCACACACACAAAGTTGTAGAGGTAAATCAGGTCTGTTTAATGGCCGTGTATCTCTGCGGGAAAAAGAGTGGTATATTTAATTTATCTGAGAGATTTATTCCTCTGTTTGAGCCGCAAGAGGGAGAGAGAGAGAGAGATAAAGCACTCACACCAAAATAAACAGGATCATTGCAGCGTGGGTGTCTGTGTGTGATGGAAAGTTTGTCTGTGTGTGCGTGTGTGTGTGTGTGTGTGTGTGAGGGAGGGAGGGAGAGAGAGATATAAAGTAAGATTCATGCCTGAGAAGCCAAGCCCATGGGAAAGCAAATCACAAATGAGATCTCATTCATGTCTTGTTTTCTTCATGACAGTGATGAGATTGAACTTTTGCTAGTCTTTTGCTTTCACATTTTTCTACTTCTTTGCCGACTTTATCCTGGGGCATTTTTAGCATTGCATAACATGTTAACCAGTAAAAAAGTAACCTGCTATGGCAGTACCATGGTATTTTTACATATACCAACATGATACTCTAAGGTAGGCTTACATGTCCATGGGAGTGGTGGTGGCATAGTGGACTAAAGCACTGAACTGGTAAGCAGAAGGTTGTTGGTTTGATCCCCACAACCATTGTGTCCTTGAGCAAGGCAGGTTGCTCCAGGGTGATTGTCCCTGTAATAAGTGCACTGTAAGTTGCTTTGGATAAAAGTGTCTGCCAAATGCATAAATGTCCAAAAACCATGGCAATGGGATGGTACTTGATGCTTTCATGTAATTTATGCGTTAGTGTTTTGATACTCTTTTGGCTTGAAAATGTCATTCACAAGCTGCACAGGCAGGTGTTGAACTTTTTCATCGCTGGTAAACAGTTGGTTGTATTTATAGGTTTCATTCAATTAATTTTAGGTAAATATCTCCTTCACCCAGCGCTCTGTTTGTTCTCTGCGTTCTAAAGTACTGTATCCCATTGCTGTTTTACAATGTGTTAAAAACAGCTCCAAACAATTCAGTCCATGCGGGAGCTATCGGAATGATTCTGAGTGAATTGCAAATTGATTCAGACTGTTTTGCTAAACATTTAAGCAATTAAATGAAAAAAAATGACTCAAAAGAGTGATTCATTCACGAATCAGTCATCGATAGTTATGGAAGCCCAATACTGCCACATGGGAAATAAATCATGCTTTGGTATATCATAATAGGTACAAAGTCATAATTTTTAGATAAAAAGTCAAAGTTTTAGATACCAAGTCATAATTATCAAATAAAAGTTATAATGATGAGATAATAAAGATGGTATTATGATATATTAAGCAAAAGAGTCAGTTATGAGTTTCTAAGTCTTAATTATAAAGTGAAAACTAATAATAAGCAGATAAAAAGTAATTTAATTATTAGATCAGTACCTCATAATTGACTTTTTATCTAATAATTATGACTTACTATCTCAGAATTGTGACTTTTATCTCATAGTTTTGGCTTTTAATCTCATTATTATGATTTACTATCTCATAATTTAATCTTTATGTCATAATCGTTATTTAGAATCTCATAATTTTGACTGTTGATATCATAATTAGGACCTTTTATGTCATAAATATGACTGAATCTAATAATTATGACTTTTAATCTCGTAATTATGATGTAGTATTATTAACTTAGTCATTATGGCTTAGTACTTTTCATTTAAAAATGAGAAAATGTAAAAAGGATTTTAAATCTACCACCCCTGGAGTCACGAGTTCGAATCCAGGGCGTGCTGAGTGACTCCAGCCAGGTCTCCTAAGCAACCAAATTGGCCCAGTTGCTAGGGAGGGTAGAGTCACATGGGGTAACCTCCTTGTGGTCACTATAATGTGTGGTTCTTGCTCCCGGTGGGGCACGTGGTGAGTTGTGCGTGGATGCCGCGGAGAATAGTGTGGGCCTCCACAAACGCTACGTCTCCGCGGTAACGCGCTCAACAAGCCACGTGATAAGATGCGTGGATTGATGGTCTCAGACGCGGAGGCAACTGAGATTTGTCCTCCACCACCCAGATTGAGGCAAGTCATTATGCCACCACGAGGACTTAGAGTGCATTGGGTATTGGGCATTCCAAACTGGGGAGAAAAAGGGGGAGAAAAAAAAAGGATTATATATATACAGTAATTATAACTATAACTTTTAATCTAAAAAATATGACTTAATATCTCGTAATTATGACTTACCAAAGCACAATTTTTTCAGTGAGGCTTACATAAGTTCTATACTCTAGATACTAAACAACCAACAGAAAATATTTTAAGAATTTAGACAGCCAACAATCTGCTCTTATTAAAACAGGGATTTGGTAACAATAACCAAGATTTAATTAATAACTAATGGTTCAGTTCCACTCAACACCTATAAGCAGTTCCAAACAAAAAACATTCGGGGCAAGACTAAAATCATTAGTCTAGCCCAGTTTTGATCTAGCGATGTCCCTGACTCTAACTATACTGTACGTTAACAAATGTCTCATTTGTTTCATTGTGTTTGTATAAGTGTGTGATGGCTGGCAGGAAATACCAGATATGGACAGCAACCCATTGACTGTGACACAACACACTGCTACTGGGCACCTCGAAGCGAAGCCCAACATACCAACTTGTTGAGACAATACAGTAGTTTGTCCTCTGTGTCCTTACCAAATTTGGACATTTCCTCTCTGCTACCAGATGCGCATTCACATTCCAACAGTCTTCAAAAATGTTAAAAGCGGCCTGCTTGATTGTTATCTTTAAGTTCATTTATTTTTCATCACTGAAATGTGTTTTACAATATTTATATAACTCAAGAGAGAGAGAGAGAGAGAGAGAGAGAGAGCAAGACAGAGCATAAATGAAGCAAGTACTACACTACACTGCTTCTGTTTGTGAGAGAGTCTGTGTCTGTGGGTAAAAAGGTAAAAACAAATTATTGAGTGTGTGTGTTTGTGTGTGTATAGTGAATATAGGTTTGTGTGTATGCCCACACACATGTGCATGTCTCATAAAATGATGAAACTTTTCTGAAACTTTAGGAAAGTCTTTCTGAAAATAGGTCAGCATATTTGCTCATACGGAGACGCATGTGTAACGGGTAAAGAATGAACAAGGTGGAGGCGGGAACTAGCTGAGCAGTCAACGAAACTATTAGTGACATAAATGAACTTAAACATAACACAAAGCACACAGACAGTGCGGCCGTGTGCGTCTCTCTCTCTCTCTTGAACTGGCATCCCCGGCTCCTCTTTATCCCTCTCCCACTGATTGGGCTGATTCAGCAACGGGTGTCCATCGTTACGGCCCGGCCATGCCCTCGTCTTCATCAATATTGTAAATTACCGGCATGATGTACTCCCCTCCCTTCCTGGAGGGGAGGTGTTGCTCTTCCGGCCGTCCTTATGCCAGCAGGTCTTCTCCGCCTCTCTGGAGCCCTGGGAGAAACGAGGAGAGGGAGAGGGGTGAGGGAAAGAGCGATGGGGAGAGATAGAAAGAGAGAGGAGAGAGAGAAAAACTCGCTTGCCGGTCCCCGGACAAGCCATCGCCTGGTCCTCAGCCACTCCTCCGCCCTCTGGTGGACGACAGCCGCTTCTCCCCTGGCAGATGACAGTGAGTCCTCCAACCCCTGGCAGACCGTAACGGCTTCTCCGCTTCCTGGCGGATGGCAGAGGCGAGGACTCCACAACAGCGCATCCCTCCTCCCTCCCGGGTTTAGGCACCAATGTAATGAGTAAAGGATGGGCAAGGAGGAGGCGGGAACCGGCTGATCAGTCAATGAAAATTTTAATGACATAAATTAACTTAAACATAACAAAAAACACACAGACAGCGCAGCCGCGTGTGTCTCACTCTCTCTCGAACTGGCATCCCCGGCTCCTCTTTATCCCTCTCCCACTGATTGGGCTGATTCAGCCGGATGTCCATCGTTACGGCCCGGACATGCCCTCCTCCTCGTCACAGCATGAAACTACACCCTCATGAAACTTGATACGAAATGGGGGATCTTCCAAAAAAAAAAAAAAAACAGTAACAGTAACAGTCATTATACCTGATTATTTGTAATTCACTTAGTGAAACAAACAAGTGAAAGCATGTCTTATTTATTCTTTTTAAAATCCTCTTTATAGTTACTGTATAATAGCAGAAATCACACATGTGCAAACCCACACTACTAATGTAAACAAAACCTTATTGATACAATGCTGTCTTCATTCAAGTCAAGTCACTTTCATTTCTATAGCACGTTTCAAAGCAGCTTTACAAAAAATTACGCTGTAATGTCTTAAAGACCTCATTGATTCAGGTCAGGACATCTGCTACCTGCAAGTTACCATTTCCTTTTCAAAACAAATATATTTTAGGTAGATGCTATTTGCACCCTGGTGCAAATAATGGTATATGCTATTTACACCCAGTGCAAATAGTAGCAGATATTATTTGCACCCATATTTAAATACTAACATACCGTAAATGGGCATCACTGCAGTGTTTTATTGTATTTATTTAGAGTCCCACAGACACACTACATTAACCTCTACCCTTAAACCTAACCTTAACCTTACGTAAGAAAAAATAACCTTGGATTTACTACAGTAACCATGGTTTTACCATGGTATTTTGTTGTAAATTTGCAGTAACCACAAAATTAACCATGGTTTCTACAGTATGTTACCATTATATTACTGTACTAACACCATAGTTAATTGCATTAAAAATATGGTTTCTGCCCAAAAACCCCCCCCCCAAAAAACATGGTTACTACAATATTACTATAGTACTAGAGTGATGCAATCTACACACAAGCGATGCCGAGCCACGGCACGAGTGCGATCGACAGGCCCTGCCTCCAGATCAAACCCTTCTCTGCACACCTCGACATTCACCGTGACCAAATCACTGCCATGAAATCAACATTTATATTCATTTTTATACATAATTTTAAGTAGATTTAAAGGAAATATTAAGAATGGAAACAGGAGGAGCCTGGGTAGCTCAGCAAGTAAAGACGCTGACTACCACCCCTGGAGTCGCGACTTCAAATCCAGGGCATGATGAGTGACTCCAACCAGGTCTCCTAAGCAACCAAATTGGCCCAGTTGCTAAGGAGGGTAGAATCACATGGGGTAACCTCCTCGTGGTCACTATAATGTGTGGTTCTCGCTCTCAGTGGGGCGCGTGGTGAGTTGTGTGTGGATGCTGCAAAGAATAGTGTGGACCTCCATATGCACTACGTCTCCACGGTAACGGATTCTCTCCATGTTGAAGGCGACTGACTCAAATACCAAACTGAATGAACATGCCCCATCTTGTTAAGTCGGACAGCAGACCGTCGTTCATGAACGACACTACTGATTCATTCATTTAGTTTGTGAAAGAGTGTACCAGAACAATCAGTTTCAAATGACCAGCAAGTTCAGTAAACAGGTTTATTCAATCAGTGAGTCAAACCAATGCTCCTTCACAGCCCACACTCGAATGCTATTGGCTCACGCTAGAGTCAGTCTATACAGGAAAGAAAGGCCACCAAAGGAGTCTCATGCTTCAAACTAGAACTTATTGGCTTAGAAAGAGAAAGACTACAGTGAACGAGGAATGTGAGAGTTTATAGAAGTAAACAAGAATGATACGTTCACTTAAAAGACTGAACGAACGAAACATCACTATCCATCAGTGTGTTAATGAATAAGGGAGTGGCAACAGTGGCAACAAATTAGTGGTTACAAATGGACAGAATTGATCTCAGCTCTACTTGCTGTTAAAACATTTATTGCTGTTTATAGGGTTGTGTGGTCTAGCATTAGTGCACCGCACTACAGTATTTATGATGTGAGGAATCTTCCCACATTTCACAGGATGTGTTGACAGATCAGTTACATATTAAAAGAAATTTACCGATTACATAAATAATTTAACTGTTCCATTAATGATTCTTATGAGGAAAATATATTTGGAAATAAGAAATTTTATTCCAGACTGATCTCACTGTGAATTTTTGAATGTGTGGGATGTGTGAGCTTCAGTTTACAGGTGAAATATCCACAGAGTGCCACCTAAATTGAGTTGTAAACCGAGTTGTTTTTAGTTGTAAATAATGTAATAACATTTTAATTTTAGAGGGAAAATGGAACACCTGAATCATTCTTTTCCTTGATTATGCTAACACAATTACTTCCTGATAAGAGTTAACTTTTGTTGTTGTATTATATTATGCCTGATGAGGACACAGTGTAATATACTTTTTAAAGTTGTTAAAAAAAAAAAAAAATAAAAAAAAATAAAAAAAAAACTTTTGATTTAAGATTAAGAGATTAGGGTTAGTTGATCAGAAAATAATTCCTCCAGAAAGGTCTTTCTCTATTTCATGACCATAAGTGTGTCAATGAAAAAACTGTGGCAACATATTAGTGGTTACAAAAGGACAGAATTGATTTCAGCTCTGTTTGCTTTTAACACAATTAATGCTGTTTATTGGGTTGTGTACAACTTACGATGTGAGAAATCTTTCCAAATTTCATGTGATGTTTCGTCAGACCGTTATATTATAAAAGAAGGGTTTCAAACAGCAATACAAAGCTTCATTATGGAGATATAGATGAACAAAGGTAGGATTGTTTTTATATATATTTACAGTACACATCTTAATAGCTAAAACTGACAGTAATAGTAATTTTGTGTACCTGGATTCTTTTATATTTTATACTTTACCTTTTATTACATTGTAATCCATTGAAACAAATACAATTGTTAAATGATGAGGTTTCCAGACATATTTTTAAACATATGTACACTTAAAACTGATCTTAAAATGGAATTATTTTTAATTTTGTTTATAAAAATAAAATAAAATAAAAAATGCTGTAAAAATTTTACATAAATTCATTACATAATATGCCGATTAATTAATGTGCTAAACTGAAAGATCAATTTATATATTTTTATTTTATTTTCAGATAAAGCAGAACATGGCAGAATAAGAAGTTCTTAATCTCCAGCAATAAACCCAAATCAAGGCAAGTCTTTTACGGTAGGGGGTTTCAAACTGGAGTCCAGGGACCCACAGGGGGCCGCAAGGGAGTGCTTGGGGGTTTGCGGAAAAAGAAAAAAAATACATTCATTGTGCTTTTTAAAGATTAGTTATCAATATTAAGATTAATCATGATTATCTTATTTTGTTGACAGTTTTAGTTTTTAACTGTAAATAATAATAATGAAAAAATCTAAATATGTACACTGCCGGCCAAAAGTTTGGAATAATGTACAGATTTTGCTGTTTCGGAAGGAAATTGGTACTTTAATTCACTAAAGGGGCATTCAACTGATCACAAAGTATAGTCAGGACATTACTGATGTAAAAAACAGCACCATCACTATTTGAAAAATTTAATTTTTGATCAAATCTAGACAGGCCCCATTTCCAGCAGACATCACTCCCAACACATTATCCTTGAGTAATCATGATAAATTGCTAATTTGGTACTAGAAAATCATCTGCCATTATATCAAACACAGTTGAAAGCTATTTGATTCATTTAATGAAGCTTAACATTGTCTTTGTGTTTGTTTTTGAGTTGCCACAGTATGCAATAGACTGGCATGTCTTAAGGTCAATATTAGGTCAAAAATGGCAACAACAAAAAAAGAAACAGCTTTCTCTAGAAACTCATCAGTCTTCAAAGACAAAGGACAACTGGCTCTAACAAGGACAGAAAGAGATGTGGAAGGCCAGATGTACAACTAAACAAGAGGATAAGTACATCAGAGTCTCTAGTTTGAGAAATAGATGCCTCACATGTCCTCAGCTGACAGCTTCATTGAATTCTACCCGCTCAACACCAGTTTCATGTACAACAGTAAAGAGAAGACTCAGGGGTGCAGGCCTTATGGGGAGAATTGCAAAGAAAAAGCCACTTTTAGAACATAAAAAAGAAAGAAAAGGTTAGAGTGGGCAAAGAAACACAGACATTGGACAACAGATAATTGGAAAAGAGTGTTATGGATTTTAACCCCATTGAGCTCTTGTGGGATCAGCTAGACTGTAAGGTGCGTGAGAAGTGCCCGACAAGACAGCCACATCTATGGCAAGTGCTACAGGAAGTGTGGGGTGAAATGTCACTTGAGTATCTGGACAAACTGACAGCTAGAATGTCAAGGATCTGCAAAGCTGTCATTGCTGCACGTGGAGGATTTGTTGATGAGAACTCTTTGAAGTAGTTTAAGAAGTTCAAAATGTAATAGTAATTTTTCACATTATTAATGTCCTGACTATACATTAGAATGCCACTTTGGTGAATAAAAGTAACAATTTCTTTCCATAAGAGCAAAATCTGTACATTATTCCAAACTTTTGACCACCAGTGTACCTATAATATACAGTGGTGTGAAAAAGTGTTTGCCCCCTTCCTGATTTCTTATTTTTTTGCATGTTTGTCACACTTAAATGTTTCAGATCATCAAACAAGTTTAAATATTAGTCAAGGATAACACAAGTAAACACAAAATGCAGTTTTTAAATGAAGGTTGTTATTATTAAGGGAAAACAAATTCCAAACCTACATGGCCCTGTGTGAAAAAGTGTTTGCCCGACCTGTTAAAACATAACTTAACTGTGGTTTATCACACCTGAGTTCAATTTATCTAGCCACACCCAGGCCTGATTACTGCCACACCTGTTCTCAATCAAGAAATCACTTAAATAGGACCTGCCTGACAAAGTGAAGTAGACCAAAAGATCTTCAAAAGCTAGGCATCATGCCGAGATCCAAAGAAATTCAGGAACAAATGAGAAAGAAAGTAATTGAGATCTATCAGTCTGGAAAAGGTTATAAAGCCATTTCTAAAGCTTTGGGACTCCAGAGAACCACAGTGAGAGCCATTATCCACAAATGGCGAAAACATGGAACAGTGGTGAACCTTCCCAGGAGTGGCCGGCTGACCAAAATTACCCCAAGAGCGCAGCGACGACTCATCCAAGAGGTCACAAAAGACCCCAAAACAACATCCAAAGAACTGCAGGCCTCACTTGCCTCAGTTAAGGTCAGTGTTCATGACTCCACCATAAGAAAGAGACTGGGCAAAAATGGCCTGCATGGCAGAGTTCCAAGACGAAAACCACTGCTGAGCAAAAAGAACATTAAGGCTCGTCTCATTTTTGCCAGAAAACATCTTGATGATCCCCAAGACTTTTGGGAAAATACTCTGTGGACTGACGAGACAAAAGTTGAACTTTTTGGAAGGTGTGTGTCCCATTACATCTGGCGTAAAAGTAACACCGCATTTCAGAAAAAGAACATCATACCAACAGTAAAATATGGTGGTGGTAGTGTGATGGTCTGGGGCTGTTTTGCTGCTTCAGGACCTGGAAGATTGCTGTGATAAATGGAACCATGAATTCTGCTGTCTACCAAAAAACCCTGAAGGAGAATGTCCGGCCATCTGTTCGTGACCTCAAGCTGAAGTGAACTTGGGTTCTGCAGCAGGACAATGATCCAAAACACTCCAGCAAGTCCACCTCTGAATGGCTGAAGAAAAACAAAATGAAGACTTTGGAGTGGCCTAGTCAAAGTCCTGACCTGAATCCTATTGAGATGCTGTGGCATGACCTTAAAAAGGCAGTTCATGCTCGAAAACCCTCTAATGTGGCTGAATTACAACAATTCTGCAAAGATGAGTGGGCCAAAATTCCTCCACAGTGCTGTAAAAGACTCATTGCAAGTTATCGCAAACGCTTGATTACAGTTGTTGCTGCTAGGGGTGGCCCAACCAGTTATTAGGTTTAGGGGGCAATCACTTTTTCACACAGGGCCATGTAGGTTTGGATTTTGTTTTCCCTTAATAATAACAACCTTCATTTAAAAACTGCATTTTGTGTTTACTTGTGTTATCTTTGACTAATATTTAAACTTGTTTGATGATCTGAAACATTTAAGTGTGACAAACATGCAAAAAAAAAAAAAAAGAAATCAGGAAGGGGGCAAACACTTTTTCACACCACTGTATGTATATATATATATATATATATATATATATAGATAGATAGATAGATAGATAGATAGATAGATACACTGCCGTTCAAATGTTTGGGGTCACTTACTCATTATTTATTATTATTTTTTTCCCCATTTTAGAATAATAGTAAAGTCATCAGAACTATGTAATAACAGAATTGGAACTATGGGAATTCTGTTGTGACTAAACAAAATCCAAAATAAATCAAAACTGTGTTACAGTGCATCCGGAAAGTATTCATAGCGCTTCACTTTTTCCACATTTTGTTATGTTACAGCCTTATTCCAAAATGGATTGAATTCATTATTTTCCTCAAAATTCTACAAACAATAACCCATAATGACAACATGAAAGAAGTTTGTTTGAAATCTTTGCAAATTTATAAAAAAAAATAAATAAAAAAAAATCACATGTACATAAGTATTCACAGCCTTTGCCATGACACTCAAAACTGAGCTCAGGTGCATCCTGTTTCCACTGATCATCCTTGAGATGTTTCTACAACTTGATTGGAGTCCACCTGTGGTAAATTCAGTTGATTGGACATGATTTGGAAAGGCACACACCTGTCTATATAAGGTCCCACAGTTAACAGTGCATGTCAGAGCACAAACCAAGACATGAAGTCCAAGGAATTGTCTGTAGACCTCCGAGACAGGATTGTATCGAGGCACAGATCTGGGGAAGGGTACAGAAAAATTTCTGCAGCAATTTTTGGCAGAAATGATATGCTCATTGATCATCTGTATCACTGAAATTCCTGTGATGTGTTTCGCTATCTACACTTTGTATTTTCTCATCAAATCCACCCACACGGCTCCAGTTTTTGTCATAAATGTACTAATTTCAGATCTCATCCAGAATGTAAGCTTGCTATTTGCATGGGTGTTTGACATCTCTGAAGATGTCTTCGACTGCTTGTTGCAGGGACGTGGGCTTATTTGTTTAGTTTGTATTTCATGACATGCATATCTGTAGAGAGATATGTTCTGATTGCCCATCCCATTTGGCAAAGGTTTCATCACTCATTGAAATGTCTTGTGTGTACTTCTATTACTGGTTGGCTTGTACCTCTAATAGTTTTCGTAGTTGGTGCAATGTTGGGTGAACTAACATTATATATCGTGCCCTTTGTGAACTACATAGTGATAGTTCTCTGTTTTGTAGGTGCATGTTGGGTTCTCTCTCAGACAATATCTTTCACTTCTATAAAAAAGCAGTTAGTTCTGGCTACTTTGTGTTGATGAGTTGCTCCTTTCTATTTCTTGGAAATATCTTGAATAGCTTATGGTACATCTTACTGACAGAACATATAGCTTGAGAAAAAAAGTCGTCATTCATTTTTTGCTTCCAGAGAACTTAAAGGTATAGTTCACCCAACATGAAAATTCTGTCATCATTCACTCACCTCAATGTCGTTCCAAACACATATGACTTTCTATCTTCCATGGGAGACAAAAGAAAGAGTTCATAAGGTAGAATTTTAGGGACTGACAGTCTTTACCATTTTATGTCACCATTTTCATTCATTGTATGGAAAATGATTCAATAAAAGTGAATAGTCACCAGAACTGAGGCCATAACCATGTCTTGAACACTGAGGCAGACCAGACCATTTTGGGGTGGGGGTGTTGATGTCATGAATATAATGTTCCTCTTTGGTCCTTTAAAATAGTAAAGGCCTTTATTTTTGGAATAACAGCTTTAAATGCAATAAAGTGCAATGCAAAAAAAATCATTTTTGGTTTAGAAAGATACACGTTTTGTTGAAGTTCAAGACTACCACTGTATCTGTATTGCTAGCAATTTGCCTGTTTCAGTCAGCTTACCTGTCTCAAAGAAAAGACGAAGGTAATTTGAATTTCTTTTCATTATTGATGTATCTGTAAAATCACATGACTGTCAGCTGACTAGCAAAAAATAAATAAATACACCACATTTTTTACTCACCCTCAAGTTGTTCACCCTCATTGTGTTTTTTTCTAAAAATCTTAACACAATCTTTTCTTCAAGAATCCTAATGCTGCTCTTTTCCAAACAAAAACAGTTCACATTGACCTCTGCTGTCAAGATCCAAAGAGAAAAAACATTTTTTATTAATATACCATAAAAGTAGTCCATTCAACACAAAGCTGCTGTATGGCCCCAGAAAACTTGGAATATAGTGCACAAGTCATATGGACAACTTTTATGGTCACTCAATAGTTTCACTAAATAATTCATTCGATGTTGGTTTGTTTCTCACCAAACCTTATCGGATGCTTTCAGAACAATCATGAGTCTCATGGAATCATTTATTATACTTCTGAATTATACTTTTGCTTGCTTTTGAAGCTTAAAGAGATAGTCACCATAAACTGTCATTGTATGACATCACTGAGCACAACATCTTTTCACAATTTCTCCCTTTGTGTTAAGAAAAAGAAAGTCAAATGGGGTTATAACAACACAGGGGTGAGTAAACAATGAATGCATTTTCATTTTTGGGTATACCTATATCTTTAAAAAAAACGGACAGAAAATTCAGGAAACCCATGGTGAATTATCATTTCGAGTTGTGACTGAATAGCTATGTAAGGACAGTTGCCTTATTTTCAAAAACTTTAGCGACTTCTTTACTGTACGAGTGGATTGTTTTATGTAATCCATGGTGCAGTGATTCTCAACTTGTTTTTGCTTCAGGACCCAAATTTTACATGGGATATCAAGCAGCGAAACAACCCAGTACATAAACTGTTTACGGTACAAAAGTAAACAAAAATCTTCCTAAAAAGTCAAAATTATAAATATATTAATAGTACCATGAACTACATATGGCCAAAATATGCTAAATGATTTAGGCCTACATTATTTTGGATGAAAAGGAAAATTGACAATTTTATGGACATTGCCTAATTTTCACTAGCTTAGATAATTTACACATTATTTAAGATACTGTAGACTTTGATTGGACGAATGGTGCAATCAATTTGGAAAGCATTTCCTTCTCACTTATAAAGTTGATATGCCAATTTATTTTTTGCTGTCCCAACTATGCATGATTTTATGATCAGTTGCATAGTATTATTTGCATGTTGCATTTTTTTTTTTTTTTTTTTTTTTTTTTATCCTTCCTATCAAATTAAATATGTCATTTACCATGGCAAAGGTATATTTTACAACTTTACTTAGGTACGGTTCTTAGCTTCCTTTAGCACTTGAGAGCGTTATTTGAGTTTATTTCTATTCTAATCACTCTGATATAGTAAAAAAAAAAATCAAAGCCTTTATATTAAGTGGGTCACACACTTATACACACCTTGACCTTTAAATTAACTTGTGTGGCCTTTGGGGTGCTACTATCATTGGGTTTAATCATTGTTGATGTTAAATAATGAATCAATTCAAACTGAAAATCCAGCAGGCAAAACACCGCAAGGCAGCTAATGAACCATTAAGATAACACACACCTGACATGCCGCTTGGAGACAGGCCTTAATATCCCATGTGCATTTGTGCGTGAGAGAGGCACAGGCTGCTTATAAGCCTTATAAATGCAAACATAATTAATCAAGCTACTTTTAAAGTCTACTAGAAAAGAGAGGAAACAGTAACACAGAGAGAACTGGAAACAGAAGAGTACGAATTATCTTGATTTCTTTTAATCTAATTTGTGTCAGGAGTTATGCAAAATAAAAGATCATAGTGAAGTAATCTTAACCACAGAGGGTTAGGAGTTTAGACACATATAAATATTAACCGAGTTGGATTATTTCATGTCAAATCAGCCAAATTTCAGAAACTTCAAAGTCTGAAACATTAGATTTTGTTAATAATTTTTTTTGAAGATAGATTAATATAAATGGTGATGAAAGCCAATATATATATATATATATATTAGAAAGGTAGACACATCATTATTTTATTTTTACATAAAGTGTAAATGATTACATGATTAAATGATACATGATTTTCTAAAATCAGTTAACTTCAGCACCCATTGTTGCATTATATGCCAATGGTGTACTACTAGATTCCAGAAACTGGAAAAAGCACTTTTTTTTAAGTTGGAGTGCCTATAAGGTGTTAAAGTGTTAAAGTGTTAAAGATATCTTAATATCCTTTAAGATTCTAGTTCAGAACAAACTTTACTTTTTGTATATCCATTAAGGTCCTACAGTATATGGTAAAATCCCAGAGATATGGGGCTCTCAATGTAGCTCCATCCATACAGTAGTTTGTTCAATTTTCCAATTTTCAACGATCAAAAACCAAATGTGGGCCACATGGTATGAAGCTAGTTTTTCTCGTCCAACAGAACCAAAGGTCTAAAGTGCAAACAATGTTGAGCCTTTTATTTATTGACATAAAAACAATAATTTCAAAATCTTGTTTTTGAGAGTAAAATAATTATGCTGCAACTTTTTTAAGATAATTTATTTTACTTGTAGTTTTGCTCCAAAATCATAGGCGAAAATTGTCATTTTGACTCTCCTTGACAAAATAATTGATTATTCAGTCCAAATTTTTGAGCCGGAAACCTCTGGTTGAGTTGACGCGGAATGACCCAGTTGTATTTTATAGTTGAAAATAATGTTATACAGGAATGCAAATTGTATTATCTCTGCCCCCTAACACAAACCGTAAGTCTAAAACTAATCATCAGTGAGGTAAAAATGTGATTTTAGAAGGAAAATACAACCTCAGGATCGCACTCACCATACATGGGACCAGAACCAATATTGGTAGAACAACAGGAAAAGGGAAACACGTTTGAATTGATCCAAAAATGCCTAATGGGGGATGATGCTTGACAGTAACTGAATATGAATAGTTTTGATTTTAGGGTACATGAACATTCCTGATCAAGTTGCATAAACCCTTTTCCATTTCATTCAGATCTTCCCCTCTATTGTCCCCTCTTCAGCTTCCTGTTGCTCTGCATACCAACATCCTGTTTTGCACTAAATTGATTCCTCTACCTCGTTTTCCTCCTCAATTCTATCCTCTCTCTCTCTCTCTCTCTCTCTCTCTCTCTCTCTCTCTCTCTCTCTCTCTCTCTCTCTCTCTCTCTAATAGTGGATTCCAAGCAGGGCTGTAAATCTGTTCTCATTTTCAGAGTTCAGCCAGGGACTGTGTGATCAGAGAGTTAAAAAGCAGAACACAAAAGACAGAAAGAGAGGAAGAGAAAGGCATGAACTGGTGATTGATTTATAGGGGCGGAGGTCCTTCAAAAGCCCTGTAATGCCAAAGGGGCATTAATCACACCCTTACATGTGTGTCATTGTGTGTGAAAGAGAGATACAAAGCACCAAAATGACAGCAATCCCCGCCCGAGACATATCGCGCTAAAGCATGGGAACACAACAAACCACTTATGCAAAAGTTCTCACTGCGAGTCTTTTCATCACAGACACTCATTGCATAAAAGAGGCCATTCATCAAGCAATAGAGCAGACGGCAGAATGCTTTAACTGTCTGTGTACTAAACAAGGATTGATCTCCCTGCATTTATCACAAGGTTCCTCTGAGCTGAAAGCGTGCTTACATCTTTATTAAATGATAAATGATAATCTGACGCATAAGCATGCCACACACAGTGTCAAGTGATGGCAAGTGGATGGGATGGCCGTTAAAAAAAATTGGAAAGACTAGTGTATCTCTTAAAGGGACCATTCACTCAAATATGAAAATTCTGTCATTTTTATGCAGAATGTTATTGTGAAAGACTCCACAACACTAGGAAAAAAGGACACAAGGAAGCAGATTTTCCAGACTCAGGTAAGGCTTTTAACTTCTATGCTTTACAACTTTCACAGACTCAACAGGCACGTAGACAGTCACACTCATTTAGCTTCACAACATAAACTCATTAGCTTCACAAGCATCATAGGCTTCCTTGTGCCAGACTCTCTCTGCCTCTCTGCTGGTGGCATGGCCGTTTATATGCCGCTCTCCCCATGCTCACTGGAATTAGAGACAGGTGTTAGACATAATCTAGCTCAGGTGTAAGCACCCTTACCGCTTTCCCTCTCGACCACGCCCCCGCTGCCACATTTATCCTCAGTCACCATTCACTTAAAGTATATGGGAAAAAAAAAGATGCAATGAAAAAGAATGGTGACTATGGCTACCACTTTGCCTAAAATCTTTTGTGTTCCACATTAGAAAGAAAGTCATACAGGTTTTGGAGCAACATCTGGGTGAGTAAATAATACATTTTACCGGGTGGGTAAATCATCCCTTTAAGGGGAAAACCAAGGGATTTTTTGTTATTATGCCGCATTCTGTGCTTTCCCTTCTCAAATCAGGAGGGATGAGTTAGATGTCTGCACGGGCCTTGATGAATGAAACCCGAACCCGACCCGTACCCGAGACCGTGTGGCCCGACCCTACCCGGCCCGAACAATACCGTCAGATTTTAAGCCCGAACCCGACCTGAACCCGAAATTGCTTACCATCTAATTCCTTCTCCTAGCAAGTACTGTTGCAATAGGCTATATTTTATGTAAGCATATAGGCAACATTTGTAACAGTATTGAAACAGTAAACATACACAGTTTTAACAAGGCACAGCAGCCCCTTATACACTAGAGCAGAAGGGGAAAATAGTATTGACTTAAGGCACAAACATACTCTATGCAAGTACGTGAACGCAGATGCACCTTGCTATGCAAGCACAATCTCATGTGTCGTTGCATTGTGAAATGTGTCAACGCTCAGTTCATAACCCAACGCAAGTATGCGCTGCAGTCTCAGCGTTGCCGCAAGGGGCACTAGAGTGGATTTTCTTCTTTCAAACAACAACTGTCATGGTGGACTCGGGCAGTAATTTGAGTTGAATCATTTCGAAAAATATATACAACTTTTTATCCCTAGTCCATTCAAATGAACTTGGTTTTTCTCCATGTCTCTCCCCACTCCTCAACTATCAACTCATCTACCACATCCGGGCTGCATCCGAAAATGTAGACAGCTGACTTGCTGCCTAATCAGTTAATGGCTAAACTGACAGCTGTTTGAATGAATGGAACTCTTAAGGAACTGGTCTCCGAACAGTTTGAAAAGCACCTTATTTTCATCCTGCCTCCGAAAGCAGCATTTTCCTGGTTTTGGACATGGAGCTATAAAATACCGGTTTTGGACGCAGCAACAGTTTCGTGGTCATGCCTAACAAATCGATTGCCCTCTTGTGTTCTGAGATTTGTAACCGCCAGAGCAAAACAAGAGCGCACGTAATATATGTACAACAGGACCACGCATTGGCCATGCGTTGGCCAAGCGCTCGGGTCTGCGTTTGCGTACTTGCATGAAGTATGTTTCGGCCTTTACCATTTATGCGCTGAAACTTCACCTGGTGCAGAACAATCTGGAATAATATGAAACAACAGTCCCCACTATGCAGCCTGAACTTGTTTAGAATGTTGAATCTTTGTGACAACTGCACTGAAAACAATCTAGATGCAGCGCAAAGAATGAAACAGAGCGCAGGTGTCTCAACATGCGTTTTTGAAAATGTAAAGTTCTTTTTAACTTGACATGGTGTTTAAAATATGCTGGTACTGCATGAAATGCTGAAGAAAAAGCGAGACACTGTGCAAATGTCAAAGACACTCATCCAGCATGTGTTTAAACAATGGGAAACAGAACAGACGTGTGCAAAAACACATTAGTTGTGAACGGCCCCTAAGTCGTCCGTTCGTGCTTGTCTGTGAGTGAGAGTAAGTTCGGTAAGCCTGTTTATTTTTTCATTAATTACAAACTCGAACCCAACCCGAAGTCCTACCTGAAAAACTGACACGAAACCCGTTGGGTCCCATCGGGCTCGGGTTGCAGACCTCTAGGATGAATGTTGCGTTTCTGCATTTTTTTTTTTTTTTTATGTCATGGAAGCACACGCTGTGGAGCTGTCCATGGTACTGAATAGATCAATTTTGGCTGTGAAAGCTAAACACTTTTTGTGGGATCAAACCTCTGAATGGCTTACGTAGTTGTCTCTGCATATTAAGAATTTTTTTTAACTAGGGCTGTCAATCGCTACATTTTTTAAATCAAATTAATTACATGCTATGCTGATTTACAATGATTAAACATTTTTAGGCTGCTGTGTCAAGTTAAATGTAGTTTAAAACTTAGAAAAACAATTCTTGAGATCCTTGCATTCAGAATTGCGCTCCGTCCAACTGTGTCTGAACGCAAGAATGCGTTCTCATCTTGTGCTGTCATTAGTGTCAAGAAAGCCTGAGTGTGGTTTTTTGTGCATTGCCTATACAGCTGGAGTTTTGCTTACTGCCCCATGCTGAAAACAGGTGGTACTTCAGCTTAAATTGCTCCAATAGTAGGAATATTCCATATTACGGTCTGGGGACATGATTATCAACATGATCTTTTTTTTACACATACATTTTTTATTTTATTAATCGGACTGAAGTAACGCATTAGATCGACAGCACTAAATTTAAGAATTACAAAACCTTCAAATTAAAACTTCTAACATGACACTTTTAAAGGGAAGATGTTCTAGTACTTTGTTTGCAATGGCAAAGCTTGTCTTCTGTTGGTTGCTGTTTCTCATGATCTTAAAAATCTTTTGATCTGAAGGCATATGCTTAAATGTTTGAAATTAGTTTTGTAGACAAAAATATAATTGTGCCAACATATTAATTTATTTCATTACAAAAAAAAAATGTAATTTAAAAAAACAGTTTTTTTTAAATGGATGACTTGGACCAAATAATAAAGAAAAGCAGTCAATAAGTGCCCAACATAGATGGGAACTCCTTCAATACTGTTTAAAAAGCATCCCAGGGTGATACCTCAAGAAGTTGGTTGAGAAAATGTCAAGAGTACATGTCTGCAAATTCTAGGCAAAGGTTGACTACTTTGAAGATGCTAAAATATAACATAGTTTTTATTTATTTTGGATATTTAGTCACAACATAATTCCCATAGTTCCATTTATGTTATTCCATAGTTTTGATGACTTTACTATTATTCTAAAATGAGAAGGGAAAAAAAATTATAATAAAGAATAAGTGTTTCAAAACTTTTGTCAAAGACATTAAACCTGATGCAGTGTGTCTGGATGATATTTAAATATATAAAAGAGCTGCAGTGAAGGAGAAAATTGACATAAAATTAATTTAAATATCTGAAAATACTTGGAATATATTGTGTGAGTTGTACGGACTAAGGTTTTGGTACATTTATTTGGCTTTTATTTTTATTTATTTTTTTATTTATTTTGTCATTTTTGTCATCCTGGTCACCACTCACTATTATTGTATGGAAAAGTGCGAGATTAATTCTGCAAAACATCTCCTTTTGTTTCACTGATGAAAAAGCCATACAGGTTTGGAATGAGGGTGAGACAGAAAATATGGTTGAATTTCCATTTTTGGGGTAAACTTTTCTTTTGCATGGGTATACAGAAAAAAGCTCCTTGAAAGAACAGTCTACTAAAGCAGTCTTCGTTCAAAGACATTATTGTAGATGCTGTTAACATGTGGATCAAAGGAACCAAACTTTTCATATGTATAAAATCTTAATCAGTCCACAAAATTATTTCCAGAGACATAGTAATGAGCCTCCTTCATCATCTCCAGCATATGCATAGAGTCTGAATATTAAGGTGAGAAAACTTCATTAGACTTCTGAAAAATATATTTAATATTTAATTGTGATCCATTTGGTGCTTGACAGTCCCAGTCCTTATTATGCTGTTAATATTGAATGCAGAGTTTGTACTTATACATTTTTTATCAAAGGAAATTTGCTTCCCATTCCAATATCAACATTCTGCTGTCATTTCTCTCAGGAAACATGTTTGTCATGCTCATTTAAATTAAATGAAATTGAGAGAGAAAGAGGCAGAGATATGTAAAAAGCAAAAAGCATAATCAGGTGTGTGAGTCTTCATCATTTTCGTTTGTGCTCTCTCTCCTTCACTCTCAATGTCTTTCTCAAGTCAGGGTGATTAGCGCATGGCTAAATTTGATTAGCCTCTTTCTGTGCTCGCTAATTGAAAACGCCTCACCATGTCTAATCAATACCACACAGTTTTGTGCGCTCAAAGACTGATTATGGACACAAGAACCAGTGGCCACACGCACACACAATACAGGACACGCAGACATACAACCTGGAAACAATTCTGGTCAAAATATATTTTGTAAGTAGGTCTATATGTTTTATACACCACAGTTAAATAAAATAGATTTTTCAAAGTGAAAATATACTTCCTGATACCTTGAAATTTCAAAATACAAATAAAATATCTAAAAATATCTCTAAAAAAAAAGTTACATTTGCATTTTAGAACATGATGAAAAAGAAAATCTACATTTATTCTTTTTGATATATTTATATACAACAAGATTGCCAAAGATATATCAGTGGAAAATAATTGACAAATAATTCAGTGTGATTAATTATATATAAAAATAATGTGTTAAGAAAAATCATGCAATTAATCGTGATCCCGGACTGTAATATGGAAAATTCCTGCCATTAGTGCAATTCAAGTTTGAAGTTCCACCTGTTTTCAGAAGATTCTCTCATCTACTCGCCCTCATGCCATCCCAGATGTGTATGACTTTCTTTCTTCTTCAGAACACAAATTAAGATTTTTAGAAGAATATTTCAGCTCTGTAGGTCCATACAATGGTGACCAAAATGTTGATGCCCAAAAAAGCACATAAAGGCATCAATGAAGTAATCCATACAACTACAGTGTTTTAATCCATGTCTTCATAAGTGATATGATAGGTATGGCTGAGAAACATATCAATATTTAAGTCCTTTTTTTTCTAGAAATTGCTGTAGAAATGATTCTCCTTGCCCAGTGGGGGGCAAGAATTTGAATCACCAAAAACACAAAGTTAAAGTGGAGATTTACTGAGCAGGGAGGATAATTTATATTTTAAAAGACTTAAATATTTATCTGTTTCTCAGCCACACCTATCATATCACTTATGAAGACATGGATTTATCCATTGGAGTCGTATGGATTTCTTTTATGCTGACTTTGTGATTTTTTGGAGCTTCAAAATTTTGGCAGCCATTCACTTGCATTGTATGGACCTACAGAGCTGAAATATTCTTCTAAATCTTTGTTTGTGTTCTGCAGAAGAAAGTCCTACACATCTGGGATGGCATAAGGGTGAGTAAAGGATGAGAGAATTTTCATTTTTGGGTGAACTATCCCTTTAATTTAATTTAGTGAGCCTAACTGCTGAAACTGGGACATTTTTATATTTTTTTAGTGACTTGTCAGGATATTGAGACCTGGGTGAACCAGGATGTCTGGTTTCCCATACTAGGAACAAATGGTCTTCTCACAAAAGCTGGCAGAAAATCCTAGACCTTGTTTAAATGATCTTTAGCACATTTTGACAGTTATTACTATGCAAATTACATTTCCTGTACTCTCTTAATGAATGAGGCTTATATAGAGTACACTTAATTTTTTTCTTTGGGAACAGTTTCACTTGAGAACTAGTACGGCACCTCTCTGTATTTCACCAAATGACCAAAGCATTAGGTTGATCATATTAGCATAAACAATCAATCTCTGGACGCTAATATAGAAAACAATAAATCATTCAGACACTTCCTCAGACATTTTTTTTTTATAACAGTGATGATAATGAGGTAGAAATTACATTACAACTTACTTTGAAATACCACCGTAGGAAAGAAAAAACACAACAGAGACCTCTTCATATATTTCAGTTGTTTCTCCAAGACAGCAATGAGATACATGCTGTGTCAATTGTTCCAAAATTTGCTCCAATTTGCTGAGATGCATATCAAACAACAGACAATTAATTTGTGTCTGTTTTATCTTTTTTTTTTTTTTTTAAGGATGAAACATCTAAGATACCATTGGTACTTTGCTCTCAGAGCCACACAGTAAAATACTACACAAAACTGCATATCACGTCTGTCTTTCAGCTTTAAACATTAAGGCCAGCAGTGTGACCTTCCTGTGGCATGAGATTTATCATTTGATTTCTTCACTGACTCATTCATGAAAGGTCTTTCAAAACCTTGTGTTAGATTGGTTTTATATTGGTCAAATGTGTAATAAAAATTATATGTCCCTCTCTTTTGACCTCTTTTGCAGGTTGTGTGGACCAAAGAGGTCTATAATACCATATAATAATGGTCCAGATATCCCCTTCTGGTAGATGTCATAACTGCACCTTTTTGAGGGCAAAAGGCCTCTTTCCCTATTAACAGACACTCAAAATTAGCCGTGTATTCTGAAAGGCTAGCTGGTCTCCCAGGCTGGCCAGAGCTGGTTATGCTAGTCTGTTTTGATGGTTTAAGATGGGTTTTGGGCACTTTTCAGGCAATATTACAGCAACCAATAAGACTAGTACTCTGTCTGGTTTAAGCAGTTTTTTTTTTTTTTAAAGCAGGGATATTGAACTCAATTTTACAGGATTTCAGGAAACCACACTTCTGTATATACCTGAGAAGGAAAGAGAAGGAAAGTAAAGGAGTAAACACGGCATCTTTTTTGTATTTCCAACCAATTTGTCAAGCCAACACCTTTCAAGTCTACATGACGTAAAGTGAACTTGTTAGCTCACTGCAGGGAGTGGCTATCCATGTGTTTTGGCAGTCAGCAGGGCGTCTGTATTGTATGAGTGAAAAAAAGCCTGTGTGTGTGTTATTTTTGTTCTCTGTGGGAAAGGTTTAATTTTTGTAGCTTCTCTATCAATAACCAGATAATGCAATTTCCCATTTATTAAAGATTTCAATCAAGCAATTAAACCTTTCCGTCAAATTACCCCCTACCCTTCCTAACATCCTAAATCTTCCAAAATGCCACTTGTGTTTGTCTTTCCAAGCTGGTAAATTACCAAAAGCAATAAGGTGAAAGCTCACCTCCAGACCTGTCTGTGGCACAGGAAGTGAGACAGATGATTAGAGAGGAAAGTCACACTGCTATGACTTGCGTTCAAGTAATACTTCACCTAAAAAGGAAAAATCTGTGATCATTTACTGACCCTCATGTCTTCTTTATTTCTTCTGCAGAACACGAAAGGTGAATTTTTGAAGATTATCCTGGCAACACTTTTCAATATAATGAAAAAAGTGAAAAGGGACCAGAGCTATCAAGCTCTAAATTGACAAAAAAGCACCTTGAAAATATTATAAAAGTTTTCCATATGACAATATTCTTTAAAAATTACCTTTTGTGTTTCATGCAAGATATAAAGTCATATGGAAGAGGCATTAGGGAGGCCAGCAGGGGTGCTCACCCTGCGGTCTGTGTGGGTCCTAATGCCCCAGTATAGTGACAGGGACACTATACTGTAAAAAGGCACCATCCTTCAGATGAGACGTTAAACTGAGGACCTGACTCTCTGTAGTCATTAAAAGTCCCAGGGCATTTCTCGTAAAGAGTAGGGGTGTCCTGGCCAAATACCCCCTATTGGCCCTTCTCAATCATGGCCTCCTAATAATCTCCATCCATGAATTAGCTCTATAATTCTACTCTCTCCACCAATAGCTGGTGTGTGGTGAGTGTACTGGCGCACTATGGCTGCCGTCGCATCATCCAGGTGGATGCTGCACACTGGTGGTGTTTGAGGAGAGTCCCCTGTTCACTGTGTAAAGCGCTTTGAGTGTAGTGTCTGAAAAGCACTATATAAATGTAACGTTCATTCATTCATATGGGTTTATACCGATATGAGGGTGAGTAAATGAGATAGAATTTACATGTTTGTGTGAACTATCCCTTAAAATTTTTATCTTTCAAAAAACCATCACTTGAGGAGCAGATTTAACCACACAATTGGCCGTCATTACACAGCTCTGTGGTCAGCAACGAAGCCGAAACTAAGAAGGATACTTTCAATTCTCATGGAGGTGGTCTGGTGCCCATAGGCACATGTACACATATACATGTGCAAAGAGACCCTTTTCTTTACACACACACACTGTTTCCCTGGGGAAGCCCTAATAGCCGGTTTAGCCTATGGAGCTAAACCCGGTGCTAGCTTGAGGCACCAGGCCCATTACTCTCTTGCGCTCTATTTTAATGGGACAATCCGTCACAGGCACGATTGCTCGTGTTAGCATTCTGCTAATGTTAAACTTAGCATGCTATTCCATTACTCATTTCCCAACTTTTTTAATGGCCGATTTGGCCACTCAAGCTAAAACTTAAACTATTTACTGTCTGCACTTGAAGAAAGACTGCATTTCCTTAAAGCTAATGCTTAGTCGTGGTTCATATGGAGTCAAGTCAAAGGATCATCAATCGCACTGGTAATGGCTTCTTTGAGAAGACAGTACAACAGCTCGTTCTTACGGTAATGGTACTAGCCTAACTAATGACAGCAAGAAGATTAAGTGGTCTGTGTTTCAACAAAGCCTGCTTGTCTTGGTGAAACCAAGATAAAGGCTGTGCTGATATCTAGAAAGCCTAGAGGAAGACCACAGGTTTGTCAGAAAGAAAACTTGTGGTGCTCCAATGAGGTGGTGATGGACAGCTACTTTGAAGGAAATATAAAGTAGGCAAGATCACCTTTGCTGCATTTAAACTGCTTGTTAACAGTAACTCTAAATGTCAGTTTTTGAGTCTACCTGCCTATCACACATTCATTCAACTGGCCATCCATCCATTCATTCATCCTTTTACATTAAATGCATTTGGGAGACACTTTTATCCAAAGCAATACACATTTAGCACACGTTTATTAGTATATGTATTCCCTAAGAATAAAATGCATGACCTTGCCGTTGCTAGCGCCATGCTGTATCAGTTGAGCAACAGGAACCCTATTGACATCCTTTCCTCCATTCATCCATCAATCCATCGATCTATTGCATCCATCCATCCAGCCATCCATCTATCAGTCCAAAAGTTCGTCCATCAATCATCCATCCATCCATGCATCCATGCATTTCTAACAGTCCATCCATCCATCCATCTGTCAATCCATCCATCCATCCATCCTTGTATCTATCCATCCTTCCATTTATCTATCCATCAATCCATCTATCCATCTATCAGTCCATCCATCCATCCATCTGCCTATCCATCCATCCATCTGTCCATCCAACTATCCATTCATCTACATATGAAAATTAGGTCATGAAGGTGTTGAAACATGGCAGAGGAACCAAAGGTTGAAATTTTGAAATGGTGGTTTGATAAAATGGACCATGTGTCATGATAATGTTTCAACTCTTAATATCAGATTTTGAAGCAAGAACAATGGAAGCCATGTTACAGTGTTATTCCAAACAGAAGCAATTAAAAATAATTGCTTCACAGGATCCTTCAAAACAAACATTTTCATAGAGTCTACTGATGGACATTTCAGAGTCTCAGCACTCAGCACCCAGCATTGTGCGATGGCAGCTCTTTTTGCTTGGAAAGATGATGTTAAAGTACATACTGTTACCTTCAAAGCTCTCCATTTGAAAAAAAAAATATGCCTTCACAGGGAATAGGGTGATCATATCTGAATGGTATGCTGAACAAATATCCCAATACATGTCAGGAGGCCAACAACAGACCTTTATCTACAGAGGAACCAAAGCATCTTGAAGTTAAGCCTGTAACCACAGTTTTAGATGTGTTTCATTTGGTTCAGTCTTTCTGTCAACATAAAATTCTCCATCATGGAAACTAAAACCAGAGTGGTTTTGGTACATTAACTAAATCTTAGTTAAAACAATGAAGGGTTTATGAAAAAGAATGACAAATTCAGTTCAAGTATTTCACAGCCCCTATGTTTAACTTGATGTATTAAATTTTTCTTAAGAAAATATCATTGGTTTGTGCTCATGCAAAACTCACCACCACAATGTTAGCTAGGGTGTTCTGGAAGGTAGTTTTGGTGAAATTGTAAGTCTGATCACCTAGAAAAGAAATATTACACACCTCCTGAACAAGCCACATGATTTGAGGTATCATTAATGTCTGTACAACAAACGATGAGGGATGAATTTATGTGGCAAAGTTTAAAAATTGCCCTCTGTTTTAATGGGACGATTCGTCACAGGCGTGACTGCTCATGTTAGCATTCTGCTAATGTTAAACCTAGCATGCTAGTCCATTACTCATTTCCAACTTTTTTAATGGGTGATTTGGCCACTCAAGCTAAAACTTAACCTATTTACTGTCTGCTCTTGAAGAAAGACTACATTTCCTTAAAGCTAATGCTTAATCGTGGTTCATATGGAGTCAAGTCAAAGGATCATCAATCGCACTGTTAATTGCTCCTTTGAGAAGACAATACAACAGGTCATTCTTAAAGGTAGTAGCCTAACTAATGACAGCCAGAAGATTAAGTGGGCTATATTTCAACAAAGCCTTCTTGTCTTGGTGTAACCAAGATAAAGGCTGTGCTGATATCTAGAAAGCCTAGAGGAAGACCACAGATTTGTCAGAAAGAAAACTTGTGGTGCTCCAGTGAGCTGGTGATGGACAGCTACTTTGAAGGAAATATAAAGTAGGCAAGAGCACCTTTGCTGCATTTAAACTGCTTGTTCACAGTAATTCTAAATGTCAGTTTTTGAGTCTACCTGCCTATCACACATTCATTCATCTGGCCATCCATCCATTCATTCATCCTTTTACAATTAATGCATTTGGGAGACACTTTTATCTAAAGCAATCCACATTTAGAATACACATTTATTAGTATATGTATTCCCTGAGAATCAAATGCATGACCTTGCTGTTGCTAGCACCATGCTGTATCAGTTGAGCAACAGGAACCTTATTGACATCCTTTCATCCATTTGTCCATCAATCCATCAATCTATTGCCATCCATCCATCTGTCTATCCATCTTTCATTCATCCATCCACCATCCATCTGTCTATCAGTCCATCAATTCGTCCATCAGTCCATCCAACCATCCATGCATCTATGCATTTCTAATTGTCCATCCAACCAGCCATCCTTCTATCTGTCCATCCTTCCATTTATCAATCCATCCATCCATGCATTTCTAACTGTCTATCTATCCATTCTTTCATCCATCATCAATAACTGTCTATCCATCCATACATCCATCCATCCATTTATAACTGCCTAACCATCCATCTATTTATCTATCATCAATCCATCTATCCATCCATTCATCCATTAATCCCTCCATCCACCTATCCATCCATCCATCCATCCATTCATCTACATATGAAAATTAGGTCATGAAGGTGTTGAAACATGGCAGAGGAACCAAAGGAACAGTTGGTTGAAATTTTGAAATGGTGGTTTGATAAAATGGACCATGTGTCATGATAATGTTTCAACTCTTAATATCAGATTTTGAAGCAAATACGACAGAAGCCATGTTACAGTGTCATTCCAAACAGAAGACATTAAAAAGAATTGCTTCACACGGTCCTTCAAAACAAACATTTTCATAGGGTCTACTGATGGACATTTCAGAGTCTCAACACTCAATCAAAGCTAGCCATTGTGTGATGGCAGCTCCCTTTTCTTGGAAATATGATGTAAAAGTACGTACTGTAACCTTCATAGCTCTCCATATGAAAAAATATGCCTTCACAGGGAATAGGGTGGTCACATCTGAATGCTATGCTGAACAAATCTCCCAATGCATGTCAGGAGGCCAACAACAGACCTTTATCTACAGAGGAACCAAAGCATCTTGAAGTTAAGCCTGTAACCACAGTTTTAGATGTGTTTCATTTGGTTCAGTCTTTCTGCCAACATAAAACTCTCCATCTTGGAAACTAAAACCAGAATGGTCTTGGTACATTAACTAAATCTTAGTTACAACAATGAAGGGTTTATGAAAAAGAATGACGAAATCAGTTCAAGTATTTCACAGCCCCTATGTTTAACTTGATGTATTAAATTTTTCTGAAGAAAACATCATTGGTTTGTGCTCATGCAAAATTCACCACCACAATGCTAGCAAGGGTGTTCTGGGTGGTAGTCTTGATGAAATTGTAAGTGTGATCACCTAGAAAATAAATATTACACACCTCCTGAACAAGCCACATGATTTGAGGTATCATTAATGTCTGTACTACAAATGATGAGGGATGAAGTTATGTGGCGAAGTTTAAAAGTTGCGGTCAGAGGTTTTAAAAAGCCCCTAACCCTAAGTATGAGGTAATAGTAATAGTAATGATTGACTAAGCAAAATATTATCTTTAGCAAACTAAGCAACTCAGTTTTGCAGTGACAGACAAACACTGATATGAAAGCTAGAATGATTTGGGGAGTTTGTCTGAATTATCACATTATTTCACTGTCAGTGGTTTAGAGAGTGAGAATGTAGTGGTAAAGATATTGTCAAATTTCTGATCAAGTCAGAACACAACAGCATCTCTTTAAAGCAACTGTTATTGTCTGTCAGAGCTTGGAAAATTATCGTTTGTCATTGTGAGAGTGCAGTCATGATCATTTTCCCTCTTTGTCCCTTGCACACACATAAGCACATTAACACACACAGCGGATTTGGGACATTGTGACACTGCATTTTTTGAGTGACTGTGAGATGTGGCATCGGGTCAATCCAGCGACACTACCGTCAATCAAACACAGAATCCGTATCGGCAATCCACAGACTCGCTGTTCAAACACTCTTTCTCTAAAGCTCTCTTTCTTTGTCGTCCTGAATGTCATGCACACAGAGAAAAGAAGTCTGTGTTTCGTCTCTTCTCTGCTCAAAATGAAATCAGTTCATTTTCTCAGCTTTCTCTTTAACAGACCAATCCATTCCTTTCAAATGAGTCTCACCTTGCTAAATACCATCTGTTTGAGAAATATATCATTGACATATTATAATCTTAATTTGTGGTGTTTGCTAAATCAAGCATCACACCTATTGCTAATACTCCTAAATCAAATAATCAGTTAAGCATCTGGTTGCAATTATTTGATTTAACTGTAATTCTTTGATATAACCATGATTATTTGGTCTAAGCGATTATTGTGCATTTCAAATTGCAATTATATTTTACTAAGCAAATTTTAAGATAATAAAGGAATGCCATGAATGTCACCTTTTTGTGTCTCATTTTCTGGTTTTATCACCTTAAGTGAGCACATGTCTGACTGACCTACACTGCAGAATACACTCAGACCAGCTCCTGAAGCATGTTAATATTAACCACTTCTGAAATGCTGTGATGCACACGCTATCTGCGGAGGTTCGCACCAAACTCCCGCAAAACCCTATCTATTATCAAATTTCCCCCTCATCTGGCATACGCACATAAAAGCGCAACCACGCTGATTCTCCAACCACTTTTTATTCACTATCTCTCCACTCTCATTCTCAGTATTTTGCATTAATGGATATCTGTCAGGGCGAAAGCTGAGAGAGACTGATGGAAGCGCCTGCGGTTATGAGGATAAATGTACTTCTGGTAGTATTGCTGATGACCAGCTACCTCATCTCCACCATTAGCAGAGCAGCTCTCTCCATTTAAGGATATTTACCAAAGTTCTCAATGCACTAATGACAGCTGCTGCTCACCACAGGATGTCTTTGAGGAACATACGCACAGATTTGATCCCTAAGGTCACCACAGTGTGAAGTGTTTGAACCAAACTTTGTCTTAACTCAAAAGGATTGGGAAATTTGTATCAGAACTAATAAAACAGGATCTTGTATATATTTCTATTGGTTAGTATCTGTGTGAGATTATTAGGGTCTTTCGCTCAGAAGAAAAACAGGAGCAGGAGATTTAAAGGGATAGTTCACCCAAAATTGAAAATTCCCTCATTATTTACTCACCCTCATGCCACCCCAGATGTGTATGACTTTCTGTATTCAGCAGAAGACAAATAAAGATTTTTAGAAGAATGTCTCAGCTCTGTAGGTCCATTCAATGCAAGTGAATGGTGATCAGACCTTTGTAGCTCCAAAAACATAAAAATTCCATATGACTCCAGTGTTCAAATCCATATATCCAGAAGCAAAATAATAGGTGTGGGTGAGAAACAGACCAAAATTTAAGTCCTTCTTTTACTCTAAATCTCCACTTTCACTTTTACATCAGAAAGTCACATGTGGTGCCTGTTTAGTTTCACTTTCACATCTGAAAGTGAAAGTTAAAGTGGAGATTTTCAGTAAAAAGAAAAAAGACTTTAATATTATTCTGTTTCTCACCCACACCTATTAAATCGCTTTTGAAGATATGGATTTAACAACTGGAGTCATATGGATTACTTCTCTGTTTCCTTTATGTGATTTTTGGAAACACAAAGGTCTGATCACCATTCACTTGCAGTGTATGAACCTACAGAGCTGAGATATTCTACCAAAAATTTTCATTTGGGTTCTGCTGAAGAAAGTAAGTCATACACATCTGGAATAGCATGAAGGCGAGTAAATGATGAGAGAACTTTCATATTTGGGTGAACTGTCCCTTTAAGCAATTAGCTCTTAATATAATCTCATTGCTGTCTAAGTGAAACAATTGAGACGCTAAAGAGAACTCATTTGTGGTTTTACTTATCTATGGGGTTCCTTATCAGACTGAGCCTCTAAAAATTACCTACAAAGCTAATTGAGCTCAAGTCTCTTTGGCCCGCTAACTGTACAAAGCCCCAGTTTGAAATCACAGCTTGTGTAGATTCAACAATTAAGCCTTGAAGGGAGGGAAAATGGCTAGGCCAAACTCTTTGACAGAAACATATGCCACCCAGCACTTAGCCAAGCAAAGTGAACAATTTACCTCACAGCACATTATAGCTGTCAAACAGCGCTGGCCAGCATTTAAAAGCAACCAATACCAGGTAGCGTTAGAGCTAATGCTCTTTCTAGCAGCTGCTAGCAGTGTGAGCATCTATAAAGCCGCTAGCATATCAGCTGTGTTTGGCCACAGATCTGGGCACAGTTTTGAGTTTTTCTTGCAGTATTTTATCTTGTTTTCTAGTAAAATATCTAAACATCCTTTAACAAGATAAATGTACTTGAGAAGCAACAAAAGTGTGTCAGACTGAGTATGTGTGTTCATGAACGTGCAATCTATGTGTGGATGCTACAAGGGCCACTTTCCAACAGAAGATTGCAAATGCTTTTTCTAACACCTGGGTGTGAAATGCAACGCACAGCTGCAGGCAAACAGATAGAAAATAAAGTGTAAAAAAAAGATGATAAGCTCTTCCTCCACTGCATACTTAATGGAAATGCTTTTAACCCTCTCTCTCAACCTTCTTACATTACATCCATCAGCCAACCCCCCCACCCCATAATGTGCATTATAACATGTCTATGCATAGGAGGATATGATGATGACATATTTATAATGAGTTAAATTTGATTCATCAGAGAAGGCAAAGATGAGGTATATTTTGCAAAATTGTTTTATAATGTGTGTGTGTTGGGAGGCCATAGAAAAGGCCACATTTTGCATGCACACAGACACACATACACAAACTTGCTTATCAGTTTTCATGACACAGTCACTGAATTAACAAAGCTAAATTCTTTATTAAACCTGCTGAACCGTTATCACTGCAAATGTGAGACAGCGATCAGGCATTCTCTTTCTCGCCGTTTGTCTATTCCTCCTTTCGCCAGAGGGAATATAAGGTCATTACTGTTCTAATTTAAATCTAAAATAGCAGCAGATACCAGCAATTGAATGTGAGGAGAATCATAAGCAAAATATGAGAATATGGAGCATCTGTTTCGTCTACTCTCAGTCAACACAGAGTAACAACCTCTAGTCTCCGTATCACAAATCAATGCATTCCACAAAGCTGATAACTTGTGATTTGTGTGATAGGAAATTAAAGTTGTTGCTGTAGTTGTAGTGTTCATTTAAGCAGGAAACTGCAACAATACATACATAAAGAAGATTTTGCAAAATGTAGGTATAGTAACATGATTCTTTGAGACCAGGCTAGATTCTATGCCATAATTAAGAAGGCTTCAGAATAGACCAGCACTGAAAAATACATGTAAAACAGAAGAAATGATAGAAAATATTTGTGGACTTTGTGATCAGAATTTTTGTCTGTCTAAAAGTTGTGAGAATTAATTATTTCATAGACAGAAACAAAGTGGCATTGCCCAAAACAGCAACATTGGCTCAACCAATGGCTTGAGTTTTGGGCAGGACTACCTGTTGAACCATTCAATTGCAGATGGGGGAGTATTCAGGAAACCTGTTTGAAAACAGTTATTATTTTTGTATTACTGTCATTTGACGATATAGTGGCACAAAAATGACACATTTTAAGACTGAAATCATAGAATCTCCCCTGGTATTGTTACATATTCAATGTTGGGTTCCAGCTCAACTTTTTATTTAGCAGTCCAGAAGTTTCTTCCTCTCTTACACATACAGCATGCTGAGGCCTGACACACTTTGATGGAAGTTCAGCTCAGAGCTGCCGAGGAACAGGAACAGTTTCTGGGAAAGAAGAAAGAGACCGCTGAGATCTAAAAAATACAGAGAGAGAGAGACAGAGAAACCCTGTTTCTGTATCGCTGTATCTCTGCCACTTGGCCGCAGTCAACAGGAACGTTTTAAAAGCTAACAGGGTACAAACCAAAACATTTTCCCACCAGCATACTTACACACTAGAGGTGGGGAAAATGTGACATTTTAATGCAAGATGGGTGTTCCTGATGATACTCAAACACCAAGAACTGATGTTTTTATTAATATTTTTCACATTGTTATATTTTGGTGAAAAAGAGACTGACCACCAGCTATTGCAATTTGACCAAAATGCAAACAAAGAACAAGCTAAGAATATAAGTCTACAACATGTTTGTAAGGATGTCCGTACAGATCTTCCATATAGCCAGACTGCAAAGGTTTTGTGCAATGATAAAAACTGGAACCAAAATACAATGTTAGCTCACATGATTTTATTCTAATACTTACGTGCTACTCTCTACACTACTTCTATGTTTCTACGACAAAGAAGGAAGTTTAGCACTTGTTGCAGGCCCGGTTCTACGAGGGTACTTGAGAGGGTGCTTGCTAAGCACCCTCAAACAGACATTAAAGTACCCTCAACTGAACATCGTTGCTGCTTTATTGCATCTTCTCTTTAACTACTAGAACACCCCCATACAAAAGCACCCTCAGACATTTTGCTCTGGAACCAGGCCTTGTTGCGCAAAGCACTGAAGTCCAATAAAGATGAATAAGACACAAGCGGGTGAAAGTTTGCAATAGTTATGAACTGCAATACACTAAACATAAAAGACTCGCAACCCAGATATCGGTGTTTAATTGTATCGCCAGTTCCCTGCAGATTCCAACCCTTTACGCCTGTTTCAAATTGAACTCAAATGCAACTGAGGTTGTGCAGCCAGACGAATGTTGTGTGACAAATTATGAAGAGAGGAATGACGGAACTAGGGCTGTCAACAGGGCTGAGAAAATCAGTTCAAATTTGTAACTTAGATATTACCAAAATGTAAATTATAGTAAAATTTTAAGGATGTAAAGGAATATTCCGGGTTCAATACAAGTTGAGCTGAACCAACAGCATGTGGCATTATGTTTATAACCACAAAAATGCATTTTCAAAAGCACAAATGGAGTTTGCAGTGAGGCAAAGAGAATGGGGCCATTTTGTTACAAAGTTTAAAAGGTAGAAATATGAAACTTAGAATTTAAAAAAAGCACTTACATTAATTCTTCTGTTAAATTTTGTGTATTATTTGAGCTGTAAATTTGTTTAAATTGTCTTTTTTTCAAAATTACAGGGTTTGCGGTGTTCCATTGTCATGGTAGCAAAGTTGTAAAATTGGATATAACTTTACACAGTAAAGTTTAGTAAGTGATTTTATCATGCTAAAATCATGTTAACACTTTTACAACTGAGTATTTTAACATTTACGGCTTGGCCCCAATTTAAGTGCCTCACTGTAACCCAGATTTTTGCTTTTTTTTTAAGTAAAGGAGAGACAATATTTTTTTTTTCTGGTAATCAATATTATGCCACAAATGCTGTCAATCTAGCTTAACTTGTACTGATCCCGAAATATTTCTTCAACACTTTAAGTGATGAGTAGCTTGTAGTTTGTGAAGCCACAGTTTCAAAGTGTTCCAAATCAGTCACTTGTGAGGATCCATGTCTGCTAGCATGCTGCCATAGAAAGCAGCAGGAGGTACAGTAGCTCTTGGGAATAGACCCAAAGATGGAGGGGCTCTCTAAGGTAATTTGCTGTGTGAAGAAAGGGAGGGGAGGATGCTGAGTGATCCAGCCGTCCGTTTGCACAAGAGAATGATTTGTCTGCAGGGCAAGTGTGTGAGCGTGTTAGCTATGTGTGCCAAAATCAGTTGGATATTCTGTCACGTCGACTCCCACGCAGCAAACTGCCTCATGCAGCATCCCGTCGGTCATTTGCATCTGGTATACACATGTGCCTCACACTCTTGTAAAAGTGCAAAACAAGCACGTGTCACTCACAGCGTATCCTCGATTTCACTGTTTGTGCCTATAGCCGTGGTCATTCCTGGAGTCACGCACATGCACAAAGATGGAAATTCAGTTAGTCTGTATTCAGCAGGCCATTAAAATGAACAGATGATTCAACATTCACTGCATAGATAATGTTCAGTAATTTTGTCTTGTTTTTTTTTGGGGGGGGGGGGATTTTCTCCCCTTTTCTCCCCAATTTGGAATGCCCAATTCCCAATGCGCTCGAAGTCCTCGTGGTGGCATAGTGACTCACCTCAATCCGAGTGGTGGAGGATGAATCTCAGTTGCCTCTGCGTCTGAGACCGTCAGTCCGCACATCTTATCACGTGGCTTGTTGAGCACGTTACCGCGGAGACGTAGCGTGTGGAGGTCCACGCTATTCTCCACGGCATCCACGCAGAACTCACCACGCGCCCCACCGAGAGCGAGAACCACGTTATACCCCATGTGACTCTACTTTCCCTAGCAACCGGGACAATTTGGTTACTTAAGAGACCTGGCTGGTGTTACTCAGCACACCCTGGATTCGAACTTGCAACTCCAGTTTTTGTCTTGTTTAAAAATATCTAAACATCCTTAAAACAAGATAAATGTACTTAAACTGTATAAGATCAAACGATGAGGTATCTTGAATTTTAAGTTTATTTTTCTTAATCTATTGGCATTTTCTTTTTTTTTAAGTGTAGGATAATCCTTAATCAATTTTGTTAGAATAATGCTTAATACAAGTAATAACTATTTTCCAGTGGTGTAAGAAAAATAAATGTAATTGAAAATGAATAGGAATGTGAAGAGTCTGTCATCAATTCCTCACCCTCATATTGTTCCAAACCCGCTTTCTTGTTCCATGGAACACAAAAGGAGACTTTAGACAGAATGTTAACCTCAGTCACCATTTACTTCCACATTCTGCCTCAAATCTCCATTTGTGTTCCACTTAAGAAAGAAATGACATGAAGGTGAAATAGTGACAGAATTTAAAATTCCCATTATTATCTTACATGTTTTGTTTCTTATGTAAATGATGTTGTTTTAAGGATGTATTTTTGTGTTAGAAAGCAAGGCAAAAAATGATGATTTTTTTTTTTTTTTTTTTTCTGTGTTGTTATGATGAAACAATTAAAACTAAGAACAAGTTTTAAAACCTTCAGAAAAAGTTGAATCCTTGATGATTAGGAAATAGATTTTCAAGATTTAAGAAATACAGTTTACTGCAACTAAACAGCAAAGAGTCTGTTCATTTAAACACTGTCCCTTAACTGAGTGAAAGATGTTTGCAAATAATCAATGATTAGTGAGACAGAACATTTTATTCCAATTGCAAATTGCATTGCATTAAACTGACATTCTCTGTAGGCTCAGACCCCATAGAGCACTAAATTACTGTGGAAGGCTTTCAGAACAGAGAGCTAAAACAAAATAATGAAAAAATGTCTAGTGCAATTTTTTAAAGCAAAAAATATATAAATAAATAAATAAAATTTTGTTCTTAATGCCTTGTGCTGAATAATTTTGCCTGACTGTAGGATAATTATCAATGTCTAGAACTGGATAAGGTATAGATTTCTTACAAGGAACGTTTGTTGTACACACACACACACACACACACACACACACATACCCATTCTCATTACTGTCTTTTTCATACTAAAAAAATGCACATCTAGCAAGCCTCACCCTACGACGGTACGCCTGCAGAAATGAATTCATGTTTTCCAGGTACTGGACTGATACAAGCACTTTTGAGGAAGAACTAATCCGTAAATTTGCCAGACTTTTTTTTTTTTTTTTTTTTGCTGTTGGAGCAAATGGGAATGCAAAAATTGTATTTGCTGTGGTCTCCCATTCGTCACTATAGAAGTTTACCTCGCTAGTTTACTTCAATGTTTTAAACCTGGAAATGTGAAAAAAGGGTCCAGAATTTTCTGTACATCCAGACACAAGACTGCTGTGCCATTATCTGAATAACCATATTTTTAATTACATTAACCTTGCTCCAAATAAAACTACAGAAGATAAATAAAAAAGTACAGAAGATAAAATGAGGCAAAGTGTTGTCTTCATCGCTCATTCACACACTCTTGTGTCCTGCTGTGTGACAGCTGAGTGTGTGTTTTGTGTGCTTTCTCTCTCATCTGTAGACAGGTATATGACCTCATCAGTCAGGACTGAGATGACACACACCAGCACAGCATAAAAACGTCAGTGTGTGTGTGTGTGTGTGTGTGTGTGTGTCTGTGTGTGTGTGTGTCATGGAAAGACAGAGAGAGGTTGATTGTCTCTTTTGTACATGTCCTTCAGCTTCAACTGATAACTGCACCACACACACATTTGTGCACATACACATAGGCTTACAGACACACACACACACACACACACACACACGCACACACAAATTAAAAAAAGGCATTTGTTCTAAAGTTTCTCACTCTCACATATAAAAAATTAGCTCCCTTTTATGGACAACTTTGCAACTATATTTTAGTACGTCTACACACTTATGAAAGAAAAAGAAAAAAGACAAGAGACAGACAGACAGACAGACAGACAGACAGATAGATAGATAGATAGATAGATAGATAGATAGATAGATAGATAGATAGACAGACAGACAGACAGACAGACAGACAGACAGATAGATAGATAGATAGACACACAATGCTACATCATTGTTTAGTTTTTCACTGTACGTTCAACTGCTTTGTCAGGGAATCACAACTGTAATCAATAACAGCTCCTTGACCACTTTCTCTCTCATTAACAACCCCCATTCACTGGCTTTGTGTGTGTGTGTCTGCTGGCGAGCTGCCACGTTTGGGAATGTATTGGAAGACTGAACTGATGTTCTGGTTGTCCTCAGAGTGATCCAGGCAGCTTTCCAGCTTGTGTGTGTCTGTGTGTGTTTGCATATACATCACATGCAACACTTTCACATGTGTTTGTCAACCCTATACAGCAGTTTTCAGATCAGTGACTGCACACCTTTTTGTTGTGTGTGAATGAAGGAACGTGAAGGAACGTGAAGGCTGTTTATGTATGGGAGATACTGGGTGCATGTGTGTGTGCGTCTGGTGGCCAAATCTTCCAGATGGGTCCAGATGGCAGTGTGGATGTGTGAAGGTGTGGAACAGACTCGGTGTGAGCATTTTGTAATGCCCGAATGCAGCATCATCCCCTGAGATCTGTGTGTGTACGGCTGTCTGACTGTATTTTGCAGGAGCCAGCTCTCTCTTGTTCATGTGCGAAACCATCAATGTACAGAATGTTTTTCTATCCAGGTGTCTGAGTGTTTCAGTAAGTCAACATCAGTTGCATTTGTTAGGTTGCATACTTTATACTGATGAATAAAAAATGAGGTTTCCACCTGCTACATTCGCATACTTTTTTATCCATCTGCACTAAAACTAGAGAACACTTCCTGGCTACATCCCAATTGCATACTTCTACTACACACTATAAGTATATACTTCGCTGGCAATATGCTGCATACATATTTTTGAGTATGTAGTAATAAAAGGGCAGTTTTGAAACACAACGTCCTAAAATTGTCTTGATACCACAGACCCCATTGTCATGTACAGTACTTGCATTTGCATGTAGCCAATAGCATCACCTTTCTTCAACTGATAAAGTAAAACAAGAATTATCAGAGTTTTCGTTCATAGCAGAAAGGACAAAAAGCATGCATGGTTGCACACTTTAAAATTCAACAAACATAGTATACCATCCAGGAAGCTTTGGCATACTGTTTTTTGATGCACTACGATTTGAAATGCAATCCCAAATATTTAGAATTAGAAATGCACCAATGTATCAGCGAAACATTTTAAATTTATTTTGAAGTTGTGTAATTGATTATCAGTGATTTGAAACAAGGTAGTACAAAAAAGCAGAACCACAAACTATCTGTATTGGCACATGTTGGTCTAAATAACCGAAAATCGGTATCGACACACAAATTTTGTATCGGTGCATCCCTATGTAGAATGCAAGGTCAGGATTAATGCATCTCAAATAGTATTTCTGGTGGATTTTCAAAGTGTGCATCACAACAATGGGGTCTGTGGTATCGAGATTTCATGACATTGTAATATATTCCAAATCTGGCGTATCATCTGATTACATACAAATCCTTATTTTAGAGTCTCAGGTATGAGTTGGAATAATTCAGAACATTACTGTAGTCTTAAACTATTCAAACATTTTATTAAAATAGATATCAAAATGCCAAACGGGTCTCATGGAATCACATTACTATACCTCAATTTTTGCAAGATGAATTTTACGTGGCATGCTGTATGTATCACAGCAGTTTCCTGGTGAAATGAACACTAGAGGCGCTAAAACAAAAAATATTTTATTCCCTTTCACACAAATCATGAGTAAAACAGCAGATTATCAGTTCATAAACACGTACTTTTCACCCTCATTCCTCACACAATGCTATCTTATGATATATAAACACTTTTCCTATAGCGAATGACTTGTAAGACCATACATTTTACCATTGGCATTACATAACCAAATACATTTATTAGCTCGTTCAATCGTCAAATTGCACTCACAACTGATAGAGTGTTGCACTTGCTATTCAAAGGACCGGCGTACGTGCATGCAAGTCGCCACGTGAGCCAAAAGTGCCATTGACGCAACACAAAATGATGTGGTTGCTTCTGAAATTGTTGTTTATCTCACATTTGCTTTTTATGACACTATCGGTTAGGTTTAGGTTTAAGGTTTAGGAAAGGTAAGTCGGTTTTGTTGATTTAAAACTCAATACAGCATTAATCATAATTCATATGGGTATATTTCAGCTATAATGATCATTTTGCTTACATACAGTATGAATGAAATTCTCTTTCAGCTAATGCTTTTATTATACAGGGGACCTTATAAACTGGTTAATTACGGAAATATTCATTTTACAAACGTTATTTTATCATTCGTTTTGCATCATTTTGGTCACATTTGAGCTTTTTAAAAATATCCATGTATTACATAAATAAATACGATGTCTTGAAATTACATATACTGTACAGAAAGGGTATTAAAATGAGACATTATTCAATGACAAATGGATTGCGTGGATCTCAGAACATGGAAAGAGTCAAACCAAAGTTTACTCTCAGCATGCACTAAAACGATCTCTGTGCTGAACTTCTTCGCCCCTACACTACTCAAACACTGGTGAGTGAAATCTGACAAATTACCAGCTAATCAAAGATATTTTTAGCCACATATGTGACTATGCGAGTGATTTACGTGCATTGCAGAGGGTTGCACATATAATAAGAAAGCAATCTTGGGATTTTAAGAATTAACATGGGGATCGATTAAATGAAGCGTCACTGGCTGCACTGAGGAACGCCATTTTCAGAGTTTGAACTTATTTAGATGACCTGCTTCTTTATTGAAATGCTGGACTTGATATTAATACAAAAATAGCTAAATATAAATATCGACACATGAATCAAAAGTATCGTTATAATATCTTGAGAAAATGCATCGAGATATATCGATATTTGATTGTATCTACACATCCATAATTTATACAGAAAAAGTAGACTTGACTTTTAAGACTTGAACTTTAGAAGTGTGTGTTTTCTGTTTCCTTATTTTTTATTAAATATGTCAGCAGGTTGTCTGTGTGTGGGTGTGTGTGTGTGTGGGTGTATGATTCTGTGTCTGTCTGAGTGTGTTTGTGACATTGCGCCATGTTTATGAGATGTTGAGATATGTTGCTTTGTGTGTGAATGTGTGTCCGTTTGATGATAATTCTCTTTCCTTTGAGCAAGTGCTGCAGTACCATCTTGCCTTTGATAAATTAATAATCCTTTTGAAGTGGTAATCCTGAAACACTCAGCATGAAGTTATTCATATGATCTATACAACAAGTGTCCCAGCTCTCTCTTTCAAAGACATACACAATCAGCATGTAGCTCCAGTAATACAGAGATACACATATAGAGATACAGCTCTGGAAAAAAATAAGAGACCACTGCAAAATTATCAGTTTCTCTTGATTTACTATTTATAGGTATGTGTTTGAGTAAAATGAACATTTTTGTTTTATTCTATAAAGTACTGACAACATTTCTCCCAAATTTCAAATAAAAATATTGTCATTTAGAGCATTTATTTGCAGAAAATGACAGCTGGTCAAAATAACTAAAAAGATGCAGTGTTTTCAGACCTCGAATAATGCAAAGAAAACAAGTTCATATTAATTTTTAAACAACACAGTACTAATGTTTTAACTTAGGAAGAGTTCAGAAATCAATATTTGGTGGAATAACCCTGATTTTCAATCACAGCTCTCATGAGTCTTGGCATGCTCTCTGCCAGTCTTTCACATTGCTGTTGGGTGACTTTATGACACCCGCGTTAGGGCGTAACAACCCCTCCTGCGCACAACAGCTCTTCACAGAGCTCATTTTCCTCCGGCTGATACTGCCACTGTCCCGTCAGTGTTTCAACTTGCATTCACTCTCCAATCTTCCTATCCTACACCTCCCAGTCTCCTAGTGCGAGGTTGCCTCAACTGGCGGTCCAGCTCGAATCTATCTTCTTTGGCACTCCTGCCCATCTCTCACAAGCTGCCCATCTTGGGTCAAGCTCGGGTCAAGCCTCGAGCTCTTCGCCCAGGACAGCAAGCCACACGTTTACACTATCCTTACCAGGATTACATTAACTTGCGAACTACTGAAAGCTGTGATTGAAAATCAGGGTTATTCCACCAAATATTGAAGTTATATAAAGTTAAAACATTAGTATTGTGTTGTTTAAAAATGAATATGAACTTGTTTTTTTTGCATTATTTGAGGTCTGAAAACACTGCATCTTTTTTGTTATTTTGACCAGTTGTCATTTTCTGCCAATAAATGCTCTAAATGACAATAGTTTTATTTGGAATTTGGGAGGAATATTGTCAGTACTTTATAGAATTAAACAAAAATGTTCATTTTACTCAAACACATACCTATAAATAGTAAATCCAGAGAAACTGATATTTTGCAGTGGTCTCTTATATTTTTCCAAAGCTCATATGACTACTGAAGCAAAACAATGTAGGTATGCTGACCAATTCTTCAGAAATAAGGATACATTCAGTCTGCTTAGACAACTGCATATGCACTTAATCATGTTAAATCTAAAAGATTAACAAGAAATGTAAGTTTGTAGTTATAGATTCAAGGCAGTACAACTGCATAATCACACGGAGAAAGAATAGCTGTTCCACTTTTAAAAGGTCTTGTTTGCAGCAATGAGCTGGGCTTAATCCACAGCTCCACTTAGTGTTGAGAATATGAACTGCTGTGGAGAAAAGCTATCACCCCCTAAGGTGCTGTCTGTCACAGTCCACATCCGTCCGTCCGTCCGTCCATCCGTCCGTCTATCATCCAAAACTGAATATGAAGTAGTTTCATTTCTCTAGTCACAGAACATCTGTTCTGCATTTTCTGCTAATTAAAGCCCAGTTGAATCCTCTCTTTGTTCACAGTTCTGTGTTAAGTCTTGTGTGTAGTCTTATACAGTTCAGAGCTGTGAGCAGCGTATTCAAATTTTCTCCCTTTTGTGTTATTGGCTCATCACATTTTTTAATGGATTTTCCTGCTTTAGTTGGATTATACGCTCCATGTACATTATACATTACTTGAACATGGCTGTTATTATTTGGGTAGTTGACAAGTAATACTTTTGGGAAGTTGACATGTCCTGTGGTGTGACATGTTATATTCCATCTAAAGCTATTTTAAACCATTTATAATGGCTATGTTTACATGGACAAAAAAGCTATTTAAGAAAGTGGTTTATTAATGAATAAGCGGCGTACTCATTATATCAGGATCCTGTCACTTAGGTCAGTCATGTTTATTTGTTGGTGACAGGATCCTGACATCCATGTCTGTGTTTTGTGTTGAGCACATGGCTCAATGTTAATTTCCTGGCCATGTGCTCTGTCTGTCTTTGTTTGTGTCTCTGTGTGAGCTAGGGGTGGGAATCATAAGGGTTTTTACGATTCCGGGTCTGATTTCGATTCCTCTTAATGATTCCTGTTCCTTAACGGTTCCAGTAATTCTATTTCTCAGATTTGTACAGAGCAGATATAACTTTAGAAATACATTTAATACAGCTCTTGTAAAAGGTGTGCTTGCAGACTTTTTAGAGACATAAATACAATCCAATAATTGATCCTTACTCTATTTTAAATAAAGAAATCTAAACCAACACGAAATGTGATGGCATATTTCATTAATTCATTTATTATTTTATAAAATTCCATTTATTACAACAAAACTTGTGTATCTTTAATTATACATTGTCATATGAACAATCAGTCAGTAACTGCACTGCTTGATTTAATAGAGACACAGGTCATCATTAAAGAAACAGTAACAGTTCCAGAGACAGTTTAGAGTATCATGTAGCCTAATGTTGTACTTCAGGCTTGTCAGACTTCAACTGTTCTATTTTTATTATTATTATTATTATTTCTTTTCTTTTCTCCCCAATTTGGTGTGCCCAATTCCCACTACTTAGTGGGTGCTCATGGTGGCGCGATTACTCACCTCAATCCGGGTGGCAGAGGACAAATCTCAGTTGCCTCCACTTCTGAGACAGTCAGTCCGCGCATCTTATCACGTGACTCGTTGTGCATGACACTGCGGAGACTCACAACATGTGGATACTCATGCTACTCTCCGCGATCCATGCACAACTTACCACGTGCTCCATTGTGAGCGAGAATCACTAATCGTGACCACGAGGAGGTTAGCCCATGTGACTCTACCCTCCCTAGCAACCGGGCCAATTTGGTTGCTTAGGAGACCTGGCTGGAGTCACTCAGCACGCCCTGGATTCAAACTCGCTACTCCAGGGGTGGTAGTCAGCGTCAATACTCGCTGAGCTACCCAGGCCCCAGAGACTTCAACAGTTCTTATTTAATTTTGAGTTGGACATTCATAACTTGCGCATCAGTATAAGATTGCTTGTATACTGGAAGCGCTGTATGTCTTGTGTTGTAGATTCATAAGAACCGGCTCATTAGAATGGTAATTTCGAGATCGGACTATACCGGAAGCACCATATGTTTACGCTGTTGATTCAAAAGGACAGGCTCCTTTGAATAATTATTTCGGGAATCTAAATGTACCGGAAGCGCATATTTTTTGCACTGTAAAAAGAGCCAGCTTGAGACTCGTTCGATTGAGAATTAAATGTGTGTTTTTATGCTGTACAGTCAGTAGAGGGCAGCGCTGCTGCAGAGATGCGCTGCTAGAAACACTGTCAGAGTATTTAAGGAAGGTGTTCCAGCCACATCGGCGGAAAATTGCACGCTGGAGAACCATTAACGGAACCGAAAGTGACGAAGATCATTCGATTCCAGTATTTTTTAATGAATGGAACCTGTTCTGAACAAGAACCGGTTCTCGGTTCCCAACCCTAGTGTGAGCGCATGGCTTCAGGTTTGATTTCCTTGCCGTGCACTCTTCTGTTTATGTTGTGTTTCGTGTTCGGAGCATGGTGTCTGGATCCTGACTCTTCTGTCTAGTTCGGTTTCGGTTCTGGTATCTGGATCCATACGCTCGTACTCTATGTCTTGTCTTTGTGATCACATGTCTTCAGGTTCGGTTCTTTTGCCACATGCTCCTCTGTCTGTCTTTTGTGCTGTGTTTTTTGTTTGAGCACATGGCTTATGATTTTGTTCATTTGCCATATGCTCTTCTGTCATGTCTCACTTCCTGGCCCTGCCCCCTTGTTACCTTGTTATTAGTTTGTGTGCTTCACCTGCCTTCCCTCATTACCCTCCTAATTTCCTTCCCTAGTCCTTTCCTCCCTTTGTGCTCTGCTCTGTGTCAGTTTGCTGTTTAAATGTACTTGTGGATTTTTCCCTGTCGTGGTGTTCATTCTTGTCTGTTTGAATTCCTGCAGTTCCCTGGAGATTCCTGTGTTGAGCCCGGACCTTGAGGCTCTCCTTCTCCAGCCCAGTCAGTTGGTTTGTTTATTCTGCCCTGGACTGTGATGTTTTCCCCTATGGAGTTGTTTTGTTTGTTTTTGTTTCTTTTTTGTTGTAAATAAAGCACAATCTATTTACCTCTGCGCTTGAGTCCTCATCACCCTCTACACTCCCTGACACTTTACTCCTGTATACATTCAGCTCGGTCAGTAAGCAGCTTTCTCCACAGCAACGTAATTTCCCTGTGGCACTTAACAAAAACATCACCAGAGTAACACTTCAATAATTCCAGAGTTGTTGCTGTGTTTGTTTCATGAACTTTCTATCACAGTCTGCTGTGGAATTGCGCTGCAGTGGTGGGGTTTCCCTTTTATGTCAAATTCTGGGATTCCCCCAATGCAATGTACAAGTGCATATGTGAGGAACAGTTCATATTTTACATTGGTATGTATAAATGGGTACAGTTTATAGTGGATGTGCTTTTCCCACTGTACTCACAGACATGTTGATTTCTTTCCACTGTGTTGACTTGTTGTTGGGCTCCATTTTATGATGTGTGTTATCCGGTCTGTTCACGCACATGCGCACTCCTCAAAAACCTATAAGTACACCGCTTATAAGTTTACATGGCCACATAAGGCACATTCACCAGGAGAAACCCAAGTGTGTAAAACCATTTTCTTTCAATCCCTTTCTGAATTAATTCTCTTTATAATATAATATTATAAAATAAATAATAATTTCAAATAATGTTGACTTTTTTAACTTTTATATATATATATTCTACATTTTTCGTGAGCCCCTAGCACCCCCTTGCGGCCCCCTGGGAATCCCTGGACCCCAGTTTGAAAAGCCCTGCAATAGTGTACCATTCCAAACATAACAATTATCTTTCATCTGTAAAGTTTAATTTCAACATGATTACACATTGAAATAGTGCTGTATGGACTTTGCTTTTTCAAAAAAAAAAATGTAACTCTCAGAAAGCCTTCTTTTTTCTCTGAATATATATATATATATATATATATATATATATATATCAGTTATTTCCTCAGGCACAGTACACATTTTCTTACCACAAAAGCTGATCTCCAGTATGAATGAAGTCAAATCTGCAATAAATTTCTCCAAATCCAATTTACCTGGAAAGATTCAAACCTCAGAACCACACAGCAACAACAGTGATACAGTTTTGACATTTTGTGGAAGCAAAGTATAAACAGGAGTCAGTGAAAAGACTGTCTAAAGAAGTCATATCTCAATGCTTGGAGAGTTTTCTCTTATTGCATTCTAAATCCAAAAACTGACAAGAAAACCCTTACACAAATCTACCAAGGTAACCGCGTCTGACCGACGGTCGCACTCAGTCTATCCTCTGGAGCTTGACGAATTTCAAGCTAGGTAGAGCTTTTTCGCTGAAACATTTTCAGCTGGCCTTGGGACTGATGGCTACTGTGGCAGCCGTTACTCCCATGGGCTTGCTATAAGGCCTCTCCAATGTTAGATCAACTCGAGAGTACCTCGTCACTCATGGCGACACAGTGGCTTACATCTTGCCGCTGCCTACGCATGCCTGTGTTTTATCAGAAAGGTGTTGCACTCGGTCAAGTGACTAGGCACAAAAATGTCAGGACGAATGCATCCAACAAGGGCTGGGGAGCCCTGTGCAAAGGACATCCAGCTTTTGGCACCCTAACAGGTGCACCAAAAGCATGGCACATAAACTGCCTCGAATTCCTTGCAGTCTTCCTAGCTCTAAAAGCTTTCCAGTCAGTCGTGCAGGGTTTTCACTAACTCATTCGGTCAGACAGCACTGCAGTCATGGTGTACATAAACCTCCAAGGAGAATTTCAGTAACGCCCAGTGATGAACTTGGCACGTCAGCTTTTCCTCTGGTGCAAGAATCATCTTCTGTCGATATGTGCAACTGTGGAGCAGAACTGCTTTTGCATTAGGGTGTGATAGAAGAGGAATGGAGACTTTATCCTTAACAACCACGTCCAGAGCTGTGGAAATTTCATGTCTGGCCCCTAAACGGGGCTCATCTGACACAGATGGGCTGTCGCAGCCAGTGCTCGACACCATATTACAGGCCAGAGCCCCCTCTATGAGGTGGTTGTATGCCTTGAAATGGCATCTATTTTTAGATGACGGGTTTTCTCTCGAAGAGAGGACCCAGTACATTGCCCTGTGCAGCCAGTCCTTCACTTCCTCCATCCAAGCTCTAACTGTATGTCGCTGCTATAGCAACTGGACACAACCCCCTAGGTGATTTGTTAGTGAGCAAACTCTCCTGGGTCATCCACTTTTTGCTAAGGTGCGAGACACAGTAAGCTTAATCGTACTCTCTCTAAAGACTGCGCTGCTTCTGCTTTGGCTTCGGTAAAATGCCTTTGGGGACCTTTAAGCCTTGGAGTTTGGATCGGGCTTGTCAAAAGCTGTTCTCAAGTCTAGGGAAGGTTATATGACCAAGGTTTTGGCCATTCCTTTCAGTGCTCAGGTTATCACCTTACAGGCTTTCTCCCCTTCTCCATTTGCATCAGATGAGGCACAGAAGCTGCACATGCTCTGCCTTGTGAAGGCGCTGCGAATGTACCTTGAGTGAACGCGTCAAAACTAGGCTGTCGGATCAGCTCTTTGTCTGCTTTGGACGTCACTCAAAAGGTCTGGCAGTTTCCAAGCAAAGACTATCTCACTGGGTTGTTGATGCAATTGCGCTCATGTACGATTCGCAAAGCGTGCAGTGTCCCATTGGTGTTAAAGTGATAGTTCACCCAAAAATGAACATTTTCTCATCATTTACTTCATTTGCCATCCCAGATGTGCATGGCTTTCTTTCTTCTGCAGAACACAAATGAAGATTTTTAGAAGAATAGCTGAGCTCCATTGGTCCATACGACTCCAATAGTTTAATCCATGTCTTCTAAAGTGATATGATAGGTGTGGGTAAGAAACAGATAAATATTTAAAACCTTTTGTACAATAAATTCTCCTCCCTGCCCAATAGGTCGTTATATGGGTGAAGAATGTGAATTGCCGAAAATAAAAAAGGAGAAAGTGAAAGTGTAGATTTGTCTTAAAAAAGGATTTAAATATTAATTAAATATTAATATTAATATTAATATATTCTCACCCACACCTATCATATCGCTTCTGAAGACATGGATACAGGATTACTTGAAATAGTTTTCTATTTAGTGGAAACTGTAGCTACCATGGTAATTTTTGGTAAGAAAAAAGGTTTAGACTTAGTATTAGACCGTTTTATTTTAGTATACTATTTACTTATTTATTCATCAGGGGCAATACACATTAACTGAACATATCACGTAAATGTGCCAGATTTTGCCAAAATGGCTCAATTTAACCTGCTTTCGCTGTGGTTTTGTGTATATGATATTGAAGGCTGCTAATTAAAAGTGTTCATTGACGATTACTAATCATTTCTGATTTTGCAGACTAAGCTTAAATAACACAAGCATCAATCGGTAAAGTTATAACTAAAACAGGTTAAAACAACAGGGTTGCGTCAACTCTACTCTGACCCTGATGAATGTCTGGCCTCCCCACATCAAGTTTTTAAGTAATTACTTTTATCATATTTAGTGAATATTCACTTTCTTTTAAGCAGCCGTGTAAATAACTCATCCAACACTACTTTAACTGATTAATCTCCAATGGATCTGGAGTCCTGATCAGCCAGTATTAGTTGTATTTTCAGTATCGTCATGTACCTGCAGTTTCAGCTCAAAACAAAACGTTTGCGCTGTCGAATGTCTCCAGAAGGTGGCGGCATCACCAAAGACTAACATAAGCGCATATTTAATATTGATTCGTAGATCAAATGCAACAGATGCAGTACAGTTTATAATGTCTAAATTAATTATTTATTTATTTAAAGAGTCAATTAAATTTTAGGGTAAACAGTTCAAGGTGGCATTAAGCAATAATATAATCACACAAAATTTGGGCAAAGGAAACAGACACCGATAAATAATATTAAAATATTTCTTAATTAAGTCTTGTGTGTATTAAAAACTAAGATAAAAGCACAAATATTTTGTTTATCCTTAAAGAATGTTAATTATATGGTATAATTATACAATATAATACAATTATAAAATATTGTAAATTATTAAAATAATAATATAAAAAAATTTATTTTAAAGTAGGCCTACATATTTGATTTAACTGAGAAAAAATGAACATAGGCTTAAGAACAGCATATAGCAGTACTCAAGACAAAACTGTTGCAATCTTTTAATATACATTAAAATAGCTTGTATAAATTATATAATTTTTTTAGTCACTGTTAAGGACAATTGCCTGCAGTCAGTGGCTCTCTTATATTTTTGTGTAACATATTTTCATTATTTTGACATTCTTTTAAAGTATGTTCCACAGTGACATCTGGACAGCATCTTGTCCTGGCTTTGAGAGAGGTGTAATCTGGTTGGTTACAGGTGATCTGGTCAAATCTCCATCCTAAAATCCAAACTCATAATTAATGTGTTCAATGTCTATCCAAATACATTCTTTTAACAAGACTGATAGAATGCAGAACACAAAAGTCAAAGCTACGATTAAAAACACATACTTGGCAAAGCATTACACAATATTGTGGGTTTGAATTCTTATCAGTGGCATAACTCATTCCACTACAAAATCTGTGAACTTAGGGCATGAAGCAGGCTTTAACTAGGCAGGCTGAACTGTGAAGACTATTTTAATTCAATTCTTTTTATATACAGTATACTGTATAGTCATTGTAATTTAGTGTTGTAATTCACCTAAACGATAGATCAGTACAAATAAAAGTAGATGAAAGCATGTTTATTTAAGCCTCAGTCACCATTCACTTTTATTGTATGGAAAAAGATCCAATGAAAGTCAATGGTGACCAAGGCTTAAATTCTGCCTAAAGTGTGTGCATGAAAAATATATAGGCCTTACATATTGCTTGGGCTGCTTGTTAACTGATTTTCTGATCAAATAAAAAAAATGTAGATTTCAAATTTGCCCTCGGGCTTATCCTGAGAGCACAGAATATTGCTTACCTACTTGTTTTTGGTTTGTTGAAAACATATATGCCAAGACAAGGAGAGAGAATCATCTTTTATTAATAAATAAAGACCAGTTTCAAATATAGTTTTCAGAAAATTACAATAATTGTTTGCACATTTATATTGCTATGAAACATTAAAGCCAGTTTTGAGCTGTAAAGATCAGACTTTGGTTCAGATGATCTTTCTGGAAGGCTGGTAATTATGTGTGATGGCCCAGGACTGGATCTTTCATAGTAAGACGAGTATAACAAGTATTAACCCTTAGCGTCAGTCTGTTTTCTTCATTGAAGGGATAGTTCACCCAAAAATGAAAATTCTCTCATCATTTACCCACACTCATGCCATCCCAGATGTGTATGACTTTCTTTCTTCTACTGAACACAAAGATTTTTAGAAGAATTTTATAGCTCTGTAGGTCCATTCAATGCAAGTGACAGGGGAACCAAAATTTTGAAGGTCCAAAAAGCACATAAAGGCAGCTTAAAAGTAATCCATCCGACTCCAGTGTTTTAATCCACAGTTTCAGAAGCAATTTGATAAGTGTGGGTGAGAAACAGATTAATATATAACTTCTTTTTGTTTTTAACTATAAATCTCCACTTTCTCGTTCACATTCTTCTTCTGTTGTTTTTGGCGAATTGCATTCTTCGTGCATATCGCCACCTACTGAGCAGGGAGGAGAATTTATAGTAATAAAAGACATAAATATTGTTCTGTTTCTCACCCACACCTATAATATTGCTTCTGAAGATATGGATTTAACCACTGGAGTTTTATGAATTACTTTTATGCATCCTTACGTGCAAAATTTTTGTACCCATCCAGTTGCACTGTGAGGACCTAAAGAGCTGAGATATTCTTCTAAAGTATTAGTTTGTATTCTGCAGAAGAAAGAAAGACATACACATCTGGGATGGCGTGAGGGTAAGGAAATGAGGGAATTTTCATTTTTGGGTGAACTATCCCTTTAAGCTGGCCTCAAAGATGCATCAGGTTTCTAGGCTGGGTTTTGGGTCTTACCAATGGATATATGACATTCTATTAAACCTATCATAAGACAAAGCATGTTTCTGATTAAGAAGAAATGTCTCAAATGGCACAGTAAATTGAGAGATCCATAAATGTATTTTACATTCAACTCTGACTTATATGAACTTGCCAAAATGTCGTAAATTCCCCCCTTTCTACAATTTCATATATTTAACAACAATTCTGTTTGACAAAGTCACACGGTCCAACAGTACAAAATAAATATCTGGATTTACAAATTGTCTGAAGAATATTCTCCAAATTGTAACATCTATACTTTTGCGAAGGTCAATCACACAGCCAACAATACTATGTCTTTATTATACAACCTTCTGACTAAATCGTCAAATAGGAAACCTGAACCATTGGGTTGGAGGGAAAAAAAAACAAAGACATATTTAGCCGGTGTGGTACAGACAGGTTTGCATCCTCCAAAACATGCAACAGCTGAACAGACACAACAAACCTCTTCTGGTTTAGAGGGGAAAGAAATGTAGGTCAGTTCACATCAGAATATAAAGTGCAAGGGAAATAAGTCTTTGTAAGACAAAGAATCACACTCGATTTTTATGTCTCACACCATGTGCACACAATATGACCAGACTTCTTTATTTTTAAGTGCCAAAACGATGACCTAACCCATGCATTATTTTTTTTTTTCCAGAATTATTTTTTCCCCTCTCCAACTGTTACTTTCAGCTTGCTTACTGGAGATAACTCCTGAACTCCGTACAGCTGCATAGTTAAAAGTATTGTACCAATAAATATGAATTGCGCTGAATGGAACTAATGTATTGTTTTTAAAGTGTTCATTTCAGACTGCTTGTTTGCACCGCTTGCTATTTCTATTCTAAGTTCTCATTCATTAAAGCTCTCAATCCAGCAGATTATTTTGGATTGTACTGTATGCTTGTGTGTGTGTGTTTTGAAAGTGTTTTGTGTGGTTTATGCGAGTTTCCTCTCGTTTCTTTATTTTTACACTGTTTTGTTACAATGTGTACATCAAAATGATCTGTTACATCGTGTCTCTCATTATAATTAGCTGTTACTGTAAGTGGTAGCTATAGTTTTCCGAATGGCTATATCTGCATTGTTATGTGAGGTATTGTTTGTCATAGCTATTGGTATATTGCGCTTAACAGCTCTGTGTGTGCTAACAGAGTTTCTAGCGGCCACAATCTTTTTTGAAACAGCAACACGGGCAGCCGCTAACTGAGGGAACTGTTTAGTGTACAGAACAGATGTGTACTGAAGTTCAGGTGTAATCAGTCTCTGACAAAGCTGGCGAGTCTCATCGTTTAGCCCCAAACGCAGGTTATAACCTTGAATAACTGCTGCACCATACTGAAATGGTTTTAATGATGAATCATGGATATGCGCAGGATCTACAGCCCCACCTCCTATAAGACACGTTTCCTCAAGCTTCTTCCTCCCAGCCTTCAGAAGTTCTACTTCCCGTTGAAGCTCAGTCCGACCAAGTATGGCATCTATGCGTTTCCAGAAAGTAGCATTAAAGTGTTGGTACAGTCGCCAGTCTAGCGAATTCCACGCTTTTATCCGCTCTGCGGTTTCTGGGCTCAGTGGCCGCCGAGAGCGCTCGCTGCGACTATTGAGGCGGAAAGACAAAACGTCATCCAGTGTCCAGCAGAGGGTGTGTTTTAGAAGCACTACTGATTCATCGAAATACTCTGAAATGAGGATCAGCTGAAAGTCGCGTTCCACAGCAGCAATGATCTCGGCGCTACGCCTGTCCAAGTCTTCTTCGTTCTCAGGCGCTGTGCTGTCCAGACCAAAGTCAAAGGTCAAAATGTTCCGTGCATAGTGGTTATTAAGCACAGAGGCATTGTAGCTCCGCCCACCCTGGATTAGGAACTCCTCAAGGTTTTTGACCACACGGAATGCTGGGATCGCTTTGTAGTAAGCGAAGATAGATTCCATCATTGCCACCGGATTCCGAAGAATGGAGAAGTAGAATGTGTCCTCAGGCATTAACTTTCTCACCTGAGAAAAGGAGTCAGAAAAAATAGAAAGAATTGGAGGCAAGCAGTTATGTGACCTTATGAATAAAACTCTTTCAATATAACTTACATAAACAAAAATTACACTGAGTTTAAATTTTGATCTCTTGCCCTTTGTCTCAGTATTAATCAGATCCCACTTGACTGTAAAGTTCAACCACAGAATGTCAAAAATGATGAACACTTAATTTGCCTCAACTTGCATCAGTGATCAGATCATGGTATTGTTTTCTTAATGATTTAGATCTACACCTACCCATTTCAATCTAAAACCGGGTGCTTATTCTGCCTCATGATAGTTAAAATAGTCAGCCGTTTCAAATTATTTATGTACTTGCTAAGTGTTAACAGCGTTTACATTCACACCAAAGTGAGCCTTGACTAAGTACAAAATGATCCTAAATTTAGTCATGAAATTCTACAGTGCACAGGCACATAGGTCCGTTGACATGTAATCAACTTGCATACTCTCTCTTTGACTAACATTTACATTTCCTCAGTTGTTTGCAGGCAAGCCGGTATCACTGCAGCACGCTATGAGTATTTTTCTCTGAAACCCTTCTCTTTCCCAGCACCACTGTCAAGATCTGCTTCATGTGGATTGTAGTATGTCTACTATGTCTAGTTGTGCAGCAGCATCTTACTAACTTGTCATGTCCATTATAACACCTTAAAGGGATAGTTCACACAAAAATGAAAATTCTCTTATCATTAACTCACCCTACTGCCATCCCAGATATTTGACTTTTTTTTCTTCTGCCGAACACAAATGGAGATTTTTAGAAAAATATTTCAGCACTGTAGGTCCTCACAATGCAAGCAAATGGTGGCCAGATCAAATCGTTTTGGGTGAGAACAGACCAAAATGTAACTTCTTTTTCACTGTACATCTTGCCATTGCAGTCTCTAGGCACGATCATGATTTCAAGCTCGATTACACTTCCTAGTGCTTGAAGCATGCCCAGAGCCCTAGATGGCACTATAGGAAGTGTAGTCGAGCTTGAAATCACGATCGCCAAAGAGAATGCTGTCAAGATTTCTAGTGAAAAAGGCATTACATTTTGGTCTGATCTCACCCAAAACAGACTGGATCACTTATGAAGACATTGATTAAACCACTGGACTTTTATAATACCTTTGTGTGATATTTGGAACTTCAGAGTTCTGGCCACCATTCACTTGCATTGTATGGACCTGCAGAGCTGAAATATTCTTTAAAAAAATCTTCATTTGTGTTCTGCAAAAGAGAGAAAGTCATACACATCTGGGATGGCACAAGGGTGAGTAAATGATGAGAACATTTTCATTTCTGTGACTGTACTTTAACATGGATAAAACTGGATTAAAAATTCTGCCATACAAAGCCATAATGCATAAACTACAACATTGGAACTGAGAAAAATAAATGTGCATTATAAAATAGTCTTAACCCATTTTCTCTGAATATAAGCATAGTTGAGCCAAACACATCTGTAATAGATGACAGATCGCAGTCTTAAAGACTCATCTCACACAAAAATGTGTTGTTTCTATGTTTTGCCTTTGCAGGTCCATATAAATGGAGTCATGGACAATCAACAGTAACCACGTTTACAGTACATGCACTTAAGAAAACGGTTTATTCCAGGGTTTTTACAGAAAACGGCATTCTGAAACGTCATGTAAACTAGAGCGCCGATTTCCTTACGCCACTTAACGATTTAAGAGAAACCGGTTTAACACATGGGTTTCTCCTGGAGAACGCGGCTTACATGTACGTGGCAATGTAAATGCATAAGCTGTGTTCTAAATAGAGCTTGGAAAAAATATAGACATGTTAAAGTATCACCATGTTTGTTATTTACACAAGCGTCCCTGGCACATTACGTTGTTGTGGAGAAAGCCGCTTACTGACCGAGCCGCATGTATACGGGAGTAAAGAGTAGGCCGCGTATACAGTGCACGTAAACAGGAATGCCACTTTTTTTTTTTATCCCCTTTTCTCCCAATTTGAAATGCCCGATTCCCACTACTTAGTAAGTCCTTGTGGTGGCGCGGTTACTCGCCTCAAATCGGGTGGCGGAGGACAAGTCTCAGTTGCCTCCGCTTCTGAGACAATCAATACGCGCATCTTATCACGTGGCTCATTGTGCATGACTCCACGGAGACTCACTGCACAGGAGGCTTATGCTACTCTCCGCGATCCACGAACAACTTACCACGCACCCCATTGAGAGCGAAAACCCCTAATCGCTACCACGAGGAGTTTACCCCATGTGACTCTAACCTCCCTAGCAACTGGGATAATTTGGTTGCTTAGGAGACCTGGCTGGAGTCACTCAGCACACCCTTTCTCCCACTCACTGAGCTACCCATGCCCCCCAGGAATGCCACTTTCTTGCAATAAGCCACTTTCTGGTGTCCATATAAACAAAGTCAGTGTGTGGCAGTGATTTAACCATCAAGGTATTTAGAAACATTGAAATTAAACCCTTTCATTTTTATGCCCTGTAACACAACACAGGCATATACATTCTTTAGTACATCTTTGAATCTTTAATATTTTGAGTAAAATGCTCATAGACTGACCTCTTGTGAATTGAATCTCATATGATTGCAGAGGATGTGGAATTCTTTTACACTGGAAGTCCTGATGCCCTCCACAAAGTGTGCAGCAAAAAACGCAGGGTAGAATAACTGGCTGTGCATATTCAGTGGCAAGGCAAAGGTCAGGTTGTGGCTGTCCCCATATCGATAGAGGATGTTCAATATGGTGCTGCTGGCAGTCTTGTGTGTCTTGAGAAAGACAATGTGGTTCTTGGGTTGACACATGACACTGTTGTCAGGCTGTGAATATACTGTATATTTATCATCATAGTAAAGAACGTCATCAGAGGGTGGTGCTTTGTAAATTTTACTTGGTCCAGACTTTTTTAGGGTACCTTCAGGGTTAGTTGGCCTGTTTGGCTGGTGGACATTTGGAAATAGATTTACCACTTTTTGGTCAAGTTTATTTGCTACCTCTATTGGTGGAGATGCTTCGGTGGTTGGGGGATTATTGTTTGATATTACTTTGTTTTTGAGAGTGCTAGCAAGACGCCTGGGTGAAGATGTGTCCAACTTTTTTCTTGCAGACTTTAAGACTTGGCCTCTTCCCTCTATGACGTTTCTTTTTACAAAAGGGTGTTGGTCTGTTGGGTCCTTAACAACGGCTGCTGAAACATACCAAAGGTTATCCCATTCTGTCTGCTTCATGGGCCTCTGGATCTCGCTCACAAGATTCAAAGCCTTGGAGCTCCTGAGAAAGAGAATACATTTTAGATTTTGGCCTTTCTGAAACCATCACATCATCAATAATTTACTGTATAGCCGAAATATGGTGGCCCTAAAAAGTATTTTGACACGTAAAACACACAAACACACACACACAAAAAAAATGTATGCCATTGCATTAGATAACAATATCAAATCAATTTACATTTCATTTAAAGAAAGAAGGCATAAGCACACTTTTCAATCAAATTATTTAACAAAAATACGTTTATAAGGTTTTAAATGGTAAAACAATAAATATACTGTTCAAAATGAAGACAAAAAAAGTATTTGGACAATATTTGGCTCTCAAATGTTTGTGGAACATGTCTATGATGAACTAAACTTGTGGTACTTTGCCAGGGTACTGACTTCGTACATCCACTAATATCATCTTACTTGCGGCCCAAAAGTCATTGCAAAATTATTTCTGGGGCACTGTATAGTATTTAATGGAAATACCTTCAAGTCATAGCTTTATTTACAAATGTTTGCAGTACATCTAGTGCAAGCTGTTGAATCTGGTTTGAAAGGGCATTTTCTTTACGTTACATGTTTCATAAAACCTGCTCACCTGGCCTGCCGGACCACACCGAATATCTGCAGTGCCACACAGATGACAGTCAGGACCATTAGTGTGAACCACATAAAACGTAGGCGACTGCAACACGCAACTCTCAAACACCTGTTTAACACACAGGCTTGTCAGCTTGTCAGTATAAAAACAACAAAAAAGATTAAGCATTTGTTAAATACGAGTAATTAAGTACTGTATGTAAGGTATTGTATACAGTCGCATTTGTATATGCATGTGTACACTGGAACTGGTTCATCAACATGCAATACAACAAAGAAGAGACAGAACACATTTAATTTTATATGCATGTGTACAAATGTGAAACACTTAGTTACAGACTGTTTTTGATAACAAACGATATAGTCAAGTCAGTGTTCGAGCAGCGTGGGAAATCATTTTAAAATAGTGAGTCGAGTTGGGTAGCCACTGTGGTTGGTAATGCACAAATCTAAAGGTTTGAATTTGAGTAGGGGCATCCCATGAACTGTTATTGCACTGCATTGAGAACCTTTCCACAATTGGGCCTTTCAGTGAGGCATTTAACTGAAGGATTACTGACGGATGAGAGTCTCAGCGGATAGTGTACTAGAATCACTTTGGTTAACGAGCCTCTGCTAAATGGCGAGTTAATAAAAAGTCATGGTCTGTTTTGAACAGGTTCACTGATTTTCTTGAGCCAATTATTTCCACAGAGTTCACTGCACATTTACAAACATTGACGTTCCTCCAAGAAAATGACAACACATTTTTTTCATTAAAGGAATGTTGTACAGGCCTATGTATATTTGTGTTTATTGCCATTTTTTTCTCTCCTTCGTGGTACAGTAGGGGAAATTAAATACAGTCTATACTGGATTAATTTAATAATTCATTTATCCACCATAGCTGTTTGCAAAACCAGAAACCACATCTGGAATCAACAAAGCTTTTTCCTTTTTCTTTCTTTGTAATTCTATGCTTATCTCATTAAATTTCAGCTAAACAGTACAACACCTGTATATTGTGGTAAGTATATCATTGTATAATTTTTTTTTAAAAAGGCAGAAGAAATACAGTATGGTAATTTCAATGTGAGCGGCACTGAAAAAAAACCTTTAAAATGGAATATCCCAATAGGGCTGGGTGATATGACAATGTAATCGGATATCGACGATGTCTTACAAAGATCCCGATGCCGACTGCAAACAGATAATGATCGACAGTATCGGGAAATGGCAAGACCATGGATCTGAGTAGTCGCCAAATATATTAAACAGTGGCCAGGGTGTGAAACTACCACCCGCCAAATGCGACGAGGTTGAATCCAGTTCGCAAGCTCTTCATGTATTTCATGCGCAGGTAATTTTGCTCATCTACCCGCAACAGGCGGGCAACCTGTCTCGCGGTGACACATGACAAGACATGCTGTTAGACACAAAGACATGCGCTTGAAGAAACACATTTTATTATATTTTTAAGAACAGACAAAAGAAAAGCCGTCAATGCTCACGTCTGATTAGCTGTTTGTTCAGAGGCGTGCAGCATGAGCCTGTCATGTGGAACAAGTGCATGTAAAGAGTTTTCACTCTTTTTCTCTGCTTCATTCGTCTGAAAACTGTTTGCAAGAATAATGTCGCCTGTGAGAATGCTGCAAATTATCTCCGATCATCTCGGGAGGTGCTGTGAGTTTAGTTCACTTTATTTCCACGCAGTTGGCATGCATTGTGAACGCAACTCTGCAGGTTCAGTAATATATATATATATCTTTGTATTTAATAAACTAAGACGAAAGTGATTAAATCAAAGTTATGCAAGACATGTTCACCTTAAACCTAAAATTGAGTTCTATTTTATTTTCTTTAGGCCGCATTAACTCTATTACCTAAACGCAATACATACACGAATTTGATAAGAACTTTTTTGGCAGTATTATTCTGGGAACACAAGGGAATTTATTAGGGTTATTTATTTTGATTATTATTGTCTTTACATTTATAATTGTCTTTAGTTCTTAATTTGTAGGCTATTAGTAATTTTCCATCTGTGTTGACGGATGATTGCGTGATGGCAAATGAAGCCATTGGAGATGGTAAATGTTTGGATTTGGGTGGTTAAATAAGATTTTTTGATAACTTCGTTATTTTATTGCTTTTTTTTTTTTTTTTTTAGTTTAAAGTGCAATTTGAATTTAGTCTGTTAAGTTTTTCGTGTTTGAATAAATGAATTACATTTTTAAAGCAAAATCAATAAAGCAAAAAAATTCACCGACCCTCGGCAGGGGGGTTGACAATGTAATCAGATATTAAGGCAATTATTAATTATTAAGGCAGATTTTTTTAAGGCAATTATCTAAAAAAAAAAAATTTAAATAATCACCCAGCCCAGTATATCCCAATAGAAAGAAAGCTATTAGACTATTTAAAAATGGGCAGCAAGACAGAGTGAAATACAATAGGAAAAAATAAAGCCTGCAAAAACATGGAACACACTACCACAATTTTAAGTTGTTAGAACAACTTATCTAAACAAATCTAAACAAATGTCAGTGACAGACCAGAGAATATAAATATCTAATGTAGGTTGTCACAGACTGACTATTTTCAAACCCAGGAACATCTGACCTCTACCAAGAGCAATATCCAGTGTGTAGGAGTGTGTTGGGTGGGGGGGGGGGGGGGGTATCTGGGAGGTTGCATTAAAATTCAGATGACTGAAAAATGACTGACTCTCCCCCTCAAATTCAGTGGCAATAAGTTTATTAGGACGATAAGAGGGTTTACATTTTCAAAACAATGCAAAAAATATATATACATACAGTGGGGTCTAAAAGTCTGTGAATAATTTGAAAATATCTGACTTTATTTGAAACTGGAAATAAACTAAGTATATTTAAGATTCTGCACTATTTTAGGTCTCCAATCAATATAAACAAATTTGTAACATTGAACATTTAAAATCCAAAAGTCAGATTTCTTTCTCCCATTGAAGCACACAAAATGCTCTTTGGAATATTCTCAAATCATGCTGTGATGACATGGATCATCAGTTTTGCACAAAGTTGAGGAGTCCATGCCAGCTCGAGTGCATGCTGTCATTAAAGCAAAAGAGGGACATCCTGTAAATACTAAGAAATTCTAAAATACATCTGAATTTTTCAATTAAACCTTCCACTCAAATCGTTTCTTCATCTGTAAAAGAATACAAAATACAAGCATTTTCAATTTTGGACCCCACTGAACATATACACAAAATAATGATAGCAGTTTTAAGTTGCAATACATATTAATGCTGCTGGTCACTTTCAGCTTGATGCTTTTGTCCCACTGGTTGCCCTTTTCTTACGGCAAGACTTTGTGGCTCAGTTTGCATTTGCTAGGGTCTCATCTGACAAGTAAGGAAGCTTGTGAGTATTACATTTCCATTGAAATTCTTTGTGTTACAGTATCTTCCTTGTTTGTGTAGACTGTAGAGGGTTACGCAGTGTAATTCTGTTTTCTTCCTCTGTCTCTTTTCCTCTCTCTTTCTAGTACCCGTGTTTTTATTTGGACACACCAAAGATTGCTTGGTTTGAGTCATGTTACATTCAGATCACATCAGAATAATTTAATTACAGACAACCGTTTACTGGGTTAAAATTAAGAGACCGCTTGTGTTATTGACTGCAATTTCACTCAGTCGTTTTACCACAAACCAAGAAAACCACACTGGTGCTGAAACAGCAGTCCTAGAGGAGTTCTAAATTCCAGCTCAACAGTTCAAGATCCAACTAATTTCACAAAAGGCAGTAAATATATATATATAAAATGACTGTCTCCTGGAAACCACAGTCAGACAACAGAATGCATTTCTTAGTGTGTTAACATAATAGACTTTGACAGTTAGTCCACACAAGCTAAAGTATAATTTGCTGACTGCACATAGTTTATGGCAAATGATTACCTCCTCTTCTGAGTTGACTAATTTGATTTGTTTTTGTATCCCCAATGAAAAGCACAAGAGATTTACTAAAAGGTTCAAGTGTGGGCTTAAATTCAATTTGGTAGTTCAAATGCAACCCAGTCTCATAAAAAGTATGATTTCGTACTAGTTCGTTCGTATAAATTTGTACGAATTCATCATGTGCAAAAGCCTGGATATCTAACGCGGAAGCGCGAGTTCCACACACGAGGCGTTAAGGACATGCTTATTAATATTATGCCCTTACCCAAACCCCTTATCTAAACCTAACCGATCAGTAGATTGTGTAAACATGATAGGAAGCTGTTGTGTGTGACAGAAGCAAGTAATTGTCACGTATTAGATGGAAATGATGACCAGCGATGTCACTGGCTGTAGTGAAAGTCGTACGAATTCATACGAGTGCAGTCATACGATATTATACGAATTAGCCAAATTTAGATAAGTCGTATGAATCCTTACGATTTTGCCACGAGTTTGTAGTTCAAATGCGATGCCTATTCAAGTAACCACAACAAGTAGCTTTCATAGTGAATACAGACCAGGACAGAACTAAACATATATTTCCTGTTTTTGTAGAAAGTATGCTTTTTAAGAACTAGATTGGCCTGCATTAAATGTTATGCATTTAATTTCACTACTCACAACTCAAGAAATTAACAGCTGCTAACTTCACTCTGTCTTTAAACATTTATGACATGTTTGAAGCATGTAATAAGCCTGTAATAAGCACAGCAAGCCAAACCTGTTATCTCTATAAAAGATTATGAACTCATGAACTAATGTGTGTTGAATTACATTTTGTAAGCAAAGGGAAGCCTCATAAATGCTTAGTATTTTTAAATATCAGACACAATTTCTGTTTATGCACAAAACGCTCCGAATATGTTACTGTACTTGTTTTGGCAAGTAGTCATAAACATCAAACACACACCCCATTGACTTCAGAGAAATATGCATTTATAAACAAACCAAAAGGCTACACTCGTTATCTATCTTCTCTATTTTAAAATAGTAATAATGTGGAGAAGACTGAGGACACAGACACACATGCAAACACACAAGGAAAGAATTAAAACTCTTTAACAAAACTTTTCACATTCCCTTAGGCTGCACCAACATCTGGAACAGGGAGTTAACCTCCTTCCCTTGTCGCATTTATCCCAAGTATGCACACAATAACACACATGCATGCATGCCAGTTTTCCAAAATAGGATTTAATTCTTAAAGTATGTTAGAAGGTGAATAAAAAGAACAGAAATATCAGTTGTGCAATCAGAAGGAACTTCAGTAACTTCTATACTAACATGCGAGCCTGGTCAAAGTCTGTTGCTTCAAGAGTATTTGCATGAATATGCCTAATAGTTAAACATTGCTTTAGCTTTTGAGTTTACAAAATTGAGTATTAGCATATTATAAATAAATAGGAAGCCGTTAAGTGTAACACTTTACATCTGTGTTTCAACATTACATGACTATAATTGGGACTACTACAATGAACAAGTTTAATTACAAGCAGTGACACAATATAACTACACATTAAATAGTCAGTTCATTAGTAAAATTCCATAGGCTACTTATGAATAAATAGTAAGCTTGACCCAGTAATGAAGAACACTATTGAGGCATCCCACAGTTTCGAGCATTGTAATTTCATGGTTTTCCAAATCTTATGTTTATGCAGTAAGTTTTTTTAAATCGTTTATAAAGATTGGACTCACAAAGAGCAATTTCTAGCTGATGAAATATTTTAGAACAGAGTACCTTGAAAATTTTATTTAGCATGTTTTTATATGCTGTTTTAATTACCATGACTTTTCTCAGCCTTGAAATCACAACTTTTTTCATTTCCCCAAGGTTTCCATTATTTCCATGACCCTGTATTAGAAGTGTTTAGAAATAAGCAAACGGGATGAAACTTGACTCAGTTCAATGAAAAAGTGAGCCGAGTGGTGAGGAACTTCAGGTGCAGCGCACGTATAACACTTCTGCTCACACTGAAATTATTTCTCAAGCACGTGCAAGATGGAGAGAGGTGACCGTTATTATTTTAGCGGGAACAGATTTGCCGCCTTGCTGTCGCTACCTCAGCCGACACAGTGGTATCATGTCACTTAAATGTAAAATTTTTCACAACGGAGATGGTAATTATGAGTCTTTCTGCGAAAAAAAATAAATAAACATATAATAAAGCACACATTTCTTGAAAATTATTAAAGTGTTCACTTACGTGTTCCATGGTGAGATGTTCCACCAGTGGAATGATCTCCGCTCCCGGCCCGCACCCTTCTGAGGCGGGAGCATGTCCTTTGTGTAAACCTGGGTCAAGACCCCCGATAATCCCCCCACTGGACCTCTGACCTTCTGACTCCTCTTTGGCTCCGTCGAACTCGGGAAATGCTCTTGCTTGTCCCTCAGGTCCACTCGTGGGACTCCTCCCGCTAACGACGGATTGGTTCTGAGGGAGAGAGAGATAGACAGGCAGAGAGAGAGAGAGAGAGAGAGAGAGAGAGCTTAGAGTGGTGAAATGTCTCTGTCCTCTGCAGCCTTCACAACCACGACACAAAAAGGCAAGTTTAAACAAGTTCTTACTCTGAAGAATTGAGAAAGTGGTGTGCTGAAGTATGAGGAACAGTCCCGAAGCTCCTTCGGAGTCCTTATTTGAGACACAAATTCACAACAGTGATGATAATTCTAATGAGAAGACATAATCCATGGCAGTCTTACTGTGATCCTATAATACTGAGTTCATTACAAACTGAGCGCACCTGTCTTACCTCCCTCTCTATCTGATTGCCCCAATGGCACTGGAAGAGAGAGTGAGGTATAATCCCATCTATGTGCCCTTGTTCTTCTTCCCTGATGAGGGAACTTGATGCCGAAACTCTGAACCTTCTGTGACTGCCCAAAGCACAAAGATATCTTTGTGTCCTAATAAAGACACTACTAATTCCAAGGGAGCAGGAGGTAAGAGGAGGAGAGTAAAAGAGGCAGATGAGTGCAAAGGACCAAGCACAGCTTAAAGAATATTTGAATATATTTACAGTAAATTTATTTTATTAAAGCAAATACTTTCATTTAAAGTGGCCTACAGGACCTTTCAAGTTAAGTCAAGTTCTTTATTGTTATGTACACAGAGAAACTGGTTCACAATACAATTCTTACTTTGTGCTCCCCTTTAGATGCTACAGAGAAGATAGATATTTACATAAGAGAAATATATATGACTTAAAAGCATACAAGCATATTTGCATACAAATAGAAACATGATCACACGGGAAGTCGGCATGTTGTTTCCGAGAGTCCAGGTGCTTTAGGATTGGTCACATTATGCCAACTCACCGACAATCAGACATTTTTACATCGGCTGAGGTGTGCTTTCTGTGCATGACCGAAAGCATATTGTGTCAGCAGCATGGAAGACCTTGGTTCGGATCCTAAGTTGAAACCAGGAAGTAAACGTGTTCACATAATTAGTGACTAGTGCGATTCGGAGGTTGCATTTTTTCCACTAATATTACATTTGTACTTCACTGATAGTTAGGTTTTGCTTTGGAGTTTGGGTTGGGGGGTTCCGTTTATAAAATATGCATTCCTCTTTACTGTATTACAGCCTGCACTGCTGAAAACAACTTGCTTCACAACTTGCTTTTGGGCCCCCTCCGTGGACATTTCACCCAGAAAATGAAGCTCACTTATGCCCATATGCCCAACAATACTTACTGCTTTGGTCACTGGGGGCAGTGTTTTGAATTTCGGTAAGAACAGACCGATTTTATCTAATGATGGAATCCAAAATGCATGGCATGGGAAGTGCATGGTACCCACAGTGATGTACAGTGGTTGTAAAGTTCAAACACAGGGATTTATTAGTGCTGAAGGTGTGGGGGAATTGTACTTCATCAATGGCATCATGAATTCATAGATGTTCAGCAAAATCTTAAAAGAGAAGGCGCAACCCTCTCTCCCCACCCTGAGCTGTCAGGCACTTTTTTTCCATGACAATGACCCTAAACATTATTCCAAAGCTACTGCTGCATTCCTATGGATAAACAAGATAGTATGTCACCCAACCTCAACTTATTTGAGCACCTGTGGGGTGCAAATCGAGCATCACTCCCCATTAAACATCACAGTACTCAAGGAGGTCATCCTCCAGGAGTGGAACAGGATAGATGTGACAATATGTCATGAACTTGTACAACTGATGTCAAGAAGGGTCCGAGCAGTATTTAAAAGTTATGGAGGCCTTTCAAAGTATTAAAATATTGCACACTATTTGAATTTATTCAAGGGTATACTCATTTTTGCAACCCTTTACTTAAGCAAAGCTGCCTAATTTAATTATTTTACAGATATTGATAACAAATCTTTAGATTTTTATTAAATGTTTAATACATTACTTCACATAAATTGTGATGGTAATAATTTACAAATAGAAATATATCCTTATGTTCAGAGGGGGTGTACTCATTTATGCTGTGTACTGTAGTTGTTAAAAAGGTCTTCGTTCACAAAATGCGACATCCACAATGGGCAATTAGGCAAAGAAATGTGTGATGCAGCAGTTTCCTTCAGGATCAAAGCACATATTTAAAAATTTTGGGCGACATGAAGTGGTGTAGTTCCAAAAACTTACTGTTATAAACCCTTTGGCTTCATGAAAGAATATCTGAATGAAATTATCTGGTTATAACTGGTTACCAGCATTTGAAAATCACTTTCTTCCTGTTTTTGGTTAAGTTCTGCAAAAAACAAATTGTTTTTGGTTTTCGTTCCTTTAATCGTTTTTAATCCCTGACAGTGATAGATGCAAAGATGTGAAAAAAATAGAAAATAGAAATCTTTTGCACAACCCTGGGAAATATGGCCTTAGAAAAAAAAAAAATGCTAATGCAAAACAAGAAATAATACCGGTAATACAAAACTAGACCAACTTTGTTTGCTTGACAAAGCCTTGTCTGAAAGTTTTAAAAAGTTTAACAACAAAATGCAAGAGAGAGAGAGAGAGAGAGAGAGAGAGAGAGAGAGAGAGAGAGAGAGAGAGCGCAGCGTTAACTTTCTGTAAGCAATTTTATTAAGGAATGGTATGCAAAAAATGGTCCTACTCTCTGAAAGATATCTCTGCAATAAGTGTCCTGAGAGCACTAGACTGTGTAAACAGCAAACAAAAATGTGTCTGTGGGCTATGGTCAAAGTGACCGTGGTCACATTCTTTGATTAGCCAAGAAGATTTTGATGTGCTTTCTGCCTGTCAATAAATTTGCGCATTCTCATAGTGCAGCCATTAGTTGAAGCGGTTCATTCAGGTTTACCACCATATTTAGATTCTTAACAGTTGTCAGTCTCAACAGTATTTGCGGAGGGATGGGTTTTGGAAAGAGGTGGCGTGTCTAATTTAATGGCTCAGTCTTGTCAAAGTTCCAGAACAGCTAAAATCACTTACAGCTCCTTAAAAGTAGATAAAAGGCCTTGTGTTAGTTTTCATTTGAATTTTTTTTTACATTTGGAGTGTGCATAGCCCATTTAAACATTTAGTCAATGTAAGCCTATGTGATTTTTCAGAGTTCTGATTGTCCATTGTGCGAAAACCGTAAATTCGATCAGTTAGAAAAGTCATAGCAACCCGAGAACCCGAGTCTGAAGGTCTGTGTCAAGTCTGATGGATGTAGCTTGACAGCTCCAAGAGGAGTTACAATTGATAATTGTGGTCTTGGTTTAGGGATTTTGGAAACACCCTTATCCCTGTCTGTAGAATAACAGTATGTTGGCTTTGTCAAGCTAAATTAATAAAATAATGCTGGTTGGTTAAATGTGCACCACAACTGTCAAATGAATATAATTGCTCATCAAGTATAGGCAAACAAGCACAAATCAGAACACAGAATCAACTGTGGAATAATCTACTTCTGTGTTCATTTACAGCACTGTATTGCACTGAACATCAGTCCACGCAGTCACTGCATAAAGAGGCTCTTCCTATTTAGTTCAGCCCACTGACAAATCAATAATGTTGGTATCATCACTAAAAGCCTGCAGGCTGACACTTTTCCACCAATCAATTGTTCATGCTCGGATATAGCTGTCAAATCGCCTGGGAAAGGTCTGCTACCAGAGCAACAACTACAATGGGAAGCATGGCAACAAGCAAACCATATGACGCCAACACAGAATTCCTCAGCGCTGCTCATCTGTACATAAAAACACTGGCACAGACAGGCAGACACTCTAACAGTCCACAATCAGCAGTTTCTGATCTCTAGAATCTTCGGGTGCTTTCACACTGGCAGTTTAGTTCGAAACAGTATGGTTCGCATGAAAAACTGGTAATGTGAAAGCTGTCATGTGGACCAGGGAGCGCACTGTGGTACCGAACCCGAGACTACTTGTAGGAGGTGGTCTGAGTTCGGTTGCAATGGAACTGTAACGCAATTCGCGTGAATGTGAAAGCAACTCGGACTCGGTGCGCACTCGTTCAGGAAGTAAAGTAACCTGCGCATGCGCTTTAGCCGATGACGACATCTATCTATCTATCTATCTATCTATACACCTTATAAATACTATTATAGGTTATAAATATAGGGTATAATAGGAGATGACAGTGGCAATAACTTCACCTTGGACACAAGCGTAAGCGTGCAGTGTAAACAAAGATGCAAATGAATTCCTTGCAATCAGCTGTCTCCGCAAAAAACGCCGTTTGCGAGCAGCAGCAAGCCGCCTTCCCCTGGACATCTGATGAGTTACACCATGAAGCGCACATATACACAGCTGTCATTCACTCTGCTGTGCATAATGGCACCAAAATAACAAAAAACAAAAAGTATGATGAGTCGCGTTGTGTTCTCCATGCGCGTTTGTGATGACGTAAGATGAACGCAAATGGACCGGGGTTCGATAGAATCAATTGAGTGTGAAACCAGACCAAAGCTGCGGGGGGCACCGGGAACAATCGCACTCGGAATCGGACTGCAGCAAACATACCCAGTTTGAAAGCACCCTTAAAATCTTAAACGTCAGTACTTTTTGAAGAAAAGTATTTACAACAACCTTTGTAACTTTCCATGTTTTCAAGACGGTTTTCCATTTATCTGCCTCATTAGTTTTGTCCTAGACTTGATCTGTCAATTTATTAGTCAAACCAAATGAGTCCTTTTCTGGTGTGCCTAGATTTTTCCCCTCATTTTGACCAGCTGGCCCAGAAATCTCTGACTCACTTATTGCAGATTTTTGCAGTGTGCTCTCGACTATGTTTCATCAAAATGAGGCAATGGCAAATAATTAAAAAAAAAATGTGTGTAGTCAATGCCATACTGAATATGTGTAAAAAAAAAAAAAATAATGATAAAAAAAAACAACTGTAAAAATCATGAATAATTTAAAATCATACCAGTTTAAAATAAAGAGTAAGGCAGCAATTATGCAACCTGTCTGATAGAACCACATTAATATACAGTTGTGTGCAAAAGTTTGCACACCCTTTGAGAATTGGTAATATATGTACCATTTTAAAAAAAAACATGAGTGAGCATTAATTTCTTATGGGATTCATATTCAACTGTAGGTTATAACAGAATGGCACAATCATAAAACAAAACTGAAATGACCCCTGTTCAAAAGTCTGCATACCCTTAGTTCTTAATACTGTGTATTACCCCCTTTAGCATCAATGACAGCGTGCAGTCTTTTGTAAAAGTTGTCTATGAGGCTCCAAATTCTTGCAGGTGGTATAGCTGCCCATTAGTCTTGGCAAAATGCCTCCAGGTCATGCAAAGTCCTTGGTCGTCTTGCATGAACCGCACGTTTGAGATCTCCCCAGAGTGGCTTGATGACATTAAGGTCAGGAGACTGTGATGGCCACTCCAGAACCTTCACCTTTTTCTGCTGTAACCACTGGAGGGTCAACTTGGCCTTGTGCTTAGGGTCATTGTCGTGCTGGAAAGTCCAAGTGCGTCCCATGCGCAGCTTTCGTGCAGAAGAATGCAAATTGTCTGCCAGTATTTTCTGATAACATGCTGCATTCATTTTGACATCAATTTTCACAAGATTCCCCATGCCTTTATAGCTCACACACCCCTAAAACATCAGTGAGCCACCACCATGCTTCACAGTGGGTATGGTATTCTTTTCACTATAGGCCTTGTTGACCTCACTCCAAACATAGCGCTTATGGTTGTGACCATAAAGCTCTATTTTGGTCTTGTCACTCCAAATTACAGTGTACCAGAAGACGTGAGGCGTGTCAAGGTGTTGTCGGGCATATTGTAACCGGGCCTTTTTGTGGCATTGGCGCAGTAAAGGCTTCTTTCTGGCATCTCGACCATGCAGCTCATTTTTGTTCAAGTATCGTCATATTGTGCTCCTTGAAACAACCACACCATCTTTTTCCAGAGCAGTCTGTATTTCTCCTGAGGTTACCTGTGGGTTTTTCTTTGTATCCCGAACAATTCTTCTGGCAGTTGTGGCTGAAATCTTTCTTGGTCTGCCTGACCTTGGCTTGGTATCAAGAGATCCCCGAAATTTCCACTTCTTAATAAGTGCTTGAACAGTACTGACTGGCATTTTCAAGGCGTTGGATATCTTTTTATATCCTTTTCCATCTTTATAAATTTCTTTTCTGCTCCACATGGCTCAGTATCTAGCCTGCTCAGTGCATCCACGTGAGAGCTAACAAACTCACTGACTATTTATACACAGACACTAATTGCAATTGAAAAAGACACAGGTGTAGGAAATTAACCTTTAATTGCCATTTAAACCTGTGTGTGTCACCTTGTGTGTCTGTAACAAGGCCAAACATGCAAGGGTATGTAAACTTTTGATCAGGGCCATTTGGGCAATTTCTGTTATCATTATGATTTAAAAAGGAGCCAAACAACTATGTGATAATAAATGGCTTCATATGATCACTATCCTTAAATAAAAGAGTTTTTTGCATGATCAGTCATATTTTTAAAATCAATGCCAAAATTTCACAATTTCTGCCAGGGTATGCAAACTTTTGAGCACAGCTGTACTTAAATTTTGCTAAATGATTTTTACTTGGCTCGTTGTAGGTATCGGAGCAGTTTCCTAGTGAAAAGAACACTAAAAGCGCTAAAAAAAGTGACTTATTTTCTTTGACACAATCAAAAGGGCAGATTATCGGTTAGTAAACTAACTGTTCACCCTTTTCCTCACACAATGCTATAAACACTTTTACTACTGTATAAAGCATGACTTGTAAGGCGATACATTTCAACATTTCCATTACGTTACTACATTAATAATCTTGCTCAAGAGCGATAAAATTGCACAGTAGCTCCACTGACACAGTAGCTGCACTTCATAAAAGCATCACAAAATGATGTGATTGTTTCAGCAATTATGTTTGTTTTTTATGACACTATCTGTTAGTTTAGGTACAAGGCTTAGGCTAGGTAGGTTTTGTTTATTTAAAACACAATAGAGCATTAACCTTAAAAACCTCATCTGTTTGTGAGAATATTTAACTCAGAATGTGTAAGGAACCATGTATCAGAGTTTTGCAAAAATGTCACCACAGTCTCATTTTTCATCAGGCAGCAAATAATGCCACTTTAGAATTGTGATGCATTAAATGTTAAATTACAAACATATGACTAGTAGTTGGGTATAATTTTCTGCCTTGAGCACCACTCTAAAAATAGCTGAGAATGAGACAGGGGGCGTTTAATAATTCAATTATTCTACCACATTAAAACTGAGAGAGAGGGGTACCCAGACACCCAGTGGTTAGAGAAAATGTGAAATATAAGTCAATATAAAACAAATCTTATAAAGTAAATATGTGAAATAAAAGTAATCATAAAAAAACAAGATTTTACACAATACTTGAACATATCGTCAAAACTGGAAGTATTAGTTCATACTGAAAGACACAGTTTGTCCTTTTTATAGATACAGCATGTAGGCTACATACATGGTGTTACCCGCAAGACTATGTGTCCTTATATGTGCTTTAACACAATGGCATGGTAATGCAGCTGGACCTTTGTGTTTGTTGAACCAACAATGAAGTTCAAACAGGAGTGAGATATTTTCTACTCTGTCCCTCCCTCTCTCTCTAATTTACTTAAGCTTGCACTTTTCTTGAGAAATACATGTTTATTGCTCTCATAGACATCCTATCCTAGTCCCCCTGTGAGGTAAATCAATTCTTTATGTCACACATGGCCCTGGAATGTAAAGTTTCAGTGAACTCAGATTAGTTACCATGGAACAAATGACAGCAGAATATAAAAAGAAAAGTGAAATGCCAGTGTGAGTGCATGCCGTAAACACGTGGATATCCTTGTGGATGCCCCTCACTTTCAAATATGATTCAGTATTATAAAGACTTGCCAGAAGTACATAATGATATCCAGTAGGCTGACCAAGCTCAGCCAAATACCCCCAGAAGTCCTGTTAAATCACCACACACTCTCCCACGGCAGACATAAAAGTCAAACATCACCTACAACATTCAGTGAACCAAAGCGTGTACACACATAGAAAAAACAGAAGGGAAGCAGTTTCTTAGTGGTACAATATTAAAATGTGCATACGTGTCCTGTGGCGGCTGAAGTGTTGAATAATGCATCAAACCCTTTAAAGTTTAATACAAGAAAGAGAGAACTCTCAGAAAACAGATCTGGATTTATACAAGACTCCTCTCTGTCGTTCTACAGTATCTCTCTCACTCCCTCAATCTATCACTCTCTCGCACTAACGCATGCACGGTTACCTACAAATGACAAAAACAAAAAAGATGCCATTGAATTCCCCTGAAATAGATGAATTATAGCAAGAGAAGGCACAAGAGGCATGAGAGAATTAGCAAACCCTTAAATGAGAGAAAAGAGGGACACAAGGTAATACATTACCCATAAGCCCTATGTACTGGAGTACATTAATCTGCTCTCCATCAGTACCAGATGCTCTCCATTCTCGTTTGACAAACTGCAGCTCAGGAATGTCTAGCTTGCTGTTTCTTAGTCTACGCATTCCTAAACAAACTTTAATTCTCCTTTTTCTACTCTTTATGTCTCCCTTTCTCTCCCCCTCACTCTCTGATATTTTTGTCTCTCCCTCTCACAAACCAGATCTCTTATCAACCTCAAGCAATTAAATCTGACAGTTATTCTAAAAACAGCTTTAATAAGCAAAGGAGTGTTTAATCACAGTGTGAACTTTACGAAATCACACAAGTTGGCTCATAACAAAATGTACTAGTAACTTTTACTCCCGTAGAGAGAAATACATGAACCAACATACAATGTTATTACTATTTTTCCTAAATTTAACCTATAATCCAAACCTAAACCTAACTATAAAGTCTAAACCCTTACACAAACCTTAAACCTAACTGTAACTCTAATTCGAAAATAACATTTGCGAACCAAGGAAGAAAACATCGGGTTTGGAACAAGGTGAGGGATGCATATTAGAGGTTACTGACATATATAATTCATTTGTATTGCATAAACGCATATGGAATGACTAACCAAATTTGCTTACTGACATTTCCTTTCTTAAAATAAAGTGTTGGATTGGAAGATTTAAAGATTTAAAAATCCAAAGTGTTGGATTTGGAAGAGGCTAGCTAAGATTTGTTGCATATATTGTATCAATTTGAAATTCTGTTTGTTGGTCGGTTGGTCTCTATGGGAATAAAAGTCGTACTTTTTCTTTTCTTAAATTATTATGACTTGTCATGAGACTATGTTGGGTGTTTGGCATCATAACTGTTATTAGCATGGCTGGGACACTGTATTGACCAATCAGCATCCAGGACTGGAACTGACCTGTTTTCAAATAGTAATTACACAATAGTGAGGAAATTTGTAATGGCGATTCAAACATTTCCTCCTGAGGTACACACAAACAGAAAGAAACTGTTCAGTGTTCCACTGTGTGGAAGATGACAGAATGAATAGTCAGATCCAGTCAAGCAGAGTAAAGTTGAGCTATCAGAACAAAAAATAACTTTAACGCTCTCAGAGTGGGCATGTGAATATCTGTAAATTCACATTTTAACTGCAATGAATTCAGAGAATTTATGTGTGTGTTTGTGTGTTCTGCATATAATTTCTTGACGATTCACTCCTTTTATTGGATGCGCAAACAAACAAACAAACAAACAAATGCACACACACAAAATCCCAGTGAATTCTTGAATGAAAATGTGTTCTTTTCTGCATCTTGAATTCTTTATCTTTAGAACATTCATTTAGTACAGCTCTATGCAAGTAGGATTAGTAATTTTAGACTAATAATAAACCTACAGACCCTAAGAGAGGAATAATTACCCTGCCATTTTTTATCTCACATCCTTTCTCTCCATCAGGTGTCAAGATCATCAGAAAGTGTCAGTGGTCACCAAGGAGGCAGTGTTCCCATTGTGATACTCTATTGGGAATAATGTTTGGATTCCTATTTTAAGAACCTACTTTTAGAGTTTGGGCTCCTGTGAAAGCAGCAGTAGTCTATGCCAATTCAAACGATCTCAGAGTCAGAGCCTCTTAATCATTATGTGAGTCAAACCACTTCTCAAGCCAAACCTTAGGAAATGTGCACCAGCTTTTAAACATTTTACAAATGCGTACCTGTCAGAACACTTTCCAGGTAGTAAACAGAAACATCTGAATCTGTGATGTGATTTTATTAATTTGCTATTTTATAGTATCTTAATGTGATCAGCAAACAAACATGCACAATTGGCCTTTAGTGCAAATGCTGCTAATGAAATGAATTTTCATTGACAAATCATTGGCCTCTAACATCTCACGTTTCATACCATGGGAATCTAAAAAAAAAAAATATGAGAGTTGCACAAAACTGCTAAAACAACCAGTCCAGAACATTCAAAAATGGTGAAATAATGGTAAAATTCAGGCCGTAACCCATCCTGCACCATGTGCTACGGACATGAATGATACCTAAAGTTATGCAGCTTGATCTTGTCGAAGAGAGGTATATTAGTACTCTTCTGCACGATTTGACTTCGCCTGGACATTAAAAAAATAAAAATAAAACAAAAGCCCGTAGACATTAAACGAGGTACCCAAGCAATATCTAGGAACCAGAAAATCATAGAGACTCGACTCTTAAAATGTAAAACAGTAAGCAACTACCTAGCTACCACCCAGAAGACCATATAGCAGCTGCTTATCTACAAACAAACAAAAAAATCATTCAGAATACATTAGCAACGCATACCCACTTCCAGGCAACCACCAACAACAGCCGAGCATTGTGGCAGAGAGTTCAACACAGGAAGGCACCATTCAACTTTTCTTCAGAAAATGACAAATTTCTACTTAAGGTTTTCCTCTTCGATCTGAGTCTGTGAGTTGAAGAAAAAACAAAAAGTGTTACTTTTTTCTTTAGCTCACAGACCAACCCTAGTTTTTTTTTCCTGACACTTTTCCATTCCTCCCTTTTCTCCCATTCCCTCTTTCTCATTCCCTTCGTCTCTTTTTCTCTTAGTCAGACAGTGTCCCTCCTGTGTTGTGACCTGGTTTCACAGTAACAGTAGAACTGAGCTAAAACAAAACCAGCCACTGTGTGTGTATGTGTGTGTGGACATGTAAATGGACTAAATGTGCATTTTCATTGGCCTCAGGGATTTGTAATTGTCCTTGTCAGGCTTATATGCCTAAGGAGCCAGGCAAATGCCTTTCAAACATTATTCAAACAATATCCTTTTACATTTAAGCATTTACAAGCCATGGCACGCATTGCGCAAACAAACAAAATCTTTCTCCAAAATTTCTCTCCATGCCTGTATTTAACACACACACACACACACACACACACACACACACACACACACACACACTCCTGTGCTGTTTGATAAGGAATGTGATTAGGAAATGAGGGGGGGAATATGTATTTGTATACTTTTGATCACAAGTGTGATAAACCTTCACAATCACAAGTGGGCACATTGGTCCAAGTTTCACAACCATAATCAGAAGGTTAATGTTCAAATCTCTGGTTACAGAATTCATGGGTGTTGACTGAACACTAGAAAGGTGCTTAGCTGTTTCCCTGCTCTTAATCCTGACAAATAGCACAGTGTCAACAAGAAATATTTCAAGTATAATGCCCAAAGCATTTGTTGTGGAAAGAAGTGAAGCAAATAAGTAAACCATGAAGTCATGTCTCAAACTTGAATTATTGAGCCATGTATGTCATGGCCATTTGTTCATTTTAGTTGATTCAATTTTAAAATGCCCTAACTGTCCCTGAATGTTGAGTAATGGGATTAACAACATTTTTTATTTATTTGTTCATTGTCCCTGATTTTTGAGTAATGGAATTGACCACATTTATTCACCCCATTTTTTTGGAGTGATTACCTCTATGTATTGGTATTGCAAAACCACCAGCTTTTTATTTTCAATTTTACTTGGTTTAACTACGGCGGCCATCTTTGTGTCATGGCACACAACAAATTTTGGTTATACAGATGTTTAAGGCAGTGGCGGTTCTGGCTTACTTGGTGCCCTAGGCGAGATCAGACATGGTGCCCTCCTTAACAACGTTTAATTTCAATTTCACATCTGAAAATGTAAGTGGAGATTTAGAGTAAAAAGGACTTAAATATGGATCTGTTTCTCACCCACACCTATCATATCTCTTCTTAAGACAGATTTAACCACTGGAACATTTAGGTTCCTATCTGGTCCCCCACCAGAGATAATCAACCCGAAAGTGAGGGGAAATGTTAAAAAAATTGCACTTTCTCACCCCCTAAAACATTTAGGCCTGAGACTGAAACCCTTCCCATTATAAATTGACCCTAAAAGTGTCATTTTCAGCGATCTTGTTCATTACATTAGTACTGAAGTTCTATGTCTAAAGAGCAAGAATGTGCTAAATGTTTATATATGTACAGTATATGTACCTAGTAAAGTGCTCTAGAGATCAGTTTTTGTTCCAAGGAGCTAGGACCATCCTGAGCTGATATATTGAGGATTCCGTAAACATCTGTATAACCAAAATTTGGTGTGCACCATGACACAAAGATAGCCGCCTTGGTTAAACCAAGTCAAATAAAAAGATAAATAACTGGTGGTTTTACAATACCAATACATAGAGAAAAATAAGTAATGGTCAAGCAACCAACTTTACAATTATTGGACCACTTCAGATGGAATGACCCATTTAAATAAATTTTTATATATATATATATATATATATATATATATATATATATATATATATATATATATAAATATGGAAAGATGACCTTCAGAATTATCTTGATTTTTCATAATTTTGTAATATATTAATACATTTTAGCCAATTCAATTTAAAATTGACTTCACTGTCCCAACATTTTTTTTTTTATTTTATTTCATTTCACTGTCCCTGATTATTGAGTAATGGGATTGATCACATGTATTCTAATTATTATTATTTTTTTATATATTACTTTTAAAATATTTTTTTTCTTAAAATGAGGGAGGTTATCTAAAAAGTATTTACAATATTAGTGTTGACATATAATGGTTGAGAATATAACAATTATCTAAATTAATATTTATTAATTGTTCAAATTTGATTAAAACTACATTTATGATTTAAAATGCATAGTTATATACACACATATATATATATATATGGTACGAGGACCTTTAGAATGATCTTGACATTGTTTAATTTTATAATTATTGAATAAATAGGGCCTGTGTGTCAATGTTGACACGTATAGAAAACTTTATAAAACAGTTACATCAAAAAACAAAAAACTTTTTGATCAATAAATTGGGCAAGAGACTGTCATTTTCATATCCTCTGTTCTATTTCCAGAGTGACAGTCTTACTCTTTTCAATGTGTATTTGTGCATGTTTGTGTCTACTTAAAGGTCCTCTGTGTGCTTTAGAGCCTCTGTGAAACATTTGTTCTGTGGGGGCAATAAGTGACAGTGAAGAGAGAGAAAGTGTAAGTGAGAAAATGTGTTTACTGCTGCGAATTTTTGCATCTCTAGTGCGCCATCTGCTGGAATGCAATGTATCAAACAAGAATAATCATTTTAATTTATGGCCAATTTTCATTGCATTAAAAATGATGAGATTCTACAGAAAAATATAAAATACTGAATGTAAAATGATGAATGACATAACTTAAAATATATTTAAAACACATCTTAAAATATATTAAAATATATAAACTTTCTTAAAAGTAAAATTAAACATGAAGGTATATTTAAAAGTTCAATCAATGAGGGATATACAGTATAGCGCCAGGATAATACAAATAAATACAGCCGGGATGTCCAATACTTCTCTACAATATGTTAAAATTGCAGAACCTTTAATGTTCAAATATAAACTCAATGTATAATGACACAATAACATTAAGCCGTGGATTACCAAAAGTTTAGTTGGAAGAAAAACATACTACTATATCACTGGTAATAATCCAGTAGATCTACATGAATGAGCGGTTAAGCTCAATTATCACATGTTGACAAAAAAACCTCTAGGTCCTTTAAGTTCTTTGGTTGCCTTGCATGCGCTGCACGTTTGAGTTCTTTCTCACAGCGGCTCAATGATGTTGAGGCCCAGCTCTGCCTCAGGACAACTGAAGGACTCATACACAACTACCACAAAAGGTTGCAAGCAGTCATTGATGCTGGAGAACGCAACAACCGATCCACCCAAGGGTATGTAAACTTTAAACAGGATCAGTTGTGTAACTGGATAGTTGACAAATAGCATAGACATGAACTTTTTCACATTTTTAAGCAAAATGGTTTAAATATAAAGGGCAAAATACTTTAGATTTTTCATTTCAGCACATTTAGTCTTTTGGTTTGATCAATTAATTAAAAAAAAATACTTATTAATATTAGGTCAAAAAACTGCATGCATTATATTGTCTTGTGAAATATACTGCATGCAAAATATATGTTATGCTAGATGTTAAACAAAAGGCAAGCTTTATGATCACTTTTATTTATTTTTAATAATAAAAATGTAACAGTTTCTGCAAAGGCAATGTAAACTTAAATGAATTTACAGTATGACCTGAAAAAATGTGTGATTTCAGTCCTACTTGATTCTTTCCAGGATGATGCAATTACACAAAGAATTTAACGTTTTTACTGTCAGGTCAGGCTTGACAACATTTTTACCAGACTTCAACTTTGCTTATTATTTTCAATGAAGGCATGTGGAAAGTGTTAGACCTACTGTATTGTGAGAAACTTGTTGGGGCAGTCTCTGTTCAATACACTCGACTTTACTGTAAAGTCTGTGAGATCTTGTCATGTTTTTTGCATGTATGTGGTATTAGAGAAACAACAGTCATGGACAAATGTACTTTTTAACGTCAAGATTTTAGGTTAAACTATGGGAAAGTGTATATTTCAGCGACTGGTCACCATTTTTGTAAGTTTTCCCCATTGTTATCTTTTCGCAGTTCACTTAAATAGTTCTGCAGTGTGACAAATGAATTTTTAAAAGTAGAAATATTCAACGTAGTCTTTCATCAGTATCAGAAAATAACTTTTACATTAAGGGGCATTTTTTAGCTTTATAAGTGCATATTTTTTGTGTCTCATCTGTTTATTTATAAATTTTAATTTAATATATTTATTCATACAAATTCTCAAGAATGATTACCTCTTATCCTAAGAATTTAATCAACATTAATTTATTTTTGTATGCCCTAATAAGTATAACTAAGAGAATATTAATAAGTATATGAGATGTTACATTACGCTGGCATTTTTTGCCACCAGAGTTTGGATATCAGGGGCATTTTTGCACCCCTACATTTCTCACCCTGTCTCACAATCAATACAAGATCATAAAACATCATGTTTTATAATTTTGCAATAATAAAAAATTATAAAAATAATATTTAGATCAAGTTTAGCATGTTACACTGCATTTCATATAAACTACCCATCAAGATAAAAGGTCCAAAGTTCTACTAAAAATGTACTGTTAATTATAGATAAATCTTAGGCAGAAGTTGAGACAGACTGACAAACAAACATATTTTAAATGTACATATAGGCTACAAGGAATCTAGAGAAACTAGTCATTTTCTTGCCTTTAAAAAAGCGATTGCTTTTTCTTTTTTTTTTCATTGCTTGTTTTGTAGCTAGAATCGAGTCATTCGTTATCTATGATCTAGTTCCAACTTTAGAATTCTTATCACTACAATGATCTGAGACTCATCTGTGTGACGCAACCATTCTGTATTCAAATGTGATGTCGCATTAAATGAGTGAGACTTTTAATTTTAATGCTCGCTTTTTTCACAAGAGCAGCTCTAATGAGATTAAATTGAGTCTCTTGTTTTCAGATTGTTCTCAATAGAAAAAGGCCCTTCACTTGTCTCCTCTAAAGTTTCACAAGAGATCTCAGTATGAGCGCGTTTACATGCACGATCTTGCACCGGCCGAAAACGCGTAATGTCATGTAAACGCCTTAAACGACTTTCCTTAAGGGAAAATCGATCGACACATGTAGATTTTTTGCCCATTTGCACCATTTGGCGTTCCATGCATTCTTACCGTTTTATCCACCGCGCGCAAGTGTTGGGCGCATACCTGTGTACGTTTTGACGTCAAAAGATTTCGTAAACACACGGGTTTCTACTATAGGCGTAAGGTCGTGTTATCGCTTTAGACGGATTTTCCTTGGGGGAAGAGGGTAAAGGCATAAATGGTTTAAGGATAAACTGGTTGACAGATGGAGTTTTTGCTCATTACCTTGGTTTCGCGTTCCAACATCTTTACTGGCGTTTCAGCCGGTTTATCCAATGTGCGCGAGATTTGTGCGCATGCCTATTTACGTTTTGATTTCAAAAGCAGAGAACGCGATTTTTTTTCGCACAAAAATTTCTTGCGTAGACGTTTTTTTAATAAGCTGATTTTTATTTTATTTTGTATAATTATTATTATTATTATTATTATTATTTATCCGCGTATTGGTTAGCATGTAAACGCCTCAGATACCGAAGTATGCAACATTCAAAAAATGTTTTAGCCTATTTTTAAGATTCATGCATTTCAGTTTCATAATGAAATTCCATCAAATTCAACACAATTTTTTTTTTTAAATAATGAAAGATGTACAAATTTCAATTTCATATCAGAATTTCATCAATTTCAACACTCAAAGAAAATAAATATATAAATATATAAATAAATATAAGATTTACGCATTTAAATTTAAAAACAAAATTCCGTCAAATCTTTAATAAAACAAAAATTAAAAAAACTAAATATTTTAAGTTTTATTAATATAATTTTGTTAAAGATTACACTGTTAAATTTGATACAATTTTGTGATGGAAGTTAAATGCATAAATGGTTAAATCTTTTTCTTTTCTTTTTTCTTTTTTCTTTTTTATTTTTTTATTGAATCAAAGGTCAGAGATTTTAATATGATCATTTCTCATAAAATTTTTTAAGACCAAATAATTTGGTCATCTTATTTGGTTATTAACAAATTATCTGAGATATGCTATCTACATTAATTGTATAGCTCTATACTCTTGCTTTATGTCAACAATTATTTATTTTTTGTAAGGAATTTTGGGAATCTCACACCACAGGAGCATCAAATTATCATCTACATAGTTGTTGCTTAAAACGTTGGCCTTTTCCTGTAAATGAGAGATTTTAAGTAAGTATTCATACAAGCACTCATACAAAAACACAGTGACACACTTAAATTTGACAAGATCTGTGTTTTTCCTCCTTAACTGAAAGAGAAACAGTAGAAAAGTTGTCAAACCAGCTTTGAGAAGATGGGTCAAAAAGGCAAGCTACTGTTCTTTTCAACACACACACACACGCACACGCACACACACACGCACACACACAGAAGTGACTCTAGGTGTTCTCCTCCTCTTTCAAGCATTCCTAATTGGCCACATGCTGAGTAATGTGACCAATGAGTTGCAGGGCCGTCTCTCTTCGCTGAATGTGTGTTAGAAGGCTCAAAAGTTCTTCAGTGCATCTGACTCTTTGGGTGTCTCATATACAGAAGGCTGGATATCCAAGGCTCCTCATACTCTAGAACCCACTGTAAGATCTTAGAAGGTCTCACGCCACGTCAAAGCACTGAAGAATCCACAATAAACCCCAAGGAGTGACATTTGGTGAGTAAAACTGTCTGTGAACTTTTTTAATGCTGTATTAGAGATATAAAATTTGCACATACAAAGGGAAAATAGATTATTTTATTCCCTGGGTGACCATAATCACAATCGGCAGACAACCTACTGAAACAGATGCCCTTTAGATCAGCACAGGAAAGAGTTTGTGTGTGAATATGGGTCTTTTCAAGAACCAGAGTTTGTTTACAAAGAATGCACAATTTGAGATCTCCAATTTCTAATGTCTTGAAGGAAATTCTGTCAACATTTACTCACCCGTGTGTTGTCCCAAACTCATTTGACTTTCTTTTGTAAATGGAACACTTATGGACATGTTAAGCAGAATGACAGCTTCAGTCACAATTAATTTCTGGATGGTATGGGAAAAAAAGATGCAATGAAAGTGAATGGTGACTGAGACTGACATTCTGCCTTAAATCTGTTTTTGTGTTCCAAAAAGAAATTTATAAAGGTTTGGAACAACAAAATGAGTAAATCCAGACAGAATTCATTTTCTGGGTCAAAAATCTCTTTAAATATCTGTATCTTTGTCTCTTTTTCTTCTTTCCTTCATGCTTTTTCTCCCTGATACTCAATCACACACACATACAAAACACACACACACACACACACACACACACACACACACACTTGAAATAATAATTTACCCATAAGCACACCAGACTCATTTGCAATCTGACACGTTGAACTGTGTGCTGTGGAGTCACTCAATTTTAATCAGATGAAATCTCTGGTTAAACTTGTAACTAACCTCACTGAAACAAAACACATTTTTTTCCCATTCTTATTCATCACAAAGTTCACATGAGCAAACCATGCACAACGCGCTACAGTTCAGCAGATACAGTACGCTGCTTACAGTAATTGACAGCAAAGCCAACCATCTCAAACTCTTTCTCCTCACACACACACAAACACACACACACACACACACGTTTACCCCCAAAGGTCTAGGTTAATCTTATATCCAGGAATCAGCTGGTCATTGCTTTTCTATTGTTTTTCATGTGTTACAGTAAGCATTCACAAGGTGAAGTGTCATTGAAGTAGCTTAATAATTATAGAGATGTCAATCAAAGACAAGGCTGATGAAAGGAAACAATTATCTAAAAAACTAAAGAACTTAAAAAACATGAAATGCAAGGTAAATCTGTGTCTATATCTAAATGTTTTTGTCAATGTTTAATTTGTACATCACTGCAAACAGAAATTTCGCTCCAAAATAATTTTACGATTTACGCATTTCAATTATTTAACAAAATTTTATCGAATTCAATTGAGTAATCGGAATCAGAATGAGCTTTATTGCCAAGTGTGTTTACGTACGCAAGGAATTTTTTTGGGTGATAGGAGAAACAAGCAAGCAAGTGCACACAGAACATTACAGCGATACACATCATATAAAACAAGGTAAGAGTATAAATAGACATACAAAAAAATAGGACATATAACACAGAATGGTGTATGTACACTGGTGGCCAAAAGTTTGGAATAATGTACAGATTTTGCTGTTTTGGAAGGAAATTGGTACTTTAATTCACCAAAGTGGCATTCAACTGATCACAAAGTATAGTCAGGACATTACTGATGTAAAAAACAGCACCATCACTATTTGAAAAAAGTCCTTTTTGATCAAATCTAGACAGCAGCCATCACTCCAACACCTTATCCTTGAGTAATCATGCTAAATTGCTAATTTGGTACTAGAAAATCATCTGCCATTATATCAAAAACAGTTGAAAGCTATTTGGTTCATTAAATGAAGCTTAACATTGTTTTTGTGTTTGTTTTTGAGTTGCCAGAGTATGCAATAGACTGGCATGTCTTAAGGTCAATATTAGGTCAAAGTGGCAAAAGAGAAACTGCTTTCTCTAGAAACTCGTCAGTCAATCATTGTTTTGAGGAATGAAGGCTTAAGATTTCATACAAAGGTGTACACTACAGTCTTCAAAGACAAAGGACAGCAGGCTCTAACAAGGACAGAAAGAGATGTGGAAGACCAGATGTACAACTAAACAAAGAGGATAAGTACATCAGAGTCTCTAGTTTAAGAAATAGACACCTCACATGTCCTCAGCTGACAGCTTCATTGAATTCTACCCGCTCAACACCAGTTTCATGTACAACAGTAAAGAGAAGACTCAGGGGTGCAGGCCTTATGGGAAGAATCGCAAAGAAAAAGCCACTTTTGAAACAGAAAAACAAAAGGAAATGTTAGAGTGGGCAAAGAAACACAGACATTGGACAACAGATAATTGGAAAAGAGTGTTATAGATCTTAACCCCATTGAGCTTTTGTGGGATCAGCTAGACTGTAAGGTGCGTGAGAAGTGCCCAACAAAACAGCCACATCTATGGCAAGTGCTACAGGAACTGTGGGGTGAAATGTCACCTGAGTATCTGGACAAACTGACAGCTAGAATGCCAAGGATCTGCAAAGCTGTCATTGCTGCACGTGGAGGATTTTTTGATGAGAACACTTTCAAGTAGTTTAAGAAGTTCTGACCATTTTTTTCAAATTGTAATAGTCATTTTTCATGTTATTAATGTCCTGAATATAGATTGTGATCAGTTGAATGCCACTTTGGTGAATAAAAGTACTAATTTCTTTCCATAAGAGCAAAATCTGTACATTATTCCAGACTTTTGGCTGCCAGTGTACATGTGCAAGTGGTGATATACACCAGTCAGCCACAACATTAAAACCACCTGCCTAATATTGTGTAGGTCCCCCTCGTGCCGCCAAAACAGCGGCAACCCGCATCCCAGAACAGCACTCTGAGATGATATTCCTCCCACCACAATTGCACAGAGCGGCCATCTGAGTTACCGTAGACCCCGTCAGTTCGAACCAGTCTGGTCATTCCCTGTTGACCTCTCTCATCAACAAGGCATCTCCATCCACAGAACTGCCACTCACCAGATGCCTCTCGTCCCTGGCACCATTTGGAGCAAACTCAGAGACTGCTGGAATCTCTAACAAAATAATAATAATAAAAACAAATCGAATTATAACTTTTATTTTATTAAAAAGTACGCAATTCAATTTAGTGGAATTTTGTTATGAAATTGAAATGTGTAAATCTTAAAAATAGGCTAAAATATTTTTTAAATGTGTTTTTTACCATGACTTATGTCTCAGAATTATATCATGTTCATTATGATGTTTACTGATACATGTCATGATATTATGTAAAATTACATGGTATCACATAAAATCTGACAGAATCAGAAAGATGATTCCACATCTGAGAATGCTTTAAGAAAGAGAAAGAGAAAGAGAGAGAGAGAGAGAGAGAGAGAGAGATCGAGATCGAGATTGAGATTGAGATCCTAACCTACAAGTTTTTTTTTTTTTTTTACTTTTTTTTAACATATTTAGTCTTGTCATGTTAGGAATAGCATACTAACATACTAATCTATTACTATTGTGTCATACTAATATTTTTGCAATATACAGCAGGATGTATTCTGTGCACATAATGCAAACTTTGCAAAATGATCAGCTAAGAGATCATTTGTGCAAAAGTACACATAAAAAGAGACTGCCTGTGGCCAGACCAGGTCACATGAATAACATGCGCCGTGATGTACAAACACGCACAAAGATGCAGTTTAACACTATCACAATTCACTATCTAACATTTATCATGTGAAGTGTTCCCTCATGAAGTTTAGGTTCTTATAAATATAAAGTAAATATTTATCAATACACTGCAAAAAAATTAATTAATAAATAAATATATATATATATATATATATATATATATATATATATATATATATACACCGTTAAAATAACTTAAAAATTATAATCAATACATTTACATGAGAAGCAAAATTGTGAAAAATTATTAAGACTTAAATTATTGACTTGAGAATATATCTTGAATTGTTTATTTTTCTATGGTGTTTTGTTCTTGTTTAAAGCATGAACCTCACAAATGTTTGATAGATTTATGCTTAAATCATACCAAAAATGCCACGTGGTAATTTAAATTAATGTTACTCAAGATACACTGCTGGCCAAAAGTCTGGAATAATGTACTGATTTTGCTCTTATGCAAAGAAATTGTTTCTTTTATTCACCAAAGTGGCATTCAGCTGATCACAATGTATAGTCAGGACATTAATAACATGAAAAATTACTATTACAATCTGAAAAAAAAAAAATGTCTTCAACTTGTTCTTAAACTTTTTCAAATGGTTCTCATCAAAAAATCCTCCACGTGCAGCAATGACAGCTTTGCAGATCCTTGGCATTCTAGCTGTCAGTTTGTCCAGATACTCAGGTGACATTTCACCTCACGCTTCCTGTAGCACTTGCCATAGATGTGGCTGTCTTGTCGGGCACCTCTCACGCACCTTACAGTCTAGCTGATCCCACAAAAGCTCAATGGGGTTAAGATCCATAACACTCTTTTCCAATTATCAGTTGTCCAGTGTCTGTGTTTCTTTGCCCACTCTAACCTTTTCTTATTGTTTTTCTGTTTCAAAAGTGTCTTTTTCTTTGCAATTCTTCCCATAAGGCCTGCACCCCTGAGTCTTCTCTTTACTGTTGTACATGAAACTGGTGTTGAGCGGGTAGAATTCAATGAAGCTGTCAGCTGAGGACATGTGAGGTGTCTATTTCTCAAACTAGAGACTCTGATGTACTTATCCTCTTGTTTAGTTGTACATCTGGTCTTCCACATCTCTTTCTGTCCTTGTTAGAGTCAGTTGTCCTTTGTCTTTGAAGACTGTAGTGTACACCTGTGTATGAATTTTTTTTTTTTTTTTTTTTTTGTGGCAATTTCAAGCATTGTACAGCCTTCATTCCTCAAAACAATGACTGACTGACGAGTTTCTAGAGAAAGCTGTTTCTTTTTTGCCATTTTTGACCTAATATTGACCTTAAGACATGCCAGTCTATTGCATACTGTGGCAACTCAAAAACAAACACAAACACAAACACAAAGACAATGTTAAGCTTCATTTAATGAATCAAATAGCTTTCAACTGTGTTTGATATAATGGCAAGTGATTTTCTAGTACCAAATTAGCAATTTAGCATGATTACTCAAGGATAAGGTGTTGGAGTGATGGCTGCTGGAAATGGGGCCTGTCTAGATTTGATCAAATATTACATTTTTCAAGTAGTGATGGTGCTGTTTTTTACATCAGTAATGTCCTGACTACACTTTGTGATCAGTTGAATGTCACTTTGGTGAATTAAAGAACCAATCTCCTTCCAAAACAGTGTACAAAAAAGTGTACATCATGGGCAGGGGTCAAGGTCAGGTCAGGCTCTTAAACCTGAATTGAACCTGAGTCGTCAATATACTAGCATTTGTTTTCCTTAAAAAGATTTAAGCCCAAATTTCCCCAACTATTAGGAAAACATCCTGCAGTGCAACATTCCCTGTACTCCAGGGAGTTCCTGGAGAGCAAATTAACATTTGTTCATCTACAAAAAAAAAAAGAAGTGTGAAACTCTCATGTTATTTACTGTTTAACTTTAAGTATTTAACATTGGTATCCATTCACCCTCACGCTTAGACACTTTCATTTACTGTTACATCCTGACTTCCTAAATAAAAAATAAATAAAAGCTAAATGTATTGCTGGTCTTAGCTGATTCATGATGGTCTAGCAAATCTCCCAGCCTGGCCAAGCTGTTGTTAAGCTGGTTTGCTAAGTGGTCTTCCAGCCTGTGCAGCTGACAAGTGCATAAAACCCCTCTAAAACTAGCATACCAGACCAGGCTGAGAGACTATGTGACCAGAAAATGAACTCAGGCTGGTTTAAACTGTTTTCTGTTGTTGTTGTGTTTAGCACAGTACTGATATTGCATACAATTTTGCAAAAGAAATGTGACACATTCAAAAAACATTTTGGCAACTGAAGTTTTGCTTTTTAGTGTCAGAATAATTACTTGCAGTAGTATAGCTTGAGACTGAGAGTAAGACATATATAGAAAGAAAGAGAACAGGGAAAGAAGAAAGGATTAAACACACATTCCTGCTGTCCCTTCCACACACACACCCCACTGAGAAACATCGACAGTTAAATCAACTGGCAGCCACATCAGTGCAGAACTACACACACAACACAACATCTCTTCAATTCCCATTCTCTTATTTATTCTAATCAAATGCTCTCTAGAATGAGAATGCCCCTCCCCAAATACCACCCGCTGCTGACTAGCATTATGATGCATTCACGTGCTTATTGGAATTATCATAAATACAAGTTTTCTATTTGGAAGTTGCACATGAATGCCCCCTACGACTAAAAAAATACATAATTTTTATACCCGATTTTCGGAGTTTGAACAGCCTTTGAACAAACTTTCAACGTTGTGGAGGGGAGTACAGATTCTGTAGTGAATGAAAGTTATTCCAAATGAAGCCACCTTGTTAGCACTTGCCATTTCAGTCATAGACATTTACTTATATTAGTAACCATTTGATGCATTTCGTAAGTTTTTTACACAAAGAAAATAGCATGTATTTGACCAAAATTCCTTTATCGTCAGCAAGCTGACTGACAAACATACATAACAGTGTCAAAATATAAGCTCCCCAAGAAACATGCACGAATGAACCAGGCATCCTCTATGTTTCCTAATTCCCTCTGATAAAATTAAACAAAAAAACACTTGGACGTGAAATACTCATACAGTAATTATGCCTTCAGAAAAGGGGAGAAGGATTATTCCGATAGCACTTGATGGCAGGATCAGTAAGAAGCAAATCATGGTTGACGAAAGTGATGTAAACTAAAGCCTATTGGCTATTTAAGCAAAAACTCTCTTTTAGGTAAAACATACTGTATCTCTCCCACAGCTTCCTGTTTCAATATGTCAACACGAGAAAAAAACTTGGCTCACCAAGCCATTTCATGGGGTTTACAGGATATTCGATTTTCATATGTAACTTTGTAGAAATGTTGTTTGTGTGTACTTGATGGTATAGTTTACCCTATAAAGAACATTTTGGCATCACATGCTGTGACTTTCTTTCTCCTGTGAAACACAAAAGGAGATGTTAGGCAAAATGTTAGCATCAGTCACCATTCACTTGGAATGTGTTCTTTGGAAGAAAAGATGATAGACCTTTTAATTTTTGGGTTAACTATCCATTTGAAATGTTAATCTGCTGATCTTTTTAACTAATCAAGAGCTCACCTTTCCAGGTGCCAATTTCTCACCAGTTCCCATAACCATGACAAGCACTACCAGTGACAAAAAAGCCACCTCTTGCCCCCTGATGGCCAAATCATCTCGTCAGCGACTGGTCAGTAAGGATGGGCGGAGCCTGATGCGAGCCAATGCAGGGCACAGAGAGACATGTTTGGGTGCCCTGCGGGATATGTGGGGGACATGGCTGGCACTGCGGTGGCGATGGGTGGTGCTGGCATTCTGCAGCTCCTTCCTGCTTCACTGGCTGGTGTTTGCAGTGCTGTGGTACCTGCTCGCCCGTGTCAACGGAGACCTGGATGTGCCCGACCATGACAACCCACCACCCGGCCACATACTGTGTGTTAAACATGTCAATGGCTTCACCGCCGCATTTTCTTTTGCCCTCGAGACACAGCTGACCATCGGGTATGGCACCATGTACCCCATCGCTGACTGTCCATTAGCCATTGCATTGCTCGCTCTGCAGATGCTGCTGGGCCTGATGCTGGAAGCCTTCATCACTGGTACACACATAGTTTTCTTCACTTTTATATCACAAACAAGCAAAACAATTCACAAAAATACATTTGTTAGGTTTCATATGATAAAACAATAGATTGTATTATTCAAAACAAAGACCACAGTATTTGGAAACTTTCTGTATGTTAAATGTTAGTAGAACATGTCTACAGCATAGTTAATGTGATGAACTCCAACTTTAGTTGTTCTGCTTGGACACCTGTATGAACTTGAGTGGAACTGACTTCATACATCCACTAAAAATTCACCTTGACACTATCTAGATAAAAGCAATTGAAGAAAACCTGAAGAAAAGAGAAGTTAGTTCTGAGAGAAAGTCTAGCATCATATGCTTGAAGATGCTATATGGTTTGATATTTTGTATCAAATGCACTGACATTAAGGCATTTTCATGTGTTATATTCTGTATATTATATTTTGTATTTAAGTGTCAGTGTTTCCAAATACTTTTTGGGTCCACTGTGTATGTGGTAAAAATCATCTCCATTATTGCTTAAACCAGAAGAATTATTGTCTGCTGATCATTTCAACATGTTCCCCTGTTTGTAGATGTAAACATTAGCATAGTGAGCCAAACTGTAACTTTTTAAATCAACAATCATCGGAAAGAAATTGAAATGCATCTCAAAGATTTTCAATTAGTTACCATAGATAATCACAAAGTGACTCATCACACGGTACAGTACATAAGTCACGGGGGTCTTTAGTTCTCATGCTTGTAAGAGTGAGCGCAGAAAAGACTCTTTATTTACTTGATGCACATAAAACTCATCACGAGAACCTCCGAACTAGGGCTACTGGAAACATATCACAATCCCTCCTTTGTAGTGTGCAGAACTTTGGTCCTGGGGTATTTGGTACTGAGACCTTCAGGGTAAATGTGGAGGGACCTCTAGAGTCCCTATTATAATATAAACGTAAAAAAATAAATAAATAAATAAATATATATATATATATAAATGCACATAAACGCATTGAACAGTAAGAATTGAAAAAAGGGTCCAGTGTCCTGATTTAGTTTAAACTCTATACAAACACACAGGAACTTGCTAATTGGTTTTTGTGTTTATATCTAGAAAATGCATTAGCAACAGTTGTTAATCATGTAGTACGTTAGTATATCAGTTATATTGGAACGATTAAGATCTGCCTATAAAAACATCAGTTCATGCCTCCATCAGCATTCTCATCAGTCCAATGACACTACACTGCAAAAAAACATTTTCTCACTCAATATGTTTGTCCTGTTTTCCAGTAAAAATATGTAAACATTTTTAAAACAAGATATATTTACTTGATAATCAAAATGCCATATACTGTGTGTGTGTATGTATATATATATATATATATGTATATATATATATATATATATATATATATATATATATATATATATATATATATATATATACTGTATAGCAGAGAAATATGACAAAATGTGAATTTTATCATTTTCTTTAAACAATAATATTAATTTTTAAAAAACTGCCAATGGGGTAAGAAAATTAAGCTTGTTTTTCCTTTAATGTTTATTTTTCTTACCCCATTGGCAAATAGTTATTTTCTTGTTTTAAGTATAAACCTCACTAAATTTAATTAGATACATCTCAAAACAAGACTTAATATTTTATGCCATTTTACTTGTCAAGTAAATACATCTTGTTTTAAAAATATTTAGATATTTTTTTACAGGAAAAATACTAATTAAGAAAATTATTTTTGCAGTGAAGGTTGGTAGTGCTTACAACTGCCATAGAGATGAATGCACTGAAAAATACAGTATCTTTCTTACTCAATGTTTTTGTCTGATTTTCCAGTAAAAACGGCCTCATCAATCTTTAAATCAAGATACATTTACTTGAGAAGCAAAATACAATACAATAAAAAAAATAAATAAATAAATAAAAAATCAACAACAAAAAAATCACTAAATCTCTACATTTTCAGACAAAAATGTAGAGAAAAAAATAGAGTAAGAAAATAAACTGAATTCAAATGGAAAACAATATTATTATTCTTACCACATTAGCATTTTTTTTCTTATTTTAAGCATACATAAACCTCTCTAAATGTTTTGATTTCTCTGAACACAAGACTTAATATCTTCTGTCATTATGCTTAAAAGTTAAAAGGTCTTGTTTTAAGGATGTTAAGATATTTATTCCTGGAAAACAAGACAAAAATATTGAGTAAGAAAATGGCTTTTGCAATGTGGGAATGCTAACTGATAGCGCTCTTCAGATCACATTGAAAGTCAGTAGAGACTATAGAGGGCAGTAATAGAGATTTTTAGGTTGTAGTCTTAAAACCTGGAAGACAGTTAGCATTTTGGAGCCATGGGATGCCTCTGGAACTTCGATGGGTCTTTTATAATGACAGTTTTGAACATTTATATACATCAATATAAAAACACATGGCAAATTAGCCCTCCGGGTTTGCCAACATACTGACAAAATTACAGTAGCTGGGTTAACAGCAGTTTACTAGACCTCTAATTTGATTACTTGGCTGTAAATGTATCCTTTCTCATCAACTCAAGCTTGCATCATCACTTTTGTGGCAACCTGCCATTCACGTTCTCCCTCTCTCTCTCTCTCTCGCTCTCTCTCTCTCTCCCTCTCTCTCAGGTGCATTCGTAGCGAAGTTCTCTCGCCCTCAAAAGCGCTGTGGTGGGATCCTGTTCAGTCCGCAGGCCGTAGTGTGCGAGGTCAAAGGTCAACGCTGCTTGATGTTCCGCGTGTGTAACCTGCTTCCGAGGCCATTGGTAGACGTGTGTGTGAGTGCTGTTCTCTATGAAGAACGGGACCATCACATACTCCACCAAACCGCAATGGAATTCACAGTGGATGACCTGGGGTCACGTCCTTGCCCAATTTTCCTATCACCTCTGACCTTTTATCACCCCCTATCTCCATCAAGTCCTTTAAACAATGCCTTTCCTCCAGCCAGCCAATCACACTTCGAGTTAGTGGTGTTCCTCTCCGCCTCTCAGGAGAGCACGGGCTCCGCCTACCATAAGAGGACATCCTATCTGCCAGAAGAGATTCAGTATGGGAGCTGCTTTACCAAGGCGACTACTCTGCACAGAAAAGGGCGAAGCAAAACCGAAAGTATGCTCCATTTTGAAACGCAGCCCTGCCCACTCACTCTCCCAAACACACACTCCATCGACGCAATAGAGAAAGACAATGTGGTGGTCCAAATAAATGGGGAGGGCAGCGATCGGGTCGAATAGCACTAGTTGTATGTTTGTTTATGGTTGATTTGGTAAATCATGATTACAGTTATTCTCAGTTCATAAAATGGGCATTTCATTTCACACTTACAACCTCCAGTCTCAGATTTTTATCCCAAAAGACAACCTCAGCTAGTTATAATCTGACACAGAAACTTAGTCATATATAAATCCAGCCCATCACAACCACTTTGCTGCAACGGACATAATGGTCTACACTTGCATCTTCTTCAACTGCTCAAAACACTGTAACATACAGTAGCAACACAAATTAATGACAATCGTTTGAGATGATAGAAGTTGATTTTCAACCAACATTTTCATGAGAAACTCAGACTTTTACTGGATTCAAACCATCTTCACGCTAAATCTACTGAACAGTGACACCACAACGCCTGAGACAGATCATCATGTTTGAGCCCTTATTTATTCGGACACTGCAAGGCCCTTCAAGGCTACAGGACGTTGTTGGCGACCCCTGTCAACTTTGCCAACATTACATGTCTGTATTTGTGAATCAGTGAGTGTATTTGAATTATTATAGCTCTATACACACAGGTTGCCTCCTTGTCTATTAAGTATTTCTTTATCAAAATTTACAAAATATTAAAGGGATAGTTCACCCAAATATTTAAATTCTGTTATCGCTTACTTAACCTCATGTCATTTTAAATCTGTGGTTTTTTTTTTCTTGTTTTTTTCTCTTTCTCTTCCATAGAACACAAAAGCAGATGTTTTGCAGAATGTCCAGGCTGCTCTTTTTCAGACAACGAAAGTCGATGGTCATTCATTATTGTTCATTAGTCATTATGATGACATAAGTTTTAAGTGAACTACCCCTTGAAAGTGTTTTAACAGCTTAAATAAGAGACTAATAAAAATTCTTTGAAAAGCTTGAAATAGCTTTTGGGAAGAGAAGTCACATACTGGACTAAACAGAGGCAAACAGGCAGATTAACAATTATGTAAATAAATAATATATATTAGATTATTTACTAGATTATTTTTGGGAAAGAAAAATCTCAATATTACCAGTGCAATCCAATCTATGAAAAAATAGAGATTCAGCACTGTTTGACTGGTGGCATAACACTGTATGATTTTTATTTTAGATGATTATATAGCTATATAGCACATCTAGCACATGTTTGTACCGTACATACTTTTAATCAGGAAAGACTGATTGTTTTCACTTTATTATTATATGTATAAACATGCAGAATATGATTTAAAACAAACCTTCTGGAAGAGAATTATATTAGGAATGTTCTCCACAGACAGGCAATTTACTATATTAATGTATTAAATTCCATCAAACTGCATTGAGTGGCCTTTGATCTGTGAAATAAATACCTTTATTTTGGTATTTGGTGCACAGAACCGGATTAAAGTATTTGAAGATTTTTGGGTGGTGTTTGTTTTTTTGTTTTTTTTGTTGTTGTTGTTTTTTATCCTAACAACATTTATAGGCAATACTGGTTTTGCCAAAGTTGGTCCAAACAAATTAAAATATTATATATAAAACATTTTATGCATATAAAAAAAAATGACATTTTATATATATATATATATATATATATATATATATATATATATATATATATATATATATATATAAAATGGTATGCATTACCAATAATTCTTAATTCATAATCTTATAAAGCTAAATGCAGCTTGTCAACAACAACAAAACAAAAAAATAAATGTGTGTGCATGTGTTGTTGGTGCATTCCAGTTCTGCCACCTTTAGACATAATATTTAAGTTTACTAAAATAGTTTACATTAAAGTTTATGATTTTTTCATAATGTGATAAAGCATACACGCACACACACACTAGAGCTGCTTAAACTTTACTTTAAAAAACACTTCATGTGTATTTTTCTGAAAAATACTGTGATTTAATGGGCTTTATGTGATATTAGCAAACATACCATATAAGAGTCACTTGTACATTTTATGAGCATCCAATATAAAATACAATTAACCAAAACTTAACTTTAACAACAAAACTATAATTAGGTGTCACATATGTAGTACTTTAAAAAAAGAAAATCGAACAAAATGCATGATTAAAATATATAAAAAATAAAAATACTTCTTGACACTTGGTTACCATAGTTTCCGTGGTCTAACTTTACATCTCATCTGTTGGTCATAATCAATATTTGTGCCACAACACCGACATCGCATGTGTCTAAAATTATGATTAACACTAAATAACTTTACAACAAACCTTTTGTTTTGTTTCTAAAAATATATAGTTACTTGAATGAGTAAAATAGAAGCACAATCTCGTCTTTTAAAGTGTGTGCTGTTTTATCTTTAAACTTAAATTAGCTTTGACAACCCTCCTGAAATCTTACTCGCTTCTGTTGCTTCAGTCTTTTCCACAGCCTCTCTGTATGGCCCTAATCTGAAGGTCCCCACCAACAACATTAATTCCACATGCATATTTCAGGATAGCTGCAAGTGACCAAATGCTAATGCTACTTGTTCAGTGGTACCCCTTGGCTGTGATTATATTTAGATGTGAGATCCAAGAGGCTGAGAGTGCACGTATTTGTTTATTTAAAATGTGCTGATCAAGAATTAGTATGTATTTGTGGGTGAAAGAGACGCAGATGTGCTAAACTGAGTAAGCGGTAAGATGTGTTATGTGTGTGTTTATGAGAATGTAGATTGTAGCTCTTTAAACGCAGCACGCCGTTGTTTTCTTTCGAGTTCCATCCTCTTCCTCTCCTCTTGCTCTTCTCGTATCTCTGCCTCGAACTTACTGCGCACAGACAGAGCCTGAACCTACCACACACACACACACACACACACAACACAAATAAAATACATTTGAACTCTATTTGTCACATGGCCTAAACATGAAAACTCAAATACACATACACTGATTTTCCTATTGCTGTAGTTCTGCTTCAATGACACAAAAACTGTTTAAAACAGCCAAGCTGGAAAGTGCCCAAAACCCCTTTAAAAACTAATCAACAGACCAGCCAGACCAGCTTAGGCTATGATGCAATAGCTGAATCAGACTTGTTGAATCTTGTTCATTTAGGGTATATATATATATATATATATATATATATATATATATATATATATATATATATATATACACATATATAATGTTACATACTGTATATGTTAGATGTGTTCCAAACCAAGAGTTGAACACCATATAGTGTTCTCTATACTATCTAGTGTAACCAATCATTGACAAAATGTTCTTCTTAGAATGCATCCATTCGTGTAGTTGCAGTATATGACCATCAGGGGTCAGTAATTATGCCAAAATGCGCCAAGCTGAAACCTTTCATCAACTTCAAACACATTTTTTTTTTTTTATGTAATGCATATCATTACAAGCCTGGCCTATAATAACATTCATATAGTTCCATATTCATTTATTTACATTCTTTGATATGATGCTTGTATAATAAAGTCATTAAAATCATTGATTTAAAAAATGTTTGCACCCTACAGCTTGAACAAATAACAAAGAGAGCCGTTTAAATACATCTGAACTCTCATACATACAAAGATATACAAATACACAAACCTTGGCCTCAAAGAAGTCCCTCGCTCCAAGAACTCCTTCAGTCGAGACGTCAATCTCTGAAAGCCGAGCGAGAGCCATAAGCCCACTCTCTTCCTGCAACTCACCTGCAGCGGCCCTCCGGAAGATCAGCAGGAACTGAGAGGGGGAAAGAGAAAGATCATTAGATTTGGACTATTGTGAAAATTCAATAGCTTGAATGGTTATTAGTAGTTCAGGGTTTTGACATTTTGACTTTGTAACACTTTTCCATAGGGTTGGCAACATTTCACCACACGAGGACAGGACGCTTAAGCATTCTGAACGCTTCAGTATGGGATGGTGGGGTCCCACCTTGAGCATTTTGCAAAATGACTGTCCCCCTTGGGCATTTTGCCACTTCAATATACCGTCCGTCCGATCGAGCGTTTCATCGTTGAGTTTGTTGTCCCGTCTAAATCCCTGTATGGGACATCTTTATTTCTGCCATAATATAAGACGTCACTGTTAAAACGAGACCTACTTTTCCATGACCTTTCCAATCATTTGTGATTACTTTAAGGATTTTTTTTTTCTCCCCAATTTGGACTGCCCAATTCCCAATGTGTGCCAAGTCCTCGTGGTGGCGTAGTGGCTCGCCTCAATCCGGGTGCGCAGAGGACGAATCTCAGTTTGCGCATCTTATTATGTGGCTTGTTGAGCGCATTATTGTAGAGACATAGCATGTGGAGGCTTCACGCTATTCTCGTGCCAAGTGACTCCAGTCAGGCTAAGCAACCAACTGACCCGGTTGCTAGGGTGGGTAGTTACGTTGGGGTAACCTCCTCGTGATCGCTAAAATGTGGTTCTCGCGGGGAGTTGTGCATGGATGCCGTGGAGAATAGCATGAAGCCTCCACACTCGCTAGGTCTCCGTGGTAACACGCTCAACAAGCCATGTGATAAGATGCGTGGATTGACGGGCTCAGATGCGGAGGCAACTGAGATTCGTCCTCCGCCACGTGGATTGAGACTAGTCACTACGCCACCACAAGGACTTAGAACACATTGGGATTTCCAAATTGGGGAGGAAAAAAAATGTTTTGTTCTGACCCACACACTTAACAATCATTCAACTGTGACTGATTCATTTAAAGGTACTGAATGAAAAGAATGAGTTGCTCACAAATTAACCAACAATATGGCGTACAGAATCTTCTAAATGGCAATATGCAATACACCTATTATGAAATATATGTTCAAACAGGGTTTTCACAGATACTGTGTAAGTCACATCCTTATACATACATGCAACATATTTCAAAATAAAAATGGCTGTTTTCATAAGTTTATGTAACATATTTTGACAAATACTAGTGGAATTTGAATATGGACATATATTAGGGGTGTAACGGTACATGTATTCGTCCCGAACCGTCACGGTACTGACGTCACTGTTCGGTGCATGCAGTCAGACGAAGAATACATCCGAGTCAGGCGATTCACTCCAATCCAGAAGGGGGCGCGCGGTAATGCAACACTGTTTGCTAACCGCCACAACAGGAAAAAGTGGGGACCAAATGCCGCTAGGTGGAACAAACTGTAATTTGCACTACTGTCTGTTCAAAATAAATGAAAAGAAACCTAGCATTTGGGGTTTGTTGCTTTTTCCTGTTGTACCGAACTCGTATCGAACCGTGACCCCAAAACCGAGGTACGTACCGAACCGTGACTTCTGTGTACCGTTACAACCATAACATATAAGCTCAAATATATGAACTATAATTTTATGTATGTTCATTGATGGCAATACACCAGATTTCTGTATGGTACGGGGAAGTTTATTCTAGACAAGCTCTAGACTCTAGACAAACTTTTTATTATGATCATGACTTTTGCACAATTTAAAAATACCTGATATATCCAGGTTTTCATCACTTTGGGGTCTCTGGCAGTTAACTAAAAATATATAGAAAAGTAACTGATAGCAGTTTCCAAAGTTGCTAAGCAAGCACATAAACCTAGAGTTCAGCTGTTTTTTTTATACCGCAAACTGAAAGACAACACAAATCTCATATTTCTAAATCTGTAATCTCTTTACCAAAATTGAGATTTCAGGGATTTCAAATGGAGAGTGATTGAATTGTAGATGTTCAGTCAGAACTGATTGCATTGAGGGAGGAACATAATGACCTTATATCAGGTTTCCTCTCTTTCTCTGTGCAATCTGTCTTTGTGTGTTTGTGTGTGTGTGTGTGTGTGTGTAATCTTATCCATGAGGAATGTTCCTCCAATTCCTAAAGAGACAGAACTGTGTGTGACACACAGCAGAGTCACACAGCTGCACATGTCACCTGTTTGTGTGTGTGTGTGTGTGTGTGTGTGTGTGTGTGTGTGTGTGTGTGTGTGTGTGTGTGTGTGTGTGTGTGTGTGTGAGAGAGAGACAGAGTTGGGGTGGGGTTGGGTTGCCAGCTTTTTGCCATGTGAATAAGGGATGCTTGAACATTTTTAGTGCTTCAGTACGGGATGTTTCGCCATCCCCTTTGAGTGTTTTACCACTAAAATATGGGATAATAGGAGTCCCGTATGCAACATTTTAATTTTGGGAAAAAAACTGGACATTCCGGCTAATACAGGACATATGGCAACCCTAAAGGGGGAAGAGTGCAGATTTTGAAAAGGAGCCTAAAAGAACAGATAAACCTGGAGCATCCTTCTTAAAGTGGCAAAGAAAAGTTCATAAAAGGACTAAATAATGTCCTGATTCATACATAAAAATGCTGAAAATACTTTAAGGAGTCATATGATTAAATATAAGGATCTGTAAGTCTAGCCACAAATATATGCAATATATATGCAATACATGCTGAAAACATCTCAAAAAGCACAGAAAAAATATGATTGGCTGAGAAGTGTGAACCCACATTGTTGCATTGGAGATCATATCTTTTATTGGAGATAAGACATTATCCCTTAAATAGAGCTCTAAAAAAATGTGCCGTGATAGGATTATTTTAGTAGATGAGTCTAAAGTGGCTTTATTGGAGTGTAATCTTTGAAAAGATTTCATCAGCAGATATCAATTAGAGATAATTATAGACCAATCAAAGAAGTAACTATACTGTTAAAATCTTGCATACAATCACACAGACCTCTCTGTAGCTGAGTTTGCCATCATAATCTTCATCCACTTCCTTGATCATATTTTTCAGTCCCAAATGAGTCTGTGGAGCTCCAAGCTTCTCCATCATCAGCTTGAGTTCCATCAGATCAATAAAGCCATCTTTACCAGAGTCAAATCTGCACACACACACACACACCGAGAGAGAGAAGAAAAAAATCCAATCATTTTCTAAACAGAGAAGGAATTAAAGGAATAGTTCACCCAAAAATGATAATTCTCCTCATTTACTCACCCTTATGTTGTCTCACTCTTGTTTGACTTTCGTTTACACTTCCAAGTGCCATCCAGTGCTCTGGACATGCATCAAGCACTAAGAAGTGTAATCGAGCTTGATATTATGAATGTGCCTAGAGACTGCAATGGCAAGATATACAGTGAAATAGGAGTTACATTTTAGTCTGTTCTCATCCAAAACCAATTAGATCACTTAAGACATGGATTAAACCACAAGTCGTATGGATTACTTTAATGCTGCATTTATGTGCTTTCTGGAGCTTCAAAGTGTTGGTCACCATTCACTTGCATTGTATGGACCTACAGAGTAGAGATATTCTTTTAAAACATTTTGTTTGTGTTCTGCAGAAGAAAGAAATTCATACACATCTGGGATAACATGAGGGTGAGTAAATGATGCAAGAATTTTCATTTTTGGGGGAACTAATCCTTTAAACATGTTTTTGAAACCTTTTGGGAGGAAAAAAAAGTTATAGGAAAAATACATCTGGAACCAAGGCTGCTGAAAAAGTGGGCAATCACTGTTGCATTATATAAAGATTTATATAATATTTCTAATCAATTTATCACCGAAAACTGCATTCTAACATCATATGGACAAAATCAACCTACAACAGATACCTAAAATGACAGCTAACATAAAGAGATATATATATATATATATATATATATATATATATATACACACAGCCACTGAGAGTAAAGGCAACAGAAGCAGGTGGATGGAGATGGAACAGCAGGATAGAATCTAACAGAGAGTATTTATAGTCTCACCCAGCTGTTACCACACCAACCAGCAGGATTGAGTGAGTGTGCGAAAGAGAGAGAGAAGTGTTTGACTAAAAATGTGTGAAAGTGGATAGACTGAGATTGAAGGAGAGGGCACGTGTTTCTATTTTGGTTTGAGAGACGCTTTTAGAAAGTAAATGTTCATAGCTGAAAAGTACAGGTGAACATCACCTCGTTTTGCCTTTGTTTTCTCCTCTCCCCATAGGAAAGAATAATCTCAAACGAGATCTCTTCAAATGAATATTCCGGGTTCAATACAATTTAAGCTCAATCAACAGTATTTCAGCATAATATTGATTGGCCAACACAAAAAAATATATAGTCTCAACCTGCCCTTCTTTCATAAAAAAATAAATAAATAATAAAAAAGAGGTGTTACAGTAAGGCACTTGCAATGGAAGTGAATGGGGTCAGTCCGTAAACATTAAATACACACAGTTTCAGAAGTATAGCCACAAGATGTGCTTGTGCTGACATGATTTTAGTGTCATAGAATTGCTTACTAACCTTATCTGTGTAAAATTATTTTAGCATTAAAGTATTTTAGCATTAATGGTCTGGCCCCATTCACTTCCATTGTATGCCTTACCATAACTGTGATTTACGCTTTTTTTAATTAAGAAGTGGCGAGCTGATTTTTTTGCTGAAATCAACATTACGCTGGAAAACCAATGTCTGAAATCAAAACTAAGAGATTTCAACATGAACTCAAACATTTTGCATACAATTGTTCCAGGACCGAATTATCCGAGCTATGCAATCAACATTAATTAGTAAAGTTCTTTTCTCTTACATTATCAAAAATTTTCTAATTTTATTATTCCACCAAAAGACTTTTGGGAGAAACATCTTAGAACAAGCTGAAACTTAAATAAAACATGATTGAGAAATTAATTATGTCTCTTAAGCTATAAAAGGGCAACCTCTGAGCAACAAAAGTTTACTCTAGGTTTCTCACTTTCTCTCACACAATTTTTAGATTTATCGGGGTGTTTCACATCTTTGTTTTAAACGGTCGTTCTAATCTCGTCTCCCCAGCAGTTCCACATTGTTTCTGAAAGGTCATTAACACGCCCGCCGATGAAACAGCTCAACCAGTCCTACGTCATTAAAACCCATAATAGCGCTTATAGACAATTAACTCAATATTATCAGCTTTCTTTCATTACTCAATTTTGTTTTATGAACCCCCACCAATACATGCTCACACTTGCCTGTCCCTGATTAAAAGACAACTGTGAATCTGCTGACCTGAAGAACAACTGCCATCAGCAACTGACAACAGACTCCTACATACAAAACAATGTACTGTAGGCAGTATGTTGGTCTCAGTCATCACTCACATTTATTGCATCTTTATGAACTCCCCTTTAAAATTGAAAACACAAGCTGGCCCTTGACGTAAATGTGGGTGCATAGCATGTGTTTGTGCATCTTTGTACTCTTTGGTTTCCTGCTGTGGTATTTATAGATGCCATGGCTTTGTGTTATAGAGCTTGGCATTCCCAATACTGCAGTCCAGATCCTGGATCTGAAGCTAACCACAGATCTGCTCAGAGTCACTGCTACTTTTCAGCTGACTAGAGAACAGCTAAAGAAGGGCATGAAGTAGGTTGGGGTTAACAAGAAGAATAGGAAGATTGCATGTTGCCCCTGCCCCCAGCATGCCAGGCACATTCCAGGTCAGCGCCTCTCCCTGCACTTTAATTTAGCGCTATAGAGGAGGGGATGGGGAATAAATGGATGGAGTGAATTGAGAAATTATACTTCATATTTATTCTGTTATATATATATATATATATATATATATATATATATATATATATATATATATATATATATATATATATATATATATATATATATATATATATATACACACACACACACAACCAGTTACTGATCAGTCAAAGCTTCTAAAACAGTGTATACCAGCCCTGGAGTAACTAGTGACATATTTTAGTGCTAGTAGAATCCATCAACCACACATGCCCAAGAAACTGGGGAACTAGGACAGAGTGTGTATATGGACTTATAATAATATACAGTATATGCTTTTTATATGCTATATAATTTCCCCTCCATACCTATCTATCTATCTATCTATGCTGTTTTGTGGTTGTTCGAAATGTGTTATAAAATGTATTTAAGTCTGACTGTATCTTGCTTTTGACCCATTTCCCTCTTAAACATGTCATCTTTTTTTCATCTCTGATGAAACTGGGTTAAACTGAACTGAACTGGGCCAGAGTATGTACTTGTATCACTTAAATAGACACACGTGCGGTCCTGATGTAGTCTAGTCTTATGGGACGTCCAAGCTTCGTTACAGCCATGGTTTGATGAACTAGAAACCTGTGTTAAATCCTACAATACAATATGCAATCAAATAATATTGACATAACATCAATGTTTCTCATTGAAAAAAATCCAAGAACTTTGTTCAAGAAAAAAAAAAAAAACTTTTTACATCCCTATGTTTAAATCATTTTGGCAAAAACATTGACACAGCTGACCCCTTGCTCAAGGGTAATTTTGTGCCACTAACGCCACTGGAAATGCAAAAATAAACGTTTTTTTTCTTCCGAATACGCCCCGTCTGCTATTGATCAAACAAACAGATAGCCCCGCCCCAAACTCACGCCATTGGTCATGTCAACATTTTTGAGACCGGTTGCTCAAAACAAACAAAGCAATTTTTATAGCGCCACAGAGTGTTTACAGTTTTCAAGATAATTAACCTACGAATGGCTTATTTGTAGTTGTCTCTGCATAATTAACATGAGATATGAGAAAGTATATAATATCGAAAAGTTCATGTTAATGTCATCATAGACCTAATGACATCACTGACACCTAGCGGCATGTATGCACGCAGCATTATTTAAACACAATATAGTTTTCAGTTAAAGATGCCATTGTAGAAAATCACCGTTTACAGTCATTCATTATTAATTTATTCCACGAATGAAAGTGTCCAATAATAGGGCAGTATTGAGAATAGGCGAGTAGTGTTCGGCCGGTCATGTGATCCTAACATGGCAGAGGGGACCCTCTCCATATAGAATAAAACAGCTTTTATAAGATTACTGATATGACTGGAGTTTTCATCTCACGTGAGTCATCAGGATAATATATACATATGCTTAAACATTTCAATTAATTTATTGATGATTAAAACTTTAAATGAGTAAAAAACTACTGAGTGCACCTTTTTAAGTCTTTGAAGTGGATTGCACACCACAGAATTTTCCATTTTTCAGCACAGTGCGAGAAATATTGGGTTGTTTGCTATTGTTATTGTTTGATGGGTTATGCAGCACTACCAGAGAATCATGGATTATAGCCTTAGAGCCACAAGAAAAGTCACATTAACAGGATGAACACGAAAAGGGGGATTTACTTAACTTTACTCCATCTGAAACCAAATGTAACCAAAGTGACTCATGCACAAAGATGGCATCGTTGCTCATAGAGGGGGTTCCACTTGGGACGTAGTGTTTGTGAGTGGACACTTGTACTGAAATAATGCAAGGGAAATCAGAACAATAGCCGTTCAGAGAGATCACCCCAGAAAAACACATTTTTTGGCACTGTACACTGAAGAGAGAGCATCATTCTTGTTTAGCTCACAGTACCTTCATAATCTATCCATTTTTTTTTTTCTATTTGTAAACTTCTAATTTTACTCAGCACTGTTTTTTATTTTATACTATTGTTTTATTAATAGTACTTGTTTACTCCATTTCACTATTATTGTTATTATTATTATTTACTTTTTATTACTTATTGTACACTGTCTTGGCTAAATGCATGGTTTTAGTCATGTCAATAAAACACACTTTTATTTCAAATAAACATATTCAGCTTGCTGTGGCAAAAAGAGAATAAAATTATATAGAAATAACTAAACAAAACATGATCAAATGATCAAGAACAAGCAATGTGCAATCAAAAATATTTTAAGATGTACACATTTCAATTTCATAACAAATTTCCATCAAATTGAAATGAGTAATCCTGAACACAGGTAAAATAAAATAAACTTAGATATTATACTTTTTATTTTATTTAAGTTTGTTAAAGATTACACAATTCAATTAGATGGAAATTTGTTATGAAATTGAAATGTGTAAATTAAAAAAAAAAAAAATAGGCTTAAATATTTTTGAGTTTTTTTATTTAAGAGATACATTAAAAACCATTCTTGTTCGAGCCATTGTGATCTAAGAACACAATGATCCTAAAACTCTCTCTCTCTCTCTCTCTCACACACACACACACACACACACACACACACACACACACACACACACAGTTTGCTTGTAACCTTACCTTGAGAAAGTCTTGTCAAACATAGCTTGATTAACTTCTATCACAGAGCTTAGTAATATATTTTATTTTTAATTGTAACATAGATGATTTAATTTGATAGTGCCAATGGATGTTAAAATGACTGAGTGAATATTAGACTAATACACTCACCTCTTGAACATTTTCTCCATATCTCTGATCTGTTTGCGGGAGAACTCTTTGAACTCACTATACGGATTGAAAACCTTCATCTGTTTGGGCTTCGACGTGCCGTCTTGAATGTCCAACCTGCGATTGAGTTTCTCCGTGAGTTCAGAGGTGGCGTCGCCGTTCACGTCGGCAGGTTTCACCGGCGGCTCCTCGCTCGCTTCTGTTTGTACCGGGATCAGCGGTGAACGGGGTTTCGGGTCATGCTGTTCGGCGTCCAGCCTGCGCTGCAGCTTCAGTGCGAGCTCTTCAGATGACATTGCGGACTGTGAATGAGATGCTCTAAGTCGCACGATCAGCTGTTTATGTGCACTGAAGTCTACGGAGTTGCGAGAGGGGCGGGGCTGCAGCGCAAGTGAGTCGTGATACCCAACGGGATTCAGTCTAGCAGAGCAGTGCTGGAAGAGTGGACTCTATCAAGACCATTCATATACGCGTCCAGGGTCGGTGCCACTGGGGTGCATCAGGAGGCAGTGCCCCCTCTGTCAAATGTTGTATTTAAACCAATTTTTATTATTTAATTACTATATTTTAAATGTGTTTAAATTTTTTTGACAGCCTAAATATTCAACTCAGTTGTACTGATAAATTGATCCTTAAAGCAAATGAATCCTAAAATTATTTGTAGAGATTGAACATTTCAGGTGGAAGGTGGGGACGGGAGTTATGCTGTCTGGCCAATTGACTGCTCTGTTCTTAATCAGAAAAATGTTGTCTGCTATATAATTCAGTCAGAGCTCAGAGGCTCAAAGGCTAAAAGAAGGGAATGGATTTAAGAAAAGGAATATACCTAGGATAAGGATTTAACTAAATTATGTAACTAAAAAGTGCAAGCATAAGTGGAAAGATGCGGTCATCAACACAAGAGGTTTAACACCAGCACTCAGCGTGTTCAGATTTTCTAATTGTTGGTACAGCAGTTTACTACCTTTGCTGTGTTTTAGTTATGAATTTAAGTGAAGTTGTCTTAAACATAATTTAGGTTGATAAATGGATAGAATTTAATGCACTCAAACAAACAAAATTCCATCAGGTTGAATTAAGTTTTATAAAAATGCAACTGATATAATTTAATTTTGTTTAAGATTACTCAATTAAATGTAATGGAATTTTGTTATGAAATTGAAATTTGTAAATCTTAAATAAAGGCAATTTATTTGGAGTGTGCGCTCCAGAAGATCATTTGATTAGACAGATTAGACAAAATCTTTAGATTTTGCTTTTTGTTTATTTTGTATATTTTCTGGTGTAACGGGAGCCAGCTGATAGATAGCTGTGCAGTGTGTATAAACCTCACTCTCCTGACCTCAAGAGGTGCACTAGCGACTGATGCTAGAGGCTTTAGCATCCTTGTTAGCGCACCCGCCTCCCACACTGGAGACGCCAGTTTGAGTCCCGTACGGAGCGGGTAGAACAGGAGCGTTACAATGGTGCCGTGACCCGGATGGGAGTGAGGTTTAAGGGGGTGAGAGTAACGGGACATAGCTGTGCAATGTGTATAAACCTCACTCTCCTGATCTCAAGAGGTGCATTAACGACTGATGCTAGAGGCTTTAGCCTCCTTGTTAGCGCACCTGCCTCCCACATTGGAGATGCCGGTTCAAGTCCCATATGAAGCGGGTAGAACAGTTGCATTACAATGGTGGTGTGACCCGGATGGGAGTGAGGTTTAGGGGGGTGAGTGTAACAGGACATAGCTGTGCAATCATCTGTCCCAGTACCTCAGAAAACAGTGTCTCATAATTTTCCTCATGTGCAACTTCAATCTTTCGCTGTCATAGGTCACGAAGAGCTATCAAAACTTATCGAAACATCAAAAGCCACAACATGATTGTTAGATCCAATACCAACCAAGCTCTTAAAAGAGGTATTCCCTGTAATCTCAGAACTTCTTCTTAATATTATTAACTCCTCGCTATCCTTAGGACATGTCCCAAGAAACTTTAAAATGGCAGTTATCAAACCACTTATTAAGAAGCCACAACTTGATCCTGGAGAACTGGCTGATTATAGACCGATTTCAAATCTCCCGTTCATGTAAAAAATACTAGAAAAGGTAGTATCCTCCCAAATATGTTCATTTCTACAGAGAAATAGTATATATGAACAATTTCAATCAGGATTTAGGCCTCATCACAGTACAGAGACTGGACTTATCAGAGTTACAAATGACTTGCTCTTATCTTCTGATCGCGGCTGCATTTCACTTCTTAGTGCTGCATTCAACACGATAGATCACATCATTCTCTTGAATCGGCCAGAGAATTTTGTTGCCATTTGTGGAGTTGCATTAGCATGCTTTAGATCCTATTTAGCAGACCGTTACCACTTTGTCTATGTAAATGAGGAATTGTCAAACCAAACAAAAGTTAAGTATGGAGTGCCACAGGGATCAGTTTTAGGGCCTCTGCTTTTCTCTTTGTATATGCTTACCCTGGGAGATATTATCAGGAATCGTGGAATAAGTTTCCACTGTTATGCCGACGATACCCAACTTTATATTTCTTCAAAACCTGATGAGATTTCACAATTCTCTAAATTAGCAGAGTGTATCAATGAAATAAAAGATTGGATGGCCAGAAATTTCCTTCTACTCAATTCCGACAAAACAGAGGTACTAATTATTGGACCAAAAACCTTTAAAAATAAGCTGCTAAAATATCATTTGACTCTCCATGGATATACTGTTACATCATCTTCAACAAGTTTGAAGAACTTGGTTGTTATATTTGATCCCAATCTGTCCTTTGAAAATCAAATTACCAATGTTTGTAAAACAGCATTCTTCCACCTAAGAAATATTGCTAAATTATGACACATGCTCTCTGTTGCTGATGCTGAAAAACTAATTAATGCGTTCATGACCTCAAGACTAGATTATTGTAATGCATTACTGGGAGGATGTCCAGCAAGATCAATAGATAAACTTCAATTGGTTCAAAATGTAGCAGCCAGAGTGCTGACAAAAACCAAGAAATATGATCATATTAGCACCATTTTATCATCGTTACATTGGCTACCTGTTAAATTTCGTATGAATTTTAAAATTCTAAAAAATGGTCTGCTCCGCAGTACTTAAGTGACCTTCTGCCATGCTATATTCCATCACGTTCATTACTGTCGCAAAATTCTGGCCTGTTAATAGTTCCTAGAATATCAAAATCCACCAAAGGAGGTAGATCCTTTTCATATTTGGCTCCTAAACTATGGAATAGTCTCCCTAACACTGTTTGAGATGCAGACACACTCACTCAGTTTAAGTCTAGACTAAAGACTCATCTATTTAGCCAGGCATACACCTAATTTATCCTTCAACTCACAATTAGGCTGCTTTAGTTAGGTCTGCCGGAACCAGAAACAGTGATCATGATCTATAACTCTGCAATAAATTGAATGGCATCTATGCTAATATTATTTTATTTTTGTATCCCTGTCTCAACCTCGGGACTCCTATACTGAGGTCACCAGAACCGGCTGGATCCAGCTCCATTCCTGCTTCATGTTGGACTCCACTGCTACGTGTCGCTGTGTGATGATGACTAATAGCAGCTGGTGCCAGCCAAACATCACTTCAGTCTATTATGATGGACTTCAGAGGATGAACTGATGCCAACTCCAACCATAAGACATGGGATACTTCATATGCCATTGCCTGAACCTTGGACTTAGGATAGACCTCACCGAAATTACCAGCCAGGTTGAACTGCGATGCACCTCACTGATCTCTGCCTGCATCACCTCGGTCTAATGATGGACTACACTCTTATAATGGAATACATAGACTATCAATTAATTGCCAACAAAACCCTTCATCAGCCAACTAACAAGGACAATTGCCTCTATGTGAACTTCTGCAGTTAATCCAGGATGGACTTCAAAGACATTAGTCATCAGTTCATACAAAATCTTTGTTTTAAACACTGACCCTTAACAATTACTTTGTTTATTAATTTTAAACCATGACTTGCACTATACATACGTAATATTGGCATTATATTCATGATGTTAGCCAGAGGGGAACTGGCCCCCACAGTGAGCCTGGTTTCTCCTAAGGTTATTTTTCTCCATTAACCAACATCTTATGGAGTTTTGTGTTCCTTGCCACAGTCGCTTTCGGCTTGCTCACTGGGGTTCTAAATACAATTTTTATTGAATTACTTATTTTTAAACACAATTCACAATCGTATTTTATCAAACTACACAATGATGGCTCTAAGACATTATAATGTCTTTCATAGATATGCACATGCATAAGCCCAACTGAAACATCACCAAATGTTCGAAATAGATAAAATATGTTAAAATGAAAAAGCTTTGACAGTTACAATTTCTCATATGCTAATTTTCTCTCTTTCCTAATGAACTGTTTCAAAATAAGCATGAAGTTAATAAAAAAATTAACAGTAACTAAAATGACAAATGAGAGAACTAAAACATTCCATCTAAAAAAACTGATTGAGGCTTGCAAACCACTAACCTAAACAAGTCAAGTCATTTTTATTTGTATAGCGCCTTTCACAACACACATATTTTCAAAGCAGCTTTACAGAAGATCAGGCATTAACAGAAGTTAAAAACTGTAATATATATATATATATATATTGCAGGCATGAGGAAAAGATTCAAATGAGATTTCCTTAAGATTGGTCATAACCATCCATAATGCACTTCTGCGTAATGGAAGAATGCCCGGGCTATTCTTCTCCTCCGTGTCATGTGATACCTGATGGTTATGTTGCCATGTCCGCTGCTTTTTTAGCTACTCACTTTTGTTTTTGCAATAATGTCATTTGACATTGGGTATGATGCACCTAATTAGACTTTATCGAGACTTTACTCTGTCTTAATGTTCGGTCTCAGAGTGGCTAAAGAGCAGTGAGTATGTGCTTTTTTTTTGTATAAGTCAAATATATTCAATGTTCTAATATTCAAGCAGTATATTAATTCAGGACTTTATTAGCTACAGAAGAATGTACTGTACATGTTTTTGTTTCACCAATGTTTAACAAAATGAAAATTATTCTGCCCTCATTGGGTGACGTTTATTCCAAGTGCATATGATTTAAAAAAGTTTTACATGCTGCGCATAATGTTAGTGTGAATCGCCATAGTTTGTTTCTTCCTGTCCCCGCTTCTTCAAACATCCCAATGATTCATGCACGAGAGAGATATTTATTCATTGATTTGACATTATATATTTAAATATTAAGGGTATTACTGAAAATGCATTATTGTACAACTGTATGGGAGAGCTGTGCACTTTTTGGTTTTCTTAAGTTTGTGTAAATGCACTTGGGTTTCAAATTAATTTTACACATGTCTGGTACAAATATGTGGGCTTTTTTCATGAATACAGCATATTCTTTTTTCACCATTTCAAATTAATTTTAAATATTTTGTGCCCCACTCTCCCCTACATAGTAGCCTGCTGTTTATAATATGTTTGTTGCTTTCTATGATTTCTTCTTCAAATAAATAAAATCAAGTCAATCACTCATCCCCCAAAACTGGGGTTGCTTGTTTAAAATTGTTTTGTGAGAGAAGTGGCATATTTTATGCTTGTTGTTCCACAGCTCGTCTGCTTGTTTCTCTTGCAAGATTTGGCAACAGTGGTTTCATCTGCACTGACTTGCTTTCACTTTAGAAATCCCCTCTTCGCTTACAGTGGGGAAGAAGTACAAGGAAAGAATAAAAGATGGATTTAGATTGTTTGGACCTTTTGCAATATTGAATTAACTGTAGTTCAATCAATCACCGAAGATGAAACTGTGTAAGAGATCAGCAGTTACACAGATAGTGCTTATTCACACCTGATTCTGTCCACGAACCACACGAAGAAATCGAAAGTAAAATGTATTCTACTATTTATGGAAATAAAATAACATTTATATTTCTGCGACAAGTTCACCACGTATTTTCCACAACAAACGTATTTACGTAATACATTAAACATATTTGTATTTTGTCAATTGAAACAGGATTTTAAAGCGTTTTTGACATTTTAAGGAAGTATATTGAGGCGCGTGGTCAAAAGGCCAAATGGATCGTAAACAGGTACGTAAACACTTGTAAAGTTTATGCTTGTGATCAAGTTATGGCTCTTCATGTTCACAGTTGTTGTAGTAGTTGTTGGGATTTATGTTACTGATGGGGGAGAAGATGGTAAGACGAATGTTTTTACTTAAACCTTGTGCGACCTTCGGGACATTTTTGTCTTTTTCATTTTTGTTTTTTCAATAATTTTGGCCAACGGCATACATTTAGTTGTGTGTGTAAAAAACAACAGTGGCATTATGTAAACAAACTGGCATTTAAAGGGTTAAAATTCTGAAAATTAATGAATATTTGGTAGTTATGATCAGGAATGATGTTGGTTAAAAAATTTAAGTGGAAAATAATATTAATATATGATATTTTTATGGCAGTTTTTTTACGTGGACAGTTTTGTCCTCTAAGGTACTGAGTGTGAGTTTTTTTTTTTTTTTTTTTTTTTTTTTTATCTGACACTGCACAAAAAAAATAGCAAATTAGCAAATATTCCTTTTGGAATCGTACACGTCACATTGCCAGAGAGCACGAGGATGTGCTACGCGAACATGTTAGTGCAGCAAAAGGAGAGCTAGTAGGCTACACTACTATTTGATAATAAATTAATAGATAAGTAATGTATCTTGTTGTTTTGCCATCATGTCAGTGCAGCTGCAAGCTAGATGCAGGCCCGGTTCTATGGGGATGCGAATGTTAGAGCACTCTCAATTGAATATGTAAGCTTAATAATACTCTATATTGGCAAAGCATTTTTCCTTGAATCCTGGCGAACACACACAAAAAATTCCTGCATCAAAACCAATAAATATGTATGATCTTGCAGATCAGTGTGTCCTGATTTGCAGGTGGAGCATTCTGCTTTCATGCCTTCATTGAACAATTGAGCATTTGATTAGTAAAGATGTCCGCTCTCGCATAGAGAATTTCATAACGGAATTATCTTAATCGACCACCTGTTGCTTTAGATTTCTGCTTCACGATAAAGTGGCACATAACTGCTGGTCAGTTTCCCAAAACCAAATCCACACCTTAACGATAAGTGAAAGTAAAAAAAAAAATATTCTAGATTAGTGTCACGATTCACTGTTGTCTGCCCGGTGTTTTGCCTCTGTCATCTGTTCCCCATGGACTACGCTTCCCATAATTCCCTGCCCTCATCACCAGCTGTCTTCCATTGTCTTCGCCTGTGTTTCATTTACTCATTAGTCTTTGTGTATTTAATGCCCTGTTGTTTGCACATTCCTTGTCAGTTGCTGTATGTGTTTTGACCTCCCGTGGTTTACCTGTGCCGATCGTAGACGGTTTCTTTATTCCTGTGTTTTGCCCATAGTTTAAGTTTTCTTTCTTCCAGTGTTTTCCCATCATGGTTGTTTACTTTGTTCCTGTGTCTTCACCATACTTTTTACTTTGTTTATTTAAAGAACTGTTTCACCGCACCTAGATCCAGCTCTCGAGACTTCCTTCATAATGTCACAGAACAACTGACTGCAAAAATGGATCTAGCGGCATACTTAACTCAGCTGAGCCAGGCGAACTTATCTATAAGGGAGTTCTCCCATTTCTTCACCACCATTGCCATCCACGCAGGATTTGATGATGAAACCCTCAAATCCATCTACAAAATCGGACTCCCAACACGCCAGTGGAGGGAACTGCCGGAGACCGGAGTCTACACGTGGGAGGAATATGTAATGCTAGTCTTAGAGACATTCGCTTCGGAGGATCCTCCTCTTTCAGTCCCGGTTCCGGTTTCCGAGTCTTCCACGCCTGAGTCCACTCCACTCCATGTCACAGCCACGCCTCAGCCTGGTCCATGCCATGTCACAGCCACGCCTCAGCCTGGTCCATGCCATGTCACAGCCACGCCTCAGCCTGGTCCATGCCATGACACAGCCACGCCTCCCTCTGCCCTTGTCTCTAAGTTGAATTGTGCACCAATGATATCGGTGTGTAGGGCCACGAAGACCCTTTCCCACAAATTATCAGCGCCCACGCCTGCCATGGCCAACGAGCCAGCGCCCAAACCTGCCACGGTCAACGAGTTGCCAGCCTGGACCGTCCCAGAGCCTGCGTTGCCAGCCTCGACCATCAGAGGTCGTTTCCGAGTCTCAGCCCATGCCCACGACCACAGAGGTCGCTTCCGAGACTCTGCTCATGTTTACGACCATTGAGGTCATTTCCCAGTCATCCAGGACTCTTAGTCTCGAACCTCCCACAGCTCTGCCTTCTATGGCTTAGCTCCTTGAGACTACCATGGCTCTACCTTCGATGGCTCTGTCCCTTGAACCTCCTACGGCTTTGCCTTCCACGGCTCCATACCTCGAGCCTCCCATGGCTCCGTCTGCCACGGCTTTGCCCCCCCGAGCCTACTACAGCTCCGCTTGCCACGGCTCCATCCTCGGAGACCTCCATGGCTCCAGTCTCTAGTCTGTGGCCGCCTCCCAGGCCTCCTGATCCTATCTCGATTCCGTGGTTGCCACCCAGGCCTCCTGACCCTGTTACAGCCCTGTGGCCGCCAATCAGGCTTCCTGATAGTCCCTGCTCTGAGGTGGTCATCTGAGTCTCCTGGTCGTCCACCTGATCTTCTTTGGTCTCCTGGCCATCTGCCTGATCTGTTCTGGTCTCCTTTGGTCTCCTGGCCATCCACCTGATCTGCTCTGGTCTTCTGGGTCTCCTGGCCGTCCACCCATCTGCTCTGGTCTCATGGCTGTCCGCCTGATCCGCTCTGGTCTCTGGCTCCATCTTGGCCTTGTCTTTGCCCAGTTCCTTTCATCCCCTTGCCTCTTGTACCCCCTTGAACTGCCTGTTTCCCCTTTTTCTCCACACACACCATGGACAATTTTTGTTTTTTCTTTTTGTTTTGTTTTTTGGAGCGTCTAGTATCCGCTCCTTAGAGGGGGGCTATGTCACGATTCACTGTTGTCTGCCCTGTGTTTTGCCTCTGTCATCTGTTCCCCATGGACTACACTTCCCATAATTCCCTGCCCTCATCACTGTCAGCTGTCTTCCATTGTCTTCACCTGTGTTTCATTAACTCATTAGTCTTTGTGTATTTAATTCCCTGTTGTTTGCTCATTCCTTGCCAGTTGCTGTATGTTTTTTGACCTCCCGTGTTTTACCTGTGCCAAACATAGATGTTTCCTTTGTTCCAGTGTGTTCCCATCATGGTTGTTTACTTTTGTTCCTGTGTTTTCACCATACTTTTTACTTTAAAGAACTGTTTCACCGCACCTAGATCCAGCTCTTGAGACTTCCTTCGTAATGTCACAATTAGTTGTTGCAGATAACATCTTCGACATCGCTTGCCGCATTCATGCGCAGAGAAAAAAACTATAAATCATTGTACATTAGAAGAAAAACTTTTCTTAAACGAAGGCAGTGTAATTTGTGAATTAAATTTTATTTGTTTTAGGATCATTAAACATGATTTCATCTAATATATATATATATATTGGACAAAATCTCACTTTATGCAGGACAAGTATTTTTTATTTAAGTCCATGGTTAAACCTTGCTGTACATATAAAGAGCGCATGCACAAGATATGAGCGTTTGATGCATATAAAGTCCAGATTCACTTTATAATGCTTTAAAAATAAAGGAAAAACAAAGGGGGCACATGGTATCTAATAATATGATTATTATATAAATAACCACAGTCCTTTTAGATTGCATATGATTTGTACATATAAAATTGTAGGGAATATTAAAACAACACTGAAAAAAAGAAAAACATTCACTGCTCTTTTCTGGATAACTTAATACACCTTTTAAAACTGAAAACAAAATTAGGATGAAAAATTGCTCATTTTAATTTAAATTGCTATTAATGTATCAATTCTATAGTATAATCATTCCATGGAGACAACGCAACTGAAAAACAATTATGAATTTCACTTTTACCTGCAATATTTTCCTGGGTACCAGTCCATGTTTTCATTATTGCCATAAACGACTCGAACAAACTTTAAAGTTGAAAAGATTGTGGTTTTCTGGGTCTGTTGTATCACTCGGTCCAGTTTAAATTGAAAAGTACAAATTTGCACATATGTTTTATCATTTGTAGAGGCATGTCTGATGACTTAAAGTAAAAAAAGGTAATTTAGAACTGGAATTTTTAAGGCATTAATTGAAGATGTTCAATGACGTATGTGCTAACAGAGAAAAATATTTGACTGATTATAAATGATAAGGAAGGTCTGGTAGACTCGATTATCTAATAGCAGTTGTAAACCAGTCCAAAATAAACAGCGAGATTTTATATACAAAAACACAACAATACAATCACATAATTTGAGATGTGTACATTACTAATCATTTGATAATTTAATGAATGTCGGCCTATAGTCTATATTTCACCCAGAGGGGCACCTCAGCCCATGTGGGCAAAGGGGCAGTTGCTTGGGCCACTGTAGCTACCCCTTGAGTACGTGTTTGGAACCAAGTATACTACAGAGAAATTTAATGTCAGAGCAGGATTTGAGCGAACACTTTTTTACCGTTGCGCGTGAGCGGTACTTAAGCGGAGCGTCATACGCATGGAGCATGTTATTGAGCGGAGTGTCACACCGCTCCGCTTTGCTCACATGCTCTGGTTGGTGTAATGTTCAATGATGGGAGGGAAAGGAGGACACAGGGAACTTGGAACTTCAACTCAAAGGTATAACTTTAATTCTACAAATTAAAATAGCTTTTCAGCATCACACTCATTAGATCAAGGTTTTGTACAGTCTCTTTCTGACTGGTAGCTCTCTCTCTCATCTCTGGCATGGTCCCTTTTTATCGCTCTCCCCAGTGCTTACTGCAATCAGAAACAGGTGTTAGACATTATAGCGCTCAGGTGTGTGCACCCTTACCGCTTTCTCCCTCTCCGGACGAACGCTCGACCACACCCTCGCTGCCACAGTTGGTTACTGCCCACTCAGGGGCAGATCTACCAGGGTGGCAAACGCCACCCTAAGAAAAGTCATTGCCACCCCATCTGCACCCCAGTACAAGTAACACTTAAATGGTTGTTGTTCTCCTCTGTTTCGCTTGATTTGGCAGTTTTTATTTGGCGTCTCGAGACCAGAAATACAAAACAGGCAATTAGAATCATTATGGTGCCGCCCAGTGGTTGGACAGGAAATCTGTGGATAGCTGGTAGTTCCATACAATTTTTATGCCTAGCTCTTATGTGGATTAGGGAAATGTGTGTGTGTACATATACTTTAAAAGAGAAAACAGATTGTTCAGACTATTTTCTTGACCACCATCTTTATTATACATACAGCCACACAGCAGCTCCAATATGACATTGATTTGATAGGCCAATATTATTTTCCAGGGTGATACAGTCCATTTTGTACAGCATTTGCCATCAACCATTTTTCTGGTTCTTTTTTGAAGGTTGAGGCCATATGACACAACATCTCCAACACCCTCCTATACATCTCTACGAAGTGACCAGTCAATGGATCAACCAACAGAGATAAAAGAAAGAACACAGATAAATAAAAGGTATATTGGCAAACATTTTAAGAGCTCAGTCCTTTGAATCAGTTTTGCAATTAAGTCTTTTTGTTATTTTTATTTAGGCTGTGTACACTGATTATTTTTTGTATTATCAGTCAATGATGACCCCCCCCAGTTCTCTGTCGTGCATCACTTATAACATAAAACATTATTTCCTATGCAACTGTATAAATAACTATTGCTAGTAAAATGCTAATTGAATAGATGTGTATTTTGTCCTCTATGCATCAAAGGTTAAGACCTGGGGAAGCAACATCTCCAGCACCCTCCTGCACATCTCTTCAAAGTGACCAGTCAATGGATCGACCAAAAGAGTTCAAAGATGTAACTCATGGTATCCAGATGAACGAAAGGTATGAGTATTTAGAGTCTCTAGTGGCATATACTGACAAACTAGGTAGAAATATACTCAAATAAAGAAAAAACACAATGGCTCTGTTCCAAAATCTAGAAAGCTGCCCACCAAGATAGTATTTTAAGGCATCATAGGCACCAATGCAAAGGCTGTTCCAAAAGCCAGGCAGCAAAATGAAGGTAGGTCAAGAATAAGTTGAGAGAAATGCTGATTATAAATAAACCATATACAACCCCAATTCTGAAAAAGTTGGGACAGTATGGAAAATGCTAATAAAAACAAAAAAAAGGGATTTGTAAATTCTTTCACCCTGTGTTAGGGCTGCCCCCTGATAGTTGACCAAACGTTAGTCGATGAGAAGAGTCTTGGTCGACCAAGTTTTGATTGGTCGGTTGGTTGCAGAAAAAACTCTGATGCTAGGTGGTACTATGGGGTAATTTTCGTTAAGCAGGGTTAGGGTTAAGCCTACACAATAAAGCATGATGCCTTGATTTCATTTTAACTAAAAATTCAAATCAAATCAAATCAAATCAAATCACTTTATTGTCACACAGCCATATACACAAGTGCAATGGTGTGTGAAATTCTTGGGTGCAGTTCCAATCAACATAGCAGTCGTGACAGTGATGAGACATATACCAATTTACAATAACATCAAATTAACACAACACAATTTAAACATCTGTTATACACATAATTACACTCAACAATATACAAATAATAACATACACTGTACAGTATACAATACGCTGTTTTTGTTTTTGTTTTTTGTTTTTTGTTTTTTTTTTGTTTTTTACTATATAGATACACATTATTCAATAAAAATTAAAAATTAAAATATATAAAAAAAATAAAATAAAAAAAAAAGTGTATATATATATATATATATATATATATATATATATATATATATATATATATATATATAGAATGTACAGTATTGTACTGTATTGACATTCAGGCTGTCGGTTGATAGTCAGTTGTTAAGAGAGACATAATATAATAATAATAATATAATTTATGACAGTCCGGTGTGAGATATAAGAGTAAGGGTAATAAAGTGCAGTGCTGATGTATATTGACCATGAGAGATCAAGAGTTCAGAAGTCTGATTGCTTGGGGGAAGAAGCTATCATGGAGTCGGCTGGTGCGGGTCCTGACGCTGCTATACCGCCTACCTGATGGTAGCAGTGAGAACAGCCCATGGCTCGGGTGGCTGGAGTCTCTGATGATCCTCCGAGCTTTTTCACACACCGCCTTGTGTATATTTCCTGGAGGGAGGGAAGCTCACCTCCGATGATGTGTTTGGCAGTTCGCACCACCCTTTGCAGTGCTTTGCGGTTGTGGGCGGTGCTATTGCCGTACCAGGCGGAGATACAGCCAGTCAGGATGCTCTCCACAGTGCAGGTGTAGAACTGTGTGAGGATGTGGCGGTTCATTCCAAACTTCCTCAGCCGTCTCAGGAAGAAGAGGCGCTGATGAGCCTTCTTCACAACGACTTCAGTGTGGCGGACCATGTGAGTTCCTCAGTGATGTGGACACCCAGGAACTTGAAGCTGCTGACTCTCTCCGCTGGTGCTCCATTGATGGTGATGGGACTGTGTTCTCTGTCTTTTCTCCTGAAGTCCACCACAAGCTCCTTTGTCTTACTGACGTTGAGGGAGAGGTTGTGCTCCTGACACCAGTGTGTCAGAGTGTGCACCTCCTCTCTGTAGGCTGTTTCATCATTGTCAGTGATCAGACCTACCACCGTCGTGTCATCAGCAAACTTAATGATGGCATTGGAGCTATGTGTTGCCACACAGTCATGTGTGTACAAGGAATACAAGAGTAGGCTGAGAACACAGCCCTGTGGGGCTCCAGTGTTGAGGATCAGTGATGAGGAGATGTTGCTGCCTATTCAAATGAAACTGGAAAAAATAAATGCAATTAAAATGTGTGTTCAACTTTTTGAAAGATGGCTTTACAACAGTTGTCAACGTCTCTCTGGCAAAGAACCTACTTTATCCATGCATTCTCTACCGGTTGGGTATTTCGATGTCCAGGAAAATACATCATGTGTGTGAATATACATTCGTTTTGTTCCCTCCCTCACGATATATATATATATATATATATATATATATATATATATATATGTGTGTGTATGTATGTATGTATGTATGTGTATATATATATATATATATATATATATATATATATATATATATATATATATATATATGTGTGTGTGTGTATATATATTTATGTATGTATATCGCACTATCCAATTACATCGGATACCCGGGGCTGAAGGATCGGTGAATATTCTTGCTTTAGTGATTTTGCATTGAAAATGAAATCAACTTATTTAAAAAGCGAGAAACTTAAATCAAATACATTTCTAAATTCAAACTGCACTCCAAACGAAACAAAAAAGCAAATAAAATAATGAAATGATAAAAGAATAATAAATATATACACCTTTCCATTTACCGTCAGGCAAGTATCCATTTAAACATGCAGGCCGAAAATTACTTACACAAATGAAGGCATAAAAACAATGATACAGTCATGGGAAAAAGAAAGTACACCCTCCTTGAATTCTATGGTTTTACGTATCAGGACATAATAAAAATCATCTGGTCCTTAGCAGGTCTTAAAATTAGGTAAATACAACTTCAGATGAACAACAACACATGACATATTACACCGTGTCATGATTTATTTAACAAAAATAAAGCCAATATGGAGAATCCATGTGTGAAAAACTAAGTACACCCTTATTGCTTCCATAGGAATTAAGAGGCTAAGTAGTAGCCAGGTGCTGCTAATCAAATGCCCTTGATTAATTGATCATCAGCAAGTGTGACCACCTCTATAAAAGCTGAAGTTTTAGCAGTTTGCTGGTCTGGAGCATTCAGGTGTGTGTTAACACAATGCCAAGGAGGAAAGACGTCAGCAATGATCTTAGAGAAGCAATTGTTGCTGCCCATCAATCTGGGAAGGGTTATAAGGCCATTTCCAAACAATTTAAAGGCCAGCATTCTACAGTGTGAAAGATTAAAACATTCAAGACAGTTGCCAATCTTCCCAGGAGTGGATGTCCCAGCAAATTCACCCCAAGGTCAGACCGTGCAATGCTCAGAGAAATTGCAAAAAACCCAAGAGTTACATCTCAGACTCTACAGGCCTCAGTTAGCATGTTAAAGTTCATGACAGTACAATTAGAAAAAGACTGAACAAGTATGTTTTGTTTGGAAGGTTTGCCAGGAGAAAGCCTCTTCTCTCTAAAAAGAATATGGCAGCACGGCTTAGGTTTGCAAAGTTGCATCTGAACAAACCACAAGACTTCTGGAACAATGTCCTTTGGACAGACAAGACCAAAGTGGAGATGTTTGGCCATAATGCACGGCACCACGTTTGGCAAAAACCAAACATAGCATATCAGCACAAACACCTCATACCAACTGTTGAGCACGGTGGTGGAGGGGTGATGATTTGGACTTGTTTTGCAGCCACAGGACCTGGGCATCTTGCAGTCATTGAGTCGACCATGAACTCCTCTGTATACCAAAGTATTCTAGAGTCAAATGTGATTCCATCTATCTGACAGCTAAAGCTTGGCCGAAATTGGGTCATGCAACAGGACAATGAGCCCAAGCACACCAGCAAATCTACAACAGAATGGCTGAAAAAGAAAAGAATCAAGGTGTTGCAATGGCCCAGTCAAAGTCCAGACCTCAACCTGAATGAAATGCTGTGGCGGGACCTTAAGAGAGCTGTGCGTAAACAAATGGCTGCAAACCTCAATGAACTGAAGCAACATTGTAAAGAAGAGTGGGCCAAAATTCCTCCACAATGATGTGAGAGACTGATAAAATCATACAGAAAATGATTACTTGAAGTTATTGCTGCTAAAGGTCATTCTACAAGTTATTGGATCATAACGTGTACTTAGTTTTTCACACATGGCTTCTCCATTTTGGCTTTATTTTTTAAAAATAAATCATGACACGGTGTAATATGTCATGTGTTGTTGTTCATCTGAGGTTGTATTTACCTAAGACCTGCTAAGGACCAGATGATTTTTATTATGTCCTGATATTTAAAACCACAGAATTCAAGGAGGGTGTACTTTCTTTTTCCCATGTCTGTAAATGTAAAAATAATAATTATAATGAGCTTCACTGAAATATAAATCATGGTTCGAGGTGAACGTGTTTTTGCATTATTTTATGTTTTAATCACAGATGTATAGGCTGCAGAGTTGCGTTCACAATGAACTGCTCTGTGGAAATAAAGTGAATTGAACTCAAAACATCTCCTGAGTTGAGATGTCAGAGGTCATTTGCAGCACTCATACACGATACTGTTCTTGCAAAAAAAAAAAAAAAAAAATTCCGAAGACAGAAACAAAGAAGTAGTGAGAAACGTTTACATGTGCGTTCATGAGACTGCACGCCTCCGTATCATAGTGTCATACATGTGCATAGACGGCTTTTCTGTCATCTGTTCTTAATAATATAATAAAGTGTGTTTCTTCAAGCATGTCCAAAGCTCCATTTTCTTAAAGGTCACCAAGTATAGCAACACCCCTCTCCATCCATTCTTTCCAGCAAAAGGGGGACTTGTTAATGCATAATTTCAGATTCAGCCATATACTTGAGGAAACATTTTGAACATACTGGAAACCTTTGTCCACACTGAATGTAAGTGTGAAATAATAGGATGCATTTTTACTGTAGGCAATTTAATAGAAAGACTTTGCAGTGGTGAGATTGGGGTAAGGACCGCTTGTCCAATGTTGTACCAGGGAAGGTCTCTCTCTGGTGGAAGAGACCAATTGGCCAAGTGTCTAAGATTAAAAGCATAGTAATAAAACAAAATTTTGGGGATGCCTAAACCTCTTTTGTTAATTGGTCTATGTAACTTACTGAAATGCATCCGAGGTCGTTTACCATTCCAAATAAAAGACTTAGATGTTCTATCAAATTGTTTAAAAAGACTGGAACTTCTAGAGGGAGAGACTCCAGAAGATAATTTAATTTGGGGATACAATAAATTTCTATAGCATTGACCTTCCCAGCGATAGACAAATGTAGTGAAGCCCACCTATCAACGTCGCACGAGAACCTTTTCATTAATGGGTCAAAATTAACTCTAATTAAATCTCTCAAATATGCGGTAAATAAAATGCCTAAATACGCTATATTGCCAAAAGTATTCACTCACCTGCCTTTAGACGCATATGAACTTAAGTGACATCCCATTCTTAATACATAGGGTTTAATATGACGTCGGCCCACCCTTTGCAGCTATAACAGCTTCAACTCTTCTGGGAAGGCTTTCCACAAGGTTTAGGAGTGTGTTTATGGGAATTTTTGACCATTCTTCCAGAAGCGCATTTGTGAGGTCAGACACTGATGTTGGACGAGAAGGCCTGGCTCGCAGTCTTCGCTCAAATTCATCTCAAAGGTGCTCTATCGGGTTGAGGTCAGGACTCTGTGCAGGCCAGTCAAGTTCTTCCACACCAAACTCGCTCATCCATGTCTTTATGGACCTTGCTTTGTGCACTGGTGTGCAGTCATGTTGGAACAGGAAGGGGCCATCCCCAAACTGTTCCCACAAAGTTGGGAGCAGGGAATTGTCCAAAATGTCTTGGTATGCTGAAGCATTTAAAGTTCCTTTCACTGGAACTAAGGGGCCAAGCCCAGCTCCTGAAAAACAACCCCACACCATAATCCCTCCTCCACCAAACTTCACAGTTGGCACAATGCAGTCAGACAAGTACCGTTCTCCTGGCAACTGCCAAACCCAAACTCATCCATCAGATTGCCAGATGGAGAAGCATGATTCGTCACTCCAGAGAACGCATCTCCACTGCTCTAGAGTCCAGTGGCGGCGTGCTTTACACCACTGCATCCGACGCTTTGCATTGCACTTGGTGATGTATGGCTTGGATGCAGCTGCTCGGCCATGGAAACCCATTCCATGAAGCTCTCTACGCACTGTTCTTGAGCTAATCTGAAGGCCACATGAACTTTGGAGGTCTGTAGCGATTGACTCTGCAGAAAGTTGGCGACCTCTGCACACTATGCGCCTCAGCATCCGCTGACCCCGCTCTGTCATTTTACGTGGCCTACCACTTCGTGGCTGAGTTGCTGTCATTCCCAATCGCTTCCACTTTGTTATAATACCACTGACAGTTGACTGTGGAATATTTAGTAGCGAGGAAATTTCACGACTGGACTTGTTGCACAGGTGGCATCCTATCACAGTTCCACGTTGGAATTCACTGAGCTCCTGAGAGCGGCCCATTCTTTCACAAATGTTTGTAGAAGCAGTCTGCATGCCTAGGTGCTTCATTTTATACACCTGTGGCCATGGAAGTGACTGGAACACCTGAATTCAATTATTTGGATGGGTGAGCGAATACTTTTGGCAATATAGTGTATCTAATGCCTTGCTTGGGCCATTGAAAGATGCCAGGTTGGAAAGTTGCGGTATGGCAAAATTCTGTCAGACCTGTATCCTGAAATCTTATTGCGGCTGCTAATGGTTCCAGGGCAAGATAGAACAATAAATGCAAGAGAGGACAGCCTTTCTGGGTTCCCCTACCAAGAGAAAAATAGTCTGAAATTAATCCATTAGTTTGCACTGCCATTAACGGCTGTTTATAAAGTAACTTAATCCACCCAATAAAACTGTTCCCAAATCTGTAAATTTTCAAAATCTTAAAAAACATAGTCCCATTCCACCATATCAAATGCCTTCTTGGCATCAAGTGAGATGGCAGTGATCAGGGTCTGATCATTTGCTACTGACTACATAATATTTATAAACATCTAATGTTATCAGAAGAACTACGACCACGAATAAACCCCACTTGATCTATATGTATAAGAGATGTAATTATAGACAATATTTTTCCAACTAACTGGATTAGCGAAATTGGACGATAACTTTTACATTCATTTGGGTTTTTATATTTTTTAAGAATTACTGCATACTGATCAGGGCTTGGGTCATGGTTGGCGGTAGTTAACCTTTCTTTAATGACTTTGTGTAAACTTCTAACATAATTGGAGCCAGTTCTGTGATAGGGCTGCAACTAACGATTATTTTGATAATCGGTTAATCTAGCGATTATTAGAACGATTATTTGACTATTTGGCGATTATTGCAACTATTAATCATTAGCTCTTAACCAATTATTCAGCTTGTGCCCTGACTAAAAAGGTTGTATTAAATCTGCTTACTAACAATAGAGGACAAAATCATCTTTTAAAAATACCTATAAATGACATTCACTGAATTAAAGAAAAAACAAAAACAACTTTTTATTAAGTTTCATTTGGTAAAGAAATTCACTGCAAAAAATCCTATTGTTATCAAGTGTTTTGTCTTGTTTTCCATTTAAAATTGTCTAAAAATCCTTAAAACAAGATACATTTACTTGAGAAGCAATACTTAAGATATTTAGACTTGCTTTAAGAGAATGTATCTTAAATATAAGAGTATTTTGTATATAAGTGTATTTTTCACTTGGTTATACAGTAATTCTGCAAGTGCAGTAAAGACAAAATATACTTATATTCAGGATCAATTCTCTAAAAGAAAATCTAAATATCTTATATGCTGCTTCTCAGGTGAATGTATCTTTTTTAAAGGATGTTTAGATATTTTAAAATATTTGTATTTTTAATATATTCAACATTCTCAGATAACAATTTTTTTCTTCTGCAGTATAGCTGCTAAAGTAAATGTATATTGTTTTAAAGTAGTTTTAGATATTTATATTGGAAAACAAGCCAAAACAAAAACAAATCAAAAACGTAATTTGTTGCAGTGACTAATGGGGCGAAGACTACCTCTCTTAACTTTCTGTTCACTTCAATCCATCTTTAACTCACAAAAAAGCAAACTCTCTCTAATTAACAAAGCTGCTTATTGCCAGTTTTCTTCATGATAAAAATGCACAGTGTTGGGTCTCATGTATTCTAACACAGTCGTAAAACCTAACTCAGGCCCCCACATAACAAGTCGTAAATCTTACTGATAAAAACCATGCCAAAATCAAACAAAGGGAATCCAAAACAGACTACTGATCCCATGAAGCCTTGCTCACTAAAGGATCGAACTCTCAACTCCTATTGGATGAGGCACACAACAGAACGCACCTCAAACATGACATCATCAGGAGTAGAAATACCTCTGAAATGCTTCCAGGATTTGCTTCCAGTAACTTTGCTCGCCTTGGGTAGACGCAGCTCATCGCTGCTCTCAGGTGCAGTCTTGTGGCACAAGGAAGTAACGTCCGACTTGAAACTGTGGCCATACAATCTCCATCTCGCTGGACGAGTTGAGATTACTCTGTGTTCAACTGAACACTCTAACGGATCCGAAGGAGACGGCCGAGCAATCCGCATCTTCATCCGTTTGCCTACAGAAGTGAAGAGATAAAAGATTTCTCTTCCATCTTCAATCAAGTCGACATTTCTGAGTTCTCCGCCAGCCCGCCGAGAATCAGCAGCCATACCGCCCGCCGACAGAGCGAGGAAACGGCCTCCCGTCATCACCCAAGCCTCGAGGAACCGAGTCTGAGTTAAAGGACGGATGAACACACATTCCACCTGCATCCTCATGCGATTCAAGTAAGAAGTTTACGTCTGGGCAGAGATAGAAAATTATAGTGTGTTATTCTTGTGTATCAAGGTTTTTGCTTGTACAGTTTACGGACCGCCATGTCCACTCATTATTAATACTCAAGGTATTAATTATCACGAATTTGATTTGATATATTGTGGTCCAAATATGCTAATGCCAAACTATTGAAATCAAGTGTATTTTCAATGCCTTTGTAGAGTATTCCAAATCAGTCATTTATGAAGTACCATTTTGGTTAGCATGCTATCTTAGCAGGTTGCTATCAAGGGTTTGGAACAAAGCCAATATTTAAATGAACTTGAAGGTCATGCCTATAACATATGGGTTGCATGTCTTTATCTCAAACAGTGTATTAGTATTAGTTCATTCCCATAAAGGTTGAGACTGAGATCTCCAGAACATTCATATACATATTTTCAAACTGACCAGTCAATGGACAGCCCAATAGAGTTAATGTAATGTATCAGTTTTGCAGTTTAATCTAAGGTTACAACACAGTTTAAAGATGATTTAGTGTAAAGATAGAACAAAGAGTATAACGAAGGATAAAATGTATGATATTTTGCATATTTTTAGTTCTTTAGTATTTTGAAGCAGCTGCTGCAATCTAGATATTTACCTTTTTTCTTATTTTTTTTTTCTAAGATTGAGACCAGATGACACAATATCTCCAACACCTTCTTGCACATCTCTAAAAAGTGACCAGTCAATGGATCGACCAATAAGGTTCAAAGATAGAACAAAGAGTTTAAGGTAGGAAAATGTATTTTTGCAAAATGAGTTTTTAAAAGAGGTTTACATTATATAAAGAGTTTTTTCAAATGGTTATTTTTTTAAATATAAACTTTTAATATAATATCATTTGATATAAGCTTTTAATATAAACTTTTTTTCTTCTATTAAAGGTTGAGACCAGATGACACAGTATCTCCAGCACCTTCTTGCACATCTCTAAAAAGTGACCAGTCAATGGATCGACCAATAGAGTTCAAAGATAGAACACAGCATTTCATAAAGAATGAAAGGTACAAGAATTTAAATGGTGAAACAGGCTGTCTAATCATTACTGATCAATCGACTAGACTGAATTTCCCTCTTTAAATATTTTAATTCAATAACATGTTTTCTTTGGCATTGAAATTTTGCAGTTTTTTTTTATAAAAAATGTAACATTTACTTCAGTTATTTGTTTGTTCAGTGAATGATCAGACATCTTATAAGTTAATTGATTGAAAGTAAATATAAAGTCTCTAATTTAATTAAATGAGTTAAGTTAGGTAAGTGATTATATTAATGGTTTTATTCTTTTTGTGATCCTGAAGGAATGGTGGAAAAAAACATAAACAAAACTCTACCTTCTGTGACATAATAGTATTGTACCTATATCAACTCTCTTAGACCATTGGATGACATTCGGCACTTCATCTCTGTGTCGGGCTTTACTGGTTGTTTAGATCAGTGTTACTATCAGACACAATTAATAATTGTTTCTGTAGTTATTAATCAATATTTAAATTAATTAATTGGATCTAACTCATTAAAACCTCATATGGGACTCCAGTAAATGTAGTGTGCTACGTTTAGGAGCAAGTTTGGTTATTAGCAATAATTAATAATTATCAAAGATAATTATTAATTATTAAAATCAATAGATTTTTTTTAATCCTTTAAATCAACAATTATCAAAGATAGTCGTTAATTGTTAACATCGATGAAACATTAATTAAAATTAACACTAGCTTACTGATCATTCAATCAAAGATAATTATCAATTATCAAAAATCAATAGAATATTAATAAGGATTAACATTGACGGGGTACCACCCTAGAATTAGGGACTAATAACCAAATAGTAAAACAGTCTCAATATTGGATTGTTTTCTTAGGAAAATCGACATCCGAAGAATATCGATTTTCGGGAAAAAAAACAATGAATGAAGGTTTGAATCCGAGCACTGACATCCTGTCAGCATGACACAGGCGTATGCAAAACAAACCAAAACACTTCTCTTTGTAGTATAAACAAAGTTTATTTATGCAGTAATATCAATTAATAATTAATACAATGCAGTCAATGAACTTCCGACTTACAACTACAAACTAAACAGTGACATGATTAGATATGGAAATAAAAATAATCCTATAACACATAAGGTGTGTGTGTGACAGTGTGTGTGTGTGTGTGTGTGTGTGTGTGTCAGTGTGGTTAGAGAGAGAAAGAGAGAGAGAGATGATTAAGTGACAGCCCGAAAGCTAAGCAGCTGTGCTTATCACTCAGAGACGCGGTTTTGCGAGCGGGGCTCGTAAAAGTCCTGCGTTATTTGACTGTAATGGATGAACTCAGTTTCTGTCTCACCCGCGATGGCGAAAATGCACAACAGTCCAATTTGGTTGGACCACAATACAGCAAAACAAATTTGTGTTAATTAATACCTTGAGTATTAATAATGAGCGGACATGGCGGTCCGTAAACTGTACAAGCAAAAACCTTGAAACACAAGAATAACACGCTATAATATTCTATCTCTGCTCAGACGTATCCTCTTACTTGAATCGCATGAGGACACAGGTAGAATGTGTTTTCCTCCGTCCTTTAACTTTGACCCGGTTCCTTGAGGCTCGTGTGATGACGGGAGGCCGTTTCCTCGCTCTGTCGGCGGGCGGTATGGTTGTAGATTCTCGGCGGGCTGGCGGAGAACTCAGAAATGTCGACTTGATTGAAGATGGAAGAGAAATCTTTAATCTCTTCACTTCTGTAGGCAAACGGATGAAGATGCGAATTGCTCGGCCGTCTCCTTCGGATCCATTAGAGTGTTTGATTGAACACAGAGTAATCTCAACTCGTCCAGCGAGATGGAGATTGTATGGCTACAGTTTCAAGTCGGACATTACTCCCTTGTGCCACGAGGTTGCACCGGAGAGCAGCAAAAGCTACGTCTTTATTCGGTGAACGAAGTCGCTGGAAGCAACTCTGGAAGCATTTCAGAATTATTTGAACTCCTGATGATGTCATGTTTGAGGGACGTTCTGTTGTGTGCCTCATCCAATAGGAGTTGAGAGATCGATCCTTTAGTGAGCAAGGCCTCATGGATTTGTAGTCTGTTTTGGACTCCCTTTGTTTGATTTTGGCGTGATTTTTATCAGTATAATTTACGACATGGAATGTGTGGGGGCTGAGTTAGGTTTTACGACTGTTAGGCCTGCCTTTGTCTTCTGTCTGAATACATGAGGCCCAACATCTGTTTCAGCACTTTTAATACTTTTTTTCCAATTCCATGAATTCCTGTGCTTTGATCTTTTGAGTGAGGCATATTGTATGAGTGAGGCATATTGTATGATCCGCCCCCTAAGAACTGCCTTAAGCACCTCCCATGCCACGCCCACAGAGGACACTGAGGACCAATTGGTTTCTACATAAACATTAACGTCTGTCTTTAACATTTGTTGAAATTCTGGGTATTGTAGAAGGGATGTATTAAAGTGCCATCCATATGATTTTCTTTTCTCTATATGCGGCAACATCTCTAAAAACACCAAAGCATGATCTGAAACTAAAATGTTCCCAATTGAGCAATCAGTGGCAAAAGGAATGAGTGACTTAGATATATTAAAAAAATCTATTCTAGAGTAAATATTATGAACTGATGAAAAATTTATAATCCCTCCCATATGGATTCAGAAGTCTGCAAATGTCTATAAGACCAAGATTTTTACGCATCCTGTGTAGTGTCAACGTTGCTCTAAATGGTCTACACACTTTTGCATCACTATGATCAAGTACCGGATCCATTAAAAGATTGAAGTCTCAACCCAAAACCATATCATGAAGGATCCCAGCTGCTAGTAACTTTACCTCAAGATCTATAAAATGTTCTAATCACCAGTGTTGGATGCATAAATATTAGCCAAAATAAGATTTTGCCCATGTATTTCAGCCAAAACAATAATGACTCCTAAATTATCTAAATTATTTGAGACATTTAAATTGTATATACTTATCAATGTGATGACTCCCCTGCTCTTACTTGAACTAGAACTGCAAAACACATACCCACCCCATGCACTATCAAGTTTTTCAGCTTCCTGTGAAGAAAGGTGCGTTTCTTGAAGGAATGCTGAATCATATTTTTTATGCTTAAGATACAAACTTCCTTCTTTTTATAGGGTGCCCCAGCCCATTAAAATTCCATGTGGAGAGAAACATTTTACCTACAGTATATTAAAGTGTGACATATTGACATGCAAAGACAAATTGTGTACCCAAGGCAAAATATAGACCACTTTCCAACATTGATGTAACCATAAAATCCTGAACAACGCATAGAACAGAAAAAAGATGCGCTTCAACCTCGCACAGAACAGTCTCCACTGGTGTCCATCCCCCAGAAATCCGACGGTCTATGCACACTCAAGAGATTTTCTGCAACACTATTGCTACATGATTGCTCTAGTGCTCCAGTCTAGTGTTTATTTTTTTCGTTTTTTTTTTTTTTACGTAAACCATACCATTGAATTATACATACAATTTTTCAATGAAATAGGCCCCAGTAAATAATAATATCGAATCCACAAAAAAAATAAACTCAACAATAAGTCAAAGTAAGAGAAATAAAGAGTAGAGCGAGAGAGAGAGAGGGAGACAGTGTGCAGCCAACAGAATAACAAATCCTCTTAGACTGCATCAGCAAAATGTACTATGTGTAGTCTAGATTGTTGATTAAATGCAGGCAAAGTTACCCACTCACTCCATTGATTTGATGAAGGCCATAGCTTGTCATGGGCATGTAAAAGTCTTGCGTCCATCCTTTGCATCAGTTCTCAGTTTAGCAGGGTAAAGCAATGCGAAGCTCGCCTTCTGTTCGTGCATTAATTTCTTACACTCTTTGAATCTTTCCCGTTTCGCTTGTGTAGCTCTGGCGAAGTCCAGAAACAGCATAATGTTGTAATCCTCCCAGCACAACTTGCCTTTATTCCTCTCCGCTCGTAGAGCAAAGTCTCTGTCTGCCAACTACAAGAATCTTGCCAGGATGGTTCGGGCCTGTTTTGGGAAGCAGGCCGAAAGCTCTGTGTGCGTACACGAGTCGGCGGCCTGCTGTGTTGATTAAATTCGGAAAGAGCCCTTCCACGAACTTGACCATATCTTGAGCTTCTTTCCCTCTGGGATTCCAACGAAACGAATATTATTACATCTGCTTCGATTTTCCATATCCTCTATTTTTTCCCACACCTGGTCCATATCAGCTTTGGTGGCAGGTGGGTTAGACTGCAGTTCTTTCTTGGCCTCTTCCAGAAACAAGACTCGCTTTTCAACCTCGTCTATTCTTGTGATCAAGGTGGAAAGGCCCTCCATGTCTGTCGAGATTTTCATTAGTGCTGCATAAATGTTCGCAGTATCTTGACCTACATCATGAGGATTGTTGTCATTTTCAACTAGACCCCTGCCATCTTGATCTTAAGAGGCGTCAGGTGTGTGCAAATGTAAATGCCTTTTAATGTCCCCACAGGCCGATGATTTAAAATTTTTAGGCATCCTCTCCTAGCACAGTTTAGCAATAAAAACTATTTCAGTTCTCACTGGTTAATAGTTGTATTTGTAATTGGGTTATTTATGGGTATAGTGTTTTATTGTGATTAAAATGTGAGTCTGTTTTGGCACCTTGCTGCAAAACTAGTTTCCCCTAAGGGGGACAATAAAAGCAAACGAAACTAAAACTAATATTGATTAAAAGGATAATTGTAGCAAAGTGAAGCAGAGCTCGCACTTAGCGGCCTTCACTCGCATTGCGTTATGTGACTCCATGTACCACACATTCTCAACTGGAGACAGGTCAGGACTGCATGCAGCCCAATTAAGCACCCGCATTCTCTGTTTACGCTATGCACGTGTAATCTCGGCATTATGTGGTTTGGCGTTGTCCTGCTGGAAAATGCAGGAACATCCCTGGAAAAGACAGCGTCTGGATGGCAGTATATGTTTTTTCAAAATTTGTACATATCTTTCTGCATTAATGGTGCCCTTACAGATGTGCAAGTTACCCATGTCATGGGCACTGACACACCCCAAACCATGACAGACACTGGCTTTTGGACCTGATCGCTAGACCACAAAGCACGATTCTCTGTTCTACTTTCAATAGACCAGAGAAGTCGGCGGTACATCTGGACAGTGTTGATGGATGGATTCTGCATTGCGTAGTAAAGCCTTAACTTGCATCTGTGGATGCAGCTGCAAAAATTATGCTTGCTAAACTTCAACTAAACATTTGTCTTCAGTGCCCAAATGCTTAATAAGTGTTATTAGAAGAAATGGTGATTGTTTCCCGGTTGTATATACTTGACTGTCAATTAATTTCACAAGGTAAAAATAAAACAAATAATGTTTTGTAGAGCTTTCAGTATAGCACAGGCTGAATAGAATTTACAAATCAGGGCCCGTATTCACGAAAAATCTTAAGGCTAAAAATAGCTCCTAATCGAAAATTTAGGAGCAACTCTTAAAAATTAGGGGCGTGTCATTCCTGAATTCCTAAATTTTCATCTAAGCGTTATTCATGAAGCAATTTAACGCTAAAATTAGCTCATAAACCCACAACAGCTTAGTAGTCATCCTGAGGACTTCTAAACCTCTAAGAGTGACTCAAACAATCCGAAGTATGTCTACTGTCCTCAATCCACATTAAAAAAATGTTTTTGAATATTATTGATATAAACCTTTTAAAAAGGTATAACCTGAATCACAATTGAAAATTGAAAATCAAAATTTTATAATATTATAAACATTATAATATTGACAGTGACATTTTAAAAAAGCTATCATCTGAATCTTGAGGGTTTTTAATGATTGCGTAGTTAGTTAGGGATGCAGTTACCTCTCCTATGAATTGAAACAACCCAATTCAACTGGAGATAAAGGTTTTGACAACGTGTGCTTTTTTGGCCACAGGCCAAATTAAACTGTGAAGCGCAGATGAATTTGGAATTTCTGTCAGCAGAATCATCTATCAAACTATGTATGCCCTCTCCAGACCGCACATCGTCCTCCAATACATGTATGTTTTTTTAGTGGGTGCACGCTCGCTTCAGAGAAAAGAAAGTGGCATTCACGGCCAACGCGGGGCTACACAGTGTATTTAATACAGTAGACAGGACGCACGCTTGTTTCATTGCATCAATACAGGATGAAGAAATATTCATCAACCAAAAAAACATCCATCCATGCATATGCACAGGTAAATATCTAAACCTGCTGGGCATTACTGCCTGCAGCATCTCTGCCGGTGCCTTCAGTTGTTCGGCTACGGGGTCATCGGCTGGGACCCACCTATCACAGATGTTTTGCCCCATTAATCCTGGAACATCTCCTGGTGGTGTGGCAGTGGTCAGGGACGTCTCCCTGCCACCCCCCGCAGCTGGTCAGCAGATCCTCTCGATTGCCTCTCGCTCTTGCCCTCCCATCAAGACATTCCTACTTTCCCATCAAGACATACCATACAACCAGGGTGTGTGTGTGTGTATATATATATATATATATATATATTTGTCGTATATATCCCGCTATATGTCTATGAGGAATTTGCTGAAAAATAGCGCTTCCCTGTCTACCAATCACTTTGGCCGATTTAAAAGAGTGTGCTCATAAAATGTGACGTGATCCATAGCAGCGAGGTCAACTCCGCCTTTCTCTTATCTTAAGATTTCCTTATTAAAACTTGCTCTTAGCAGTTTTGTGAGTAGGTTTTAAGCAAAAACTCCTAGCTAGGAACTCTTTGGAAAACTCCTAGTGGTAAGATAAACATTTTCGTGAATATGGGCCCAATCCTTTTTGTTTTTATTAGCATTTTCCATTTTATTCCAACATTTTTGGAATTGTGGTTGTATAAAATATTCGATTCAATACTGAAAAGTATTGGTCAAAACTAGATATCACAAGTACATTGTAAATATTTAGTCTATTATTAAAAATGAACATTTCACCTAATATTTGTATGTATGTTTTGCAAAATATGCTAATGCCAAACTATTGAAATCAAGTGTATTTTCAATGCCTTTGTAGAGTATTCCAAATCAGTCATTTATGAAGTACCATTTTGGTTAGCATGCTATCTTAGCAGGTTGCTATCACGGGTTTGGAACAAAGCCAATATTTAAATGAACTTGAAGGTCATGCCTATAACATATGGGTTGCATGTCTTTATCTCAAACAGTGTATTAGTATTAGTTCTTTCCCATAAAGGTTGAGACTGAGATCTCCAGAACATTCATATACATATTTTCAAACTGACCAGTCAATGGACAGCCCAATAGAGTTAATGTAATGTATCAGTTTTGCAGTTTAATCTAAGGTTACAACACAGTTTAAAGATGATTTAGTGTAAAGATAGAACAAAGAGTATAACGAAGGATAAAATGTATGATTGACTGTATACTTGTCTATTGACTAAAAAAACAATACATTTAGATTAGCAAATGTACCTGGTTTGACATACTCATTCTGTTCTGTCTTCTTTTAATAAACTGTTTTAAATATTCTTTAAAAAAAACTTGCAAGAGCCCCAGCACAGGTTCCAGTATTCAGAACTCAGACACAACAATCTAGCAGCTGAACTCTTAGTAGTAAATGGAGAAATGTCATTCTAAAAGCTCATTTGTTTTTGCAAATAAAATCCAGATGGAACTCTAAAAATACCACATACCACCGAAATGTAAAAACACAATTTAAATGAATCGTAATTATACTAATCTATTGATAGCCCTAAATATTTTGCATATTTTTAGTTCTTTAGTATTTTGAAGCAGCTGCTGCAATCTAGATATTTACCTTTTTCCTTATTTTTTTTTTCTAAGATTGAGACCAGATGACACAATATCTCCAACACCTTCTTGCACATCTCTAAAAAGTGACCAGTCAATGGATCGACCAATAAGGTTCAAAGATAGAACAAAGAGTTTAAGGTAGGAAAATGTATTTTTGCAAAATGAGTTTTTAAAAGAGGTTTACATTATATAAAGAGTTTTTTCAAATGGTTATTTTTTTAAATATAAACTTTTAATATAATATCATTTGATATAAGCTTTTAATATAAACTTTTTTTTCTTCTATTAAAGGTTGAGACCAGATGACACAGTATCTCCAGCACCTTCTTGCACATCTCTAAAAAGTGACCAGTCAATGGATCGACCAATAGAGTTCAAAGATAGAACACAGCATTTCATAAAGAATGAAAGGTACAAGAATTTAAATGGTGAAACAGGCTGTCTAATCATTACTGATCAATCGACTAGACTGAATTTCCCTCTTTAAATATTTTAATTCAATAACATGTTTTCTTTGGCATTGAAATTTTGCAGTTTTTTTTTATAAAAAATGTAACATTTACTTCAGTTATTTGTTTGTTCAGTGAATGATCAGACATCTTATAAGTTAATTGATTGAAAGTAAATATAAAGTCTCTAATTTAATTAAATGAGTTAAGTTAGGTAAGTGATTATATTAATGGTTTTATTCTTTTTGTGATCCTGAAGGAATGGTGGAAAAAACATAAACAAAACTCTACCTTCTGTGACATAATAGTATTGTACCTATATCAACTCTCTTAGACCATTGGATGACATTCGGCACTTCATCTCTGTTTCAGCACTTTTAATACTTTTTTCCAATTCCATGAATTCCTGTGCTTTGATCTTTTGAGTGAGGCATATTATATGAGTGAGGCATATTGTATGATCCACCCGCTAAGAACTGCCTTAAGCACCTCCCATGCCACGCCCACAGAGGACACTGAGGACCAATTGGTTTCTACATAAACATTAACGTCTGTCTTTAACATTTGTTGAAATTCTGGGTATTGTAGAAGGGATGTATTAAAGTGCCATCCATATGATTTTCTTTTCTCTATATGCAGCAACATCTCTAAAAACACCAAAGCATGATCTGAAACTAAAATGTTCCCAATTGAGCAATCAGTGGCAAAAGGAATGAGTTACTTAGATATATTAAAAAAATCTATTCTAGAGTAAATATTATGAACTGATGAAAAAAAATTATAATCCCTCCCATATGGATTCAGAAGTCTGCAAATGTCTATAAGACCAAGATTTTTACACATCCTGTGTAGTGTCAACGTTGCTCTAAATGGTCACTTTTGCATCACTATGATCATGGACCGGATCCATTAACAGATTGAAGTCTCAACCCAAAACCATATCATGAAGGATCCCAGCTGCTAGTAACTTTACCTCAAGATCTATAAAATGTTCTAATCACCAGTGTTGGATGCATAAATATTAGCCAAAATAAGATTTTGCCCATGTATTTCAGCCAAAACAATAATGACTCCTAAATTATCTAAATTATTTGAGACATTTAAATTGTAAATACTTATCAGTGTGATGACTCCCCTGCTCTTACTTGAATTAGCACTGCAAAACACATACCCACCCCATGCCCTATCAAGTTTTTCAGCTTCCTGTGAAGAAAGGTGCTTTTCGTGAAGGAATGCTGTATCATATTTTTTACGCTTAAGATACAAACGTCCTTCTTTTTATAGGGTGCACCAGCCCATTAAAATTCCATGTGGAGAGAAATATTTTACCTACAGTATATTAAAGTGTGACATATTGGCATGCAAAGACAAATTGTGTACCCAAGGCAAAATTATATAGACCACTTTTCAACATTGATGTAACCATAAAATCCTGAACAACGCACAGAACAGAAAAAAGATGCGCTTCAACCTCACACAGAACAGTCTCCACTGGTGTCCATCCCCCAGAAATCCGACGGTCTATGCACGCTCAAGAGATTTTCTGCAACACTATTGCTACATGATTGCTCTAGTGCTCCAGTCTAATGTTTTTTTTGTTGTTTTTTACGTAAACCATACCATTGAATTATACATGCATTCTTTCAATGAAATAGGCCCCAGTAAAAAATAACATCGAACCCACAAAAAAAAAAAAACTCAACAATAAGTCAAAGTAAGAGAAATAAAGAGTAGAGCGAGATAGAGGGAGACAGTGTGCAGCCAACAGAATAACAAATCCTCTTAGACTGCATCAGCAAAATGTACTATGTGTAGTCTAGATTGTTGATTAAATGCAGGCAAAGTTACCCACTCACTCCATTGATTTGATGAAGGCCATAGCTTGTCATGGGCATGTAAAAGTCTTGCGTCCATCCTTTGCATCAGTTCTCAGTTTAGCAGGGTAAAGCAATGCGAAGCTCGCCTTCTGTTCGTGCATTAATTTCTTACACTCTTTGAATCTTTCCCGTTTCGCTTGTGTAGCTCTGGCGAAGTCCAGAAACAGCATAATGTTGTAATCCTCCCAGCACAACTTGCCTTTATTCCTCTCCGCTCGTAGAGCAAAGTCTCTGTCTGCCGACTGCAAGAATCTTGCCAGGATGGTTCGGGTCTGTTTTGGGAAGCAGGCCGAAAGCTGTGTGTGCGTACACGAGTCGGCGGCCCGCTGTGTCGATCAAATTCGGAACGAGCCCTTCCACGCACTTGACCATATCTTGACCTTCTTTCCCTCTGGGATTCCAACGAAACGAATATTATTACATCTGCTTCGATTTTCCATATCCTCTATTTGTTCCCACACCTGGTCCATATCAGCTTTGGTGGCAGGTGGGTTAGCCTGCAGCTCTTTCTTGGCCTCTTCCAGAAACAAGACTCGCTTTTCAACCTCGTCTATTCTTGTGATCAAGGTGGAAAGGCCCTCCATGTCTGTCGAGAATTTCATTAGTGCTGCATAAATGTTCGCAATATCTTGACCTACATCATGAGGATTGTTGTCATTTTCAACTAGACCCCTGCCATCTTGATCTTAAGAGGCGTCAGGTGTGTGCAAATGTAAATGCCTTTTAATGTCCCCACAGGCCGATGATTTAAAATTTTTAGGCATCCTACTCTCCTAGCACAGTTTAGCAATAAAAGCTATTTCAGTTCTCACTAGTTAATAGTTGTATTTGTAATTGGGTTATTTATGGGTATAATGTTTTATTGTGATTAGAATGTGAGTCTGTTTTGGCACCTTGCTGCAAAACTTGTTTCCCCTAAGGGGCACAATAAAAGCAAACAAAACTAAAACTAATATTGATTAAAAGGATAATTGTAGCAAAGTGAAGCAGAGCTCCCCACTAAGGGGCCTTCACTCGCATTGCGCTATGTGACTCCATGTGCCACACATTCTCAATTGGAGACAGGTCAGGACTGCATGCAGCCCAATTAAGCACCCGCATTCTCTGTTTACGCTATGCACGTGTAATCTCGGCAGTATGTGGTTTGGCGTTGTCCTGCTGGAAAATGCAGGAACATCCCTGGAAAAGACAGCGTCTGGATGGCAGTATATGTTTCTTCAAAATTTGTACATATCTTTCTGCATTAATGGTGCGCTTACAGATGTGCAAGTTACCCATGTCATGGGCACTGACACACCCCAAACCATGACAGACACTGGCTTTTGGACCTGATCGCTAGACCACAAAGCACGATTCTCTGTTCTACTTTCAATAGACCAGAGAAGTCGGCGGTACATCTGGACAGTGTTGATGGATGGATTCTGCATTGCGTAGTAAAGCCTTAACTTGCATCTGTGGATGCAGCTGCGAAAATTATGCTTGCTAAACTTCAACTAAACATTTGTCTTCAGTGCCCAAATGCTTAATAAGTGTTATTAGAAGAAATGGTGATTGTTTCCCGGTTGTATATACTTGACTGTCAATTAATTTCACAAGGTAAAAATAAAACAAATAATGTTTTGTAGAGCTTTCAGTATAGCACAGGCTGAATAGAATTTACAAATCAGGGCCCGTATTCACGAAAAATCTTAAGGCTAAAAATAGCTCCCAATCGAAAATTTAGGAGCAACTCTTAAAAATTAGGGGCGTGTCATTCCTGAATTCCTAAATTTTCATCTAAGCGTTATTCATGAAGCAATTTAACGCTAAAATTAGCTCATAAACCCACAACAGCTTAGTAGTCATCCTGAGGACTTCTAAACCTCTAAGAGTGACTCAAACAATCCGAAGTATGTCTACTGTCCTCAATCCACATTAAAAAAATGTTTTTGAATATTATTGATATAAACCTTTTAAAAAGGTATAACCTGAATCACAATTGAAAATTGAAAATCAAAATTTTATAATATTATAAACATTATAATATTGACAGTGACGTTTTAAAAAAGCTATCATCTGAATCTTGAGGGTTTTTAATGATTGCGTAGTTAGTTAGGGATGCAGTTACCTCTCCTATGAATTGAAACAACCCAATTCAACTGGAGATAAAGGTTTTGACAACGTGTGCTTTTTGGCCACAGGCCAAATTAAACTGTGAAGCGCAGATGAATTTGGAATTTCTGTCAGCAGAATCATCTATCAAACTATGTATGCCCTCTCCAGACCGCACATCGTCCTCCAATACATGTATGTTTTTTTAGTGGGTGCACGCTCGCTTCAGAGAAAAGAAAGTGGCATTCACGGCCAACGCGGGGCTACACAGTGTATTTAATACAGTAGACAGGACGTACGCTTGTTTCATTGCATCAATACAGGATGAAGAAATATTCATCAACCAAAAAAACATCCATCCATGCATATGCACAGGTAAATATCTAAACCTGCTGGGCATTACTGCCTGCAGCATCTCTGCCGGTGCCTTCAGTTGTTCGGCTACGGGGTCATCGGCTGGGACCCACCTATCACAGATGTTTTGCCCCATTAATCCTGGAACATCTCCTGGTGGTGTGGCAGTGGTCAGGGACGTCTCCCTGCCACCCCCCGCAGCTGGTCAGCAGATCCTCTCGATTGCCTCTCGCTCTTGCCCTCCCATCAAGACATTCCTACTTTCCCATCAAGACATACCATACAACCAGGGTGTGTGTGTGTGTGTGTATATATATATATTTGTCGTATATATTTCCCGCTATATGTCTATGAGGAATTTGCTGAAAAATAGCGCTTCCCTGTCTACCAATCACTTTGGCCGATTTAAAAGAGTGTGCTCATAAAATGTGACGTGATCCATAGCAGCGAGGTCAACTCCGCCTTTCTCTTATCTTAAGATTTCCTTATTAAAACTTGCTCTTAGCAGTTTTGTGAGTAGGTTTTAAGCAAAAACTCCTAGCTAGGAACTCTTTGGAAAACTCCTAGTGGTAAGATAAACATTTTCGTGAATATGGGCCCAATCCTTTTTGTTTTTATTAGCATTTTCCATTTTATTCCAACATTTTTGGAATTGTGGTTGTATAAAATATTCGATTCAATACTGAAAAGTATTGGTCAAAACTAGATATCACAAGTACATTGTAAATATTTAGTCTATTATTAAAAATGAACATTTCACCTAATATTTGTATGTATGTTTTGCAAAATATGCTAATGCCAAACTATTGAAATCAAGTGTATTTTCAATGCCTTTGTAGAGTATTCCAAATCAGTCATTTATGAAGTACCATTTTGGTTAGCATGCTATCTTAGCAGGTTGCTATCACGGGTTTGGAACAAAGCCAATATTTAAATGAACTTGAAGGTCATGCCTATAACATATGGGTTGCATGTCTTTATCTCAAACAGTGTATTAGTATTAGTTCTTTCCCATAAAGGTTGAGACTGAGATCTCCAGAACATTCATATACATATTTTCAAACTGACCAGTCAATGGACAGCCCAATAGAGTTAATGTAATGTATCAGTTTTGCAGTTTAATCTAAGGTTACAACACAGTTTAAAGATGATTTAGTGTAAAGATAGAACAAAGAGTATAATGAAGGATAAAATGTATGATTGACTGTATACTTGTCTATTGACTAAAAAAACAATACATTTAGATTAGCAAATGTACCTGGTTTGACATACTCATTCTGTTCTGTCTTCTTTTAATAAACTGTTTTAAATATTCTTTAAAAAAAAACTTGCAAGAGCCCCAGCACAGGTTCCAGTATTCAGAACTCAGACACAACAATCTAGCAGTTGAACTCTTAGTAGTAAATGGAGAAATGTCATTCTAAAAGCTCATTTGTTTTTGCAAATAAAATCCAGATGGAACTCTAAAAATACCACATACCACCGAAATGTAAAAACACAATTTAAATGAATCGTAATTATACTAATCTATTGATAGCCCTAAATATTTTGCATATTTTTAGTTCTTTAGTATTTTGAAGCAGCTGCTGCAATCTAGATATTTACCTTTTTTCTTATTTTTTTTTTCTAAGATTGAGACCAGATGACACAATATCTCCAACACCTTCTTGCACATCTCTAAAAAGTGACCAGTCAATGGATCGACCAATAGAGTTCAAAGATAGAACAAAGAGTTTAAGGTAGAAAAATGTATTTTTGCAAAATGAGTTTTTAAAAGAGGTTTACTTTTCATAAAGAATGAAAGGTACAAGAATTTAAATGGTGAAACAGGCTGTCTAATCATTACTGATCAATCGACTAGACTGAATTTCCCTCTTTAAATATTTTAATTCAATAACATGTTTTCTCTGGCATTGAAATTTTGCAGTTTTTTTTTTATAAAAAATGTAACATTTACTTCAGTTATTTGTTTGTTCAGTGAATGATCAGACATCTTATAAGTTAATTGATTGAAAGTAAATATAAAGTCTCTAATTTAATTAAATGAGTTAAGTTAGGTAAGTGATTATATTAATGGTTTTATTCTTTTTGTGATCCCAAATGTACAATATTATAAAGAAGAATGTTGAAGAGCCATTTAAAATGCACAGTGCACTCCGAAAGGAGGTGTTATCTCCAGATATGTGGTGCATCTATTCTTTTTCAAAGATAAAATATTATGTTGTTGTGAATTGTTAAACTGAGCAGTTTCCACACCATGTCCCATAGCACATTGTCAGCCACTCTGTTGACAGAGGATCACTACAGGTGTTCAGTGTGCACAGAGGTTTTTAAGGATCCAGTTTCCATTCCCTGTGGACACAGTTACTGCAAACACTGCATTGAGATCTACTGGAGCAAACCAACTCAAGCAGGATGTTACGCTTGTCCTCAGTGCAGAAAGAGGTTCAGAAATCGTCCTGTGTTATATGTAAATGTTGCTTTGGCGAAAGTGATAGAGGAACTGAAGCAGGCAGGGTTTAGTCCTGCTCTTCCTGCTCACTGCTATGCTGGACCTGATGATGTTCCCTGTGATATCTGCACTGGAATGAAGCTCAGAGCTGTTAAATCCTGTTTGACTTGCACAGCGTCGTTCTGTGAGACCCACATCAGACAGCACTACACAGTACCAGCACTGCAGAGACACAATCTGGTGGAGGTGATTGGAAATTACTTCAGAAATTATTTTGCTCTGATTATTACTGATTATTACATGTTGAATGAAGCCATATTTGACACCTTATTTTTTATTTTTTTTTATCTATGTTTGAATATATCACAAGATATAAAATGTGTAAAATGTCACAAAATCAGCTCTATCAGTATCATATTCTTTCAAAATTGCAAAGTCAGTTGTCACAGGTACAACATGCACACTTTAATCCTTTGGACTAAATATCAAGTGCATCACTTGACACTTAAATTAATGCTTTTTAAATTAATTTTTATCTATCAGATAACTGTGATTTTTTTTGTGTTGTTTAGCCTGGCAATTTTTCACATGACAATGAGACATTTAGAATATCCAGAGCAGAAGAAGAATTGCAAGAAGAGATCAAAGGGTTGACCGCAACAGTGGCTGCACTGAAAATGGTAACTATAGAGTTTAAAAGTAGCATTATGAACATGTGAGATATAAACAAAATTGTAATTTTGTTCAAGAGATTGGTGTAAATCTCTTTTGCTTTTCAGACCTTGAGAGAAAAGGACACACGGGCAAAACGCTTGTGTAAAGGATTTGAAGTCCATTGTCATGGTGGGTGAATATTGTGCCATATTTCTGTCAGCTGCACCAATTTTGCTGTATGCAACTGGTGTTTTAAAAAGATTTAATTAAATTGTTTGTTATTTTCAGATTTCCCCTATGATGCTATTGAAGTGGTTACTCTAGGCCGCCCCTTGAGCCTTGGAATGTTATATGACACTAACAGTGATTCTTATTGTAAAGGTAAGATTTTTGGGCTTTGAAAGGACTAATCTTATTTAAGAAGTGAGTCAAAAATCCTTCCATTTCATAAGTTTATAGTGAAATAATGATTTGCAGTAAAAGATTTTGAGTAAACAATGTGATTGTTTTTCAGATACTTTCCTGTGGAATGAGGGCATCATTTCCTCTATGAGAGTGTCCCTGCCTCGGCCTCAAACAGAGGTGAAGGTTCTAGAAGGTGACTCTCTACAGGAGAGATTCAGAATCCTTGAAATGTCTCCTGTGTTAAGAACAAAAGCTTTGCATGGACTGATTGAAATGATTGGAGCTGCAGCCTTTCTGAATCACCCAGTACAGTCTGAGCATCAGGACAGAGTTACACTGCACTACAAAACCACCACCAGACTGGACATGATCAGCCAAAGATTGCTACAGGAAGGCATTCCTCCCTCAGTCATTAATTCAACCTCGGCTACACACGTGATCATAGCTGTGTGCTATGGAGCTCAGGCTTTCTTTGTTTTTGATCATGTGCAAATTGGTTCAGAGAAAACTTCAAAAATGAAAAATGTTATCAAGAAGGTGACCTCTTCATTTTGTGCAAGTCAAATTAATTTAAATCTCAGTGACAATGAAAAATCTTTGAGTTTGTTTTATAACTGTAGTCTCTTCATTGATGTTGGTGATTTGAAGAGTCCAGTGTCTTTTGATAAAGCAGTAGAAATCTATGGTTCTCTGCCAATGCTGCTTGGATCTAAAGGTGAGAATGCAGTTCCTATGAAGGTCTGGCTCTACCCTTTGAAGAACCTGGACAAGACCTCTGTGTGTGCTCTTCTCAGGGGAGTCAGTAAAAGCCTGATGCAGAGAGCTGAGAATGTTCTGGGACATCTGAAAAACCAGATCAGGAAATGTCAGGATTTCATGTCGAGCCCAGGTAATCTAAGTGTGATTATTTGGTTTCCTGCTCTGAAAGATAAATTAGCAAATTTTTCAGAGCTTCTGCATAAATACCAAGCACATTTTCAGAAAGGAATCACAGAGATTGCTGAAGCCATTCATGTTAAAGAAGAGGAAGGAGAGAACAGATTACAACATCTCTTAGACAGACATGACCAATCACCATTCAGTGCAGAGAACACAAATCAATGGCTGGAGAATAAAGAAACTGAGCTGAAGATTTTGAATGACTGCAGAGCCGCAGACATCCCTGTTGTGAAATCACAGGCAGAGTTACAGCAAGTCCTAAGTCATTCACAGAAAACCAGAGTGATGTGTTTAACTCTAACATCACCAGAAAAAGAAGATTTGTTTCTTTCTACTCTGAAACAAGAATTTGAATCTGATCACATTATTCAAAGGGATTCACTCGTATTCAAGCCTGTTCTTATCAGTCAGAAAGTGCTTTTTGATATGCAGCTGTTTATTGCTGTTAAAGAGGCAAATGAAGATACAGAGCAAACCAAGTTCATTGCTGTAATTGTACCTGATGTTTGTGATGAATACACGGTGCAGTTTTATCATGCTGGAATGATTGTAAGCAGAAATGTGAAGCTTGGACTGAAACCAAATGTTCCTCAGATAGTTCAAATAAAGCAAACAAGTGTGTCTTTGATGCTAAATCATTTGCTGAACAAAAGAACTGAGAGATATGTGGTGGAGTACAGAGTTGTGGCTGATGGAGGAAATAACAACTCTTGGAAACAGACCACAGTGTTTGCTGAGAAATGTGTTTTATCAGGTTTAAAAACAGAATCTGAATACCAGCTCAGGTATGCAGTGGGTGACAACCAATGTATGAGCAATTTCAGCAGGATTATACGTTTTAAAACATCTTCTGCAGCCATTCCTGGAAAACCCTCTGTTAATAAGCTGAACAGAGAAACTCTTAAAATTACCTGGTTGAAGGCTGAAGCAAATTGTCCAGTGCTTCACTATATGGTTGAGTATAAAGAAGCAGGACTGAAGGGCTGGTCATCAGTACTGACACAAGGACCTCAATGTGAATGTACTTTAACTGTACCTCACAGCACCTGCTATACAGTCAGAGTCTCTGCTGTCTATAAAGACATCACCAGCAAACCTAGTGAGGAAACATCTGTACCTGTGGAAGGTGAGAATCATTTGAAGCTTATGAAACAGACACTTTGTCGTTACCTTTTCCCCTTACCTTTGTTTTGTTTAATTTCACATGGTTTTCTCATGTTCTTTTTAGTCTGGATCATAAACCTCGCAGAGATTAAGAGCTCCAACCTCCTAGAAGTCTTTAAACTCCAAAGATTGAGAAAACCAGTAGAGCTGATAGGCTGGTCAGATGAAGAGAGTGAAATGAGGGGATTCCTCCAGTGTCTGCCCTACATCTCACAACTGAGGTGAGAATTTAGTAGATGTGTAGATATCACAAGGTCCTTGTGCATACTAGATTGTAAAAGGCTGCTTTTTTTGACTCTATCTAGATTCACTCAACCAGAATGTAGATCCCCCGAAGAATGGGAGAAACAAAAGAGGTCATTTCTGTTGAATCTGTCAATGCAAGCTGTTCTCACAGAAACATCAGAAACACTTGAGACAAGTGTGGAAACACTGCTGTCTGTTGATGAATATGGAAGGTCTGATTTTCTGCTGGATCTGTGCTTGCTTGTTAAGGACTATGAGACTCAAACAGGCAGGAGTGTCCTTGCAGCATTACAGCCAATTTATCAGTCAGCTCCTGCAGTCTGGATCATAAACCTCTCAGAGAGAAAGAGCTCCATCCTCCTAGAAGTGCTGAAACTCCAAACAGAGAAGAAACCAGTAGAGCTGATAGACTGGTCTGATGAAGAAAGTGAAGTGAGGGGATTCCTCCAGTGTCTGCCCTACATCTCACAACTGAGGTCAAATTTAATGTGCAACATATCACATCATTCTTTTCATAGTCTCTTTATTTTTATCCAGGGAGTAAATATCATGTACTACATTAAAACTGTATGAGTTGTAAAATAAATGTGATAGAATGTGAACAGTTGTAATTTTTTAGTGGAATTCATGACTGCCATTATCATTCATGCATAATTGTTTCACAGATTTACTTTGCCATTTTTTACATTTAATTTGAAATGTTGTTTTACTCAGATTTCAAGATAATGTATTTGATGGAGGGAAGAAAATGGCAGCTGTCCAGTTTCTGGTCAATCTGATCTATGCAGCATTGCAGTGTGACACAACTACTGGAGAGAATTACACTGAACTGTTCACATCTGTGTGCAGCTACACATCTTTCCCCTTTGATGATGATAATTATTATAAAACTAGACAATGTGATTTCCTGCTGGATCTGTGCTCACATGTGAAGGACTATGAGATTCAAACAGGCAGGAGTGTCCTTCCAGCATTACAGCCAATTTATCAGTCAGCTCCTGCAGTCTGGATCATAAACCTCTCAGAGAGAAAGAGCTCCATCCTCCTAGAAGTGCTGAAACTCCAAACAGAGAAGAAACCAGTAGAGCTGAGAGACTGGTCAGATGAAGAGAGTGAAGTGAGGGGATTCCTCCAGTGTCTGCCCTACATCTCTGAACTGAGGTGACTCTTTAAATCTTTTTTTTTTTTTTTTTTTTTTTTTTTTGTGCAAGTATGTTGTCTGTTCTGATGCTCTTCACTTCTTGCTTATATGGTTAAAGGCATGCTGGTATTTTAAAACTATCTAATTTCAGGGGCCTGGGTAGCTCAGTGAGTAAAAAAAAGCTGACTACCACCCCTGGAGTCATAAGTTCGAATCCAGGGCGTGCTGAGTGACTCCAGCCAGGTCTCCTAAGCAACCAAATTGGCCTGGTTGCTAGGGAGGGTAGAGTCACATGGGGTAACCTCCTTGTGGTAGCTATAATGTGGTTCTCACTCTCGGTGGGGTGCGTGGTGAGTTGAGCGTGGATGCCGCGGAAAATAGCGTGAAGCCTCCACCAGCGCTATGTCTACACAGTAAGGCGCTCAACAAGCCACGTGATAAAATGCATGGATTGACGGTCTCAGACGTGGAGGCAACTGAGATTCATCCTCCGCCACCTGAATTTAGGAGAGTCACTACGCCACCACTAGGACTTAGAGCACATTGCGAATTGGGCATTCCAAATTGGGGAGAAAAGAGGAGAAAAAAATAAAAATGACTAATTTCTTACACTTGTATTACTTAAAAAAAATCCAACATTTCTAATCAGTCTCCACTTCAGCATCTAAAATAATACTTGTTATGTGTAGAGTTTCTCCACCACAGAATCAGGAAGAATCCTTTAAAGATTGGGAAAAAAGAAAGAGATTGTGTCTACTAAATCTTTGTTTGCAAGTGGCTCTCTGCCAAGAGGATACCCTAGAGACAAATATGGAGACATTGCTGTCAACCATGTATGATGGGAAATGTGATTTCCTACTGGATCTGTACTCGCATGTAAAGGACTATGAGAGTCAAACAGGCAGGAGTGTCCTTCCAGCATTACAACCAATTTATCAGTCAGCTTCTGCAGTCTGGTATGTATACCTCTCAGAGAGAAAAGCTGCCTTAATGCTAGAAGTGCTGAAACTCCAAACAGAGAAGAAACCAGTAAAGCTGAGAGACTGGTCAGATGAAGAGAGTGAAGTGAGGGGATTCCTCCAGTGTCTGCCCTACATCTCACAACTGAGGTAAAATTCCTTTTCAGAGACTGGAACATCACATTGTTCTGTTCAATTATTCTGTTTATATTTCAATAAAACAGTTCAAGAAAATTATTTAAAGTTTCACTAAGTATTTTTTTGTTTTGTTTATGTTTCACTGGCCGGTACTAAACATTTTCTAAATTTATTAAAATACACTAGAATATTGAAACTAAGAATATTTTAAGAGGAAAATACCAGTACTTGCATTTCTGAAGTGAATTAATTTAAATTATATTTAAACAGTAGGCTACATGCACATATTATTTGGAGTCCTCCACATGTGTTTTGCTGTATTAACGATTAAGTAATTCATTGATCGCTAATTTCCATGACAATCGATGATGAAAATGTCTGAAAATTGACATCCCTACCTCGCAGAAATACCCTTTTTACAGTTCTATTTGTCGCTCATGATTAATTTATTTTACAACCGAAAGTGTCAAACAATAGAGGAGTTACCAATAAAAAGTGACTTCTTTTGGCTGGTTATGTGATCCCAACACAGGACAGCCACCATGAGGGGAGACCAAAATTTTGTAGACCAGGGTGCCAAACTCATTTTAGGTCACAGGCCAGATTGGATTAAGCGGCATCGCTTGCGGGCCGAAATTTATGTATATTAACTCTCAGTACATTTTCTGTTTTTCATCCCTAAAATGCTCTTGTGTTTTGAACTACTTTCTTCCGCCATGGATTCAGCATCTTGCTTTGGAACAGCCCAAGCCTTCATTGCTAGATCAAAAATGTTACTTTAGAACTAGCAACATAGTCTTTCACTGCTTTTAAGCACTTATTGGAGTAGCAAGTGTGTGTTTTGTGTGTGTGCGTGTGTGTGGGCAGGTTTAAGTGGTTTACGAGGACATTTTTTTAGGTTATAAACTGGTAATTACAAGGGTATTATGCTAAAATGTGGTTTATGAGGACATTTCTAGTGTCCCCATAATTGAAATTGCTTAAACATACTAAACTATGTTTTATTGAAAATTTAAAAATGCAGAAAGTTTTTTGTGAGGGATAGGTTTAGGGTTAGGGTTAGGGGACAGAATCTATAGTTCGTACAGTATAAAAATCATTATGTTTATGGAGAGTCCTCATAATGATAGCTGCACCAACGTGTGTGTGTGTGTGCGCGCACACGTGTGTGCGTGTGTGTGCATAAACGCGTGAGAGAGAAAGACAACAGGCACTACATAATAAGGCACTACTTAATCTTTCCCCACAGTATCTGTCTGAACTTCTCAAACACTACTCCTTGGCCTGAAATTTGAGGTCTTCTGATACTAGTCTACTCGTTGTCCCCAAATTTAAATTAGCCTCAATGGGTGCTAGGGCATTCAGTATTGCTGCTCCTAAACTTTGAAATTCACTTCCTCAGAACCTCCGCAAAATACCTTCTTTCTCTTTTTTTTCCTATGTGGAACTCAAAAGGAGATGTTAGTCTCAGGATTCACTTTCATTGTATGAAAAAAAAAAAAAAGCTGCAGTGAAAGTGAATGGTGACTTTGACTGACATTCTGCCTATTACATCTTTTGTGCTACACAGAAGAAACAAATTAATGTGGGGAACAACATGAAGTTGAGTAAAGATGACAGAAATATATTATATATATATTATATATATATTATAATATATATATATATATATATATATATATATATATATATATATATATTTTTTTTTTTTTTTTTTTTTTTTTTTATCTTTTTAACTACCTGTTTAAGGTTTTGTTAAAGGTATCTGCCAAAACAACAATATCAATGTAAGTCAGTACATGATGGTATTACATATTGCTGCAAAACAAGTGACTGAAGAGAAGGGCGATTATGTAGGTTGTATAAGTAAAAAATAATTATTTGAGTAATAATAACTTTGAGAGACTTCAACTAGTGCTGTGTCATGTGAACAAGTATTTTAGAAATGCTTTGTAGCAAAGAGTTACATAAATGTTAATACACATACTGAAGAAAATATAAAAATGCTTCTCTCAGTCACCAAGATTGAAGATTTAGTGTTGTTTTTCAAAAAAAAAAAAAAAAAAAAAAACGTATCCGGGGGTGCATGCCCCCGCACACCCCTCGACAATAACAGCACACTTCTTTAATTGGTTAGGTTTCTCTGCATACCCAGAAAACAAATCCAGGCGCCTTTGTACTTTGACAGTAAATTCACAGACATAATAAAATCATAAAAAATACTTATATTTAAGTATGCAGTGATAATATGCTTATGTAAATTAATTCAAAAAAATTAAAAACATGATTTTATAGCAGGTAGCCCACTTATTTAGCATTATATGCCTTGGCATTAAAATTTGGCAATACTAATTTGACACATGTGATGGCACCCCTGCCTATGCCCTATTCACTCTGAATGACAGAGCTCTTGATGTGGGCACTCTGAAGGGAGCATGACATTGCTTTATGAATGTACCCTTTGCTAACAGTCTTGTGGAAGCTCCTTCTTGAATGTTTTTTTTTTCACTTTCGTTTGGAACGACACTTCCAGTGGCGTCTTCTGCCCGCAGTGCCCTTTAAGAGTCCAAAAATGCAGTTTGGAAAATGCCCTATGTGTGTGCGTATGTATGTGTATCCATGTGTGTGAGAGTTTGGGTGAGAGCAAAAGAGAGGGAGCGCAAGGGTGCTTTGCATAGATATTAAGTTATTTAGGATAATATAGAAACTGTTGTATTGATCATGTCTTGGGGGTGCATTTACATAAAGGCTCTGTTTATCACAAGTGTCTGTGTATGTTTTTGTGGGTGAGTGCGAGAGAAAGGGAGCACGAGGTTGCTTTCCACATAATTGAAAATAAATTGAGGATATTATAGAAATTGTTTGTCATTCTTGTTTGTCATGCGATTTACTTAACTATATAAAAAAACAAACTGGTTATCTTGCTGTGATAGCCTGAACTGCTCTTTGAAATAATTTGGCGAAGTGATATGGAACCATTACAACTACAACTACTTCGGACACCGGACCTACAACTACTTCATAGTTGTGCATTTACTGAAAAATAATTACACACCTTTGAATGCCCATCAACCAATCAGAATTAAGCATTCAACAGTGCGATGGTATAATTAAATGTTCATTGTATCGAGTATATACTTTTAATGTTTAATTTTTTTACTTTATTTAAATCACCCTTTTTTAATAGTAAAATAATTTGCAAACGTGTATCTTTACTTATTTTACTGTTCTGTTTATTCAGATTTTTTTTTTACTTTATTTGATTTATTGTAACCTTTAGAAATATTTCATTATACACTAAATTATAATATTTTATCATGTCTCTTATTTCCTTAGCTTTTATAAGGATGTATTATATTTTGAAAAGGAGAAGAAATCAGCCTTTCTGTTTCTGCTGGAGCTGAGTGGTGCGGCATTAAAATGGGATACATCTGGAAAAGAGAATTTCAGTAAACTGTTAACATCTGTGTGCAGCTACTCATCTTTCCCCTGTGATGAAAATATTACAAATTCTACTGGTCAGTGCGAATTTCTACTTGATCTGTACACGCACATAAAGGACTATGACACTCAAACAGGCAGGAGTGTCCTTCCAGCATTACAGCCAATTTATCAGTCAGCTCCTGCAGTCTGGACCATAAACCTCTCAGAGAGAAAGAGCTCCATCCTCCTAGAAGTGCTGAAACTCCAAACAAAGAAGAAACCAGTAAAGCTGATAGACTGGTCAGATGAAGAGAGTGAAGTGAGGGGATTCCTCCAGTGTCTGCCCTACATCTCACAACTGAGGTTAGCATTTTATTTTGGGTTTCTGCAGGCATTAAAATTTTAAAGGTGAAGTTTGTCATTTCTGCACTACTAGTGGCACCAAATGGAATTACAAAAATAAAGTATGTTTTCAAACAACCTTTGGCAATACCCCTCAGACTCATCATGCCCACTCTCTGATTCCCAATGAACAAATAAGCAATACTAAATAAAAGGTGATAAACGTTTAACATCATAACAAACGAGACCACTATAACATAAATACACCGGACAAAAAGCTCTGCAGAGTAATCGGCTCGTCCGAAAGCCGCCGGCCTGAACGGCAGCTGGTGTGCGGGGGATCTAGCACAAGAGGTAGAATAGTTCTTGGTAAAGCCGCCTATTCACTGTCTCTGATATTCGCGTACGACTGTCATATTTCTCCCCTAGTGGCAGTCGTGATGAACTCTCATGATGCTCGCAATCATTTTTTTCATGAAGGGATTTTATTCATGAAGGGAGAAGCTACCAAATGTTTACCTAGGACTGACATTACTGAGTGTGATTTTGTTGAGCAGATGAATGACTTAAATGAAATTCATGAATAATATTCACCCAGTATTTATTATTAATAGTATTATTTATTATTAAACCTTTTTATAGTTATTATTATGATATTTAATATCAATAACAATAATAATAAAGCAAATGGAAAGCTGAAATTAATAGATTTTGCTTGTGTAGAAATAAATGACACATGTACACATTTAATCACGTTTACTGTAATAAATAAGCTTTTTGTGATATATTTGCAACGTAAACAATCATTCCTGACTTCTGCGTTCACAATTGTCCAAAATGCTGAAGTAGTTGCCGTTTAGTATAAGTTTTAGGTGAAAATCTATTGATATTTCTCACTTCGCACAGATAGTTTTGCATGAATACATCACATCCGGTCGGGCAGTTGCATATGGTCTTGTTGCACAAAGCTCAAATCGGATCCGAAAATGTGGCATCCGGAGAAGGTCGCAAGCCCATGCAGCTCCCGTGTGATTCTCCGTTGGAAATGACTGACTTCCGGCCTATTGTCTGTTGTTTGCAATGAAAAGGCTGCTTAAATAGTAAGCGTAACGATTATTGATGGCCAGTTCGTGAATTAATCATTCTTTTGAACCGGTTCTTTTTAGTGAATGAGTTGAACCAGTCACCAAATCGGACTGAATCCTTTGAAACAGTTTGCGTCTTGAGTCAACACTGATCCACAAGTTACTCTATCTTAACCTGTCTCTTGGATGTGCCTGACACTACGACTCGAAATAAGCAGATAACCAGGAGTAATATGAACTGGTGATATCTGCTTTTCCTAACTTATTATGGGATTACTTTTGTGCCAGTTGTTTTGAACGTAACTTTTCAAGAAACAAATAAAAATATAAACTGATCATGAATAAAAGCAAACTGAAACTGAAAAAAAAAAAAAAATTATTCAAAGGCAAAATTTACACTTAGTCTTCAAATAAACCGTGTACTTAGAGGCAAGAGCCATGCAGTCTTCAAAGAAAACACATGCAATTCAACAGAATCCAAAGGCTCGAACAGGGGGCACATAAGCGCCATTAGAACTAGGTTTAAATCCCAAGCTGGGTCTGTAGCAGGGTGAGGGGGGTTTAGCCGCCTTGCTTCCCTAAGGAACTTAATGAACAAATCATGTCTGCCTATTGGAGTGCCAGCCTCTGGTGCGTGATAGACTTTGAGTGTTGATGGGGTAAATCCCGCGTCCAGCCGCTCTTGAAGGAATGTAAGAATCTCAGCTATGGGGCAATTAGCTGCTCCGCATGAAAAGCACCAATTTGTAAACACATTCCATTTTAGTGCATACAAGCATCTCGTAGATGGTTCTTTACCGACTAGCGGAGCTTGGGACTTGGAGTACCAGAGGGGACAGTGGGCATTCTCTGCGGAGATGAATATTTCCAAAATCCTCATAACAGTCTGAGGATGAATTCTCCATTCCCCCAGCATCACCCTTGGTGTGACAACAGGTACGCTCCGTAATTGAGATGGCCTGGGACATATGTCGCACACAAGGAGAGGAGATGGCGCCAGGCATGCTGTGGCACACGGTGCTTGAGCCAACACTGAAAAGGTCTCATGTGTAAAAGACCTAATTGAATGATGGTGGATGCTGCCACCATAAATCCCAATACTTTTTGAAACAATTTCAGTGGAAGTGTTTTCCCCAGTTTGAACTGAGACAGACACTGAAGAATGGCCTGAACGAGCTCGCTCGTGAGATGCGCACGCTCGCTCACTGAGTCAAGTCAGTATATTTGTTGGCTGGGAGAGAGCAAGCTCTTTGCCCAGTTGACATTGAGGCCCAGGCTGCTCAGATGTTGGAGCAATAAGTCCCTGTGCTGGTACAACAGAGCCTCTGATTGGGCCAGTAATAGCCAATCATCAAGGTAGTTCAAAATGCGCATGCCACTCCATTTCAGAGGGGCGAGTGCTGCATTAATGCACTTTGTGAACGTGCAAGGTGCCATGAATAATCTGAAAGGCAGGACTTTGATAGTTATTAACATTTTATTGATTCATAAATTAACACAAAGAAAAAAATCAACATATATATATATATATAATCAATCACTTTTAACATTAAACCCCCACTATATCCCCTCAACCTACCAAACTTCCACCCCACCCTGACCCCCCCACGAACACCCCTGTGGTCAATAGAATATAGACACACATAAAAAAAAGAAAGAAAGAAAATACAATAATCAAGGATAATAATAATAATAAAAAAACTAAACTCTAAATTACTCCCTCCACCACCCCTCCTCGAGATTCCCCCAAAAATGCTAAGTAATTGCCCCATTTCTTATTGAAAAAATCCCTAACTCCCATCCTTCTGCTCGACCCCTCCTTGAAGGCAGCCATCCTCCCCATCTCCACGCACCACTCTGGGAATAAGGGTGCTCCATCCGACTTCCATCCCCTCAAAATATCCTGCCTACCAATCATCACACTGGTCAAAACCCAAATTTCTATGAACTTATCCTCCAAATTTATGACCTCCCCATCTCCCAAAATACAGAGTCTGGGGCCGAACGAGACCCGAGCGCCCAACACATCACACACAAAACTTTGCACCTTCAGCCAAAATTCTTGGATCTTACTGCACCCCCAAAAAACATGGGCGGTGTCTCCATCTTATGAATGGCATCACCAGAAGGTGTGTGTGTCCTTAAGACCAAGCCTATACAATTTAGAAGGGGTCCAATAAAATCTATGTAAAATCTTAAATTGCATAAGGCGAACCCTTGAATCTCTAGATGTAGACTTGACGTTTTTTAGAATCCTAGCCAACACTCCCTCCTCCAATATCAAATGTAATTCTTCCTCCCATAATCTTTTGAGGGAATATAAAGCTCTGTCCCCCAGATTCTGAATTAGCAGGGAGTAATACACTGATGCCTCATGCCCTTCCCAAAAGCAGCAATCACCACTCCCAGAGTATCTGCCACTCTAGGGGGGTGCATGCTACTCCCAAAAACAGTGCAGAGCAGGTGGCGCAGCTGTAAATACTTATAAAACTGAGATCTGGGAATCCCAAAATGTTGAATCAAATTTTCAAAAGATCTCAATACTCCACGCTCATATAGGTCACCGAGTGTATTAACCCCACTCACGATCCAATCTGACCAACAGAAAGGGGACATGTTATTGGAGGGTTCAGCCATATACTTGAGGCTATGTTTAAATAAATATCCGAGTTAAACACTCTGGACACTTTTACCATATCGAGTGTAAATGCGAGATAATGGGGTGTGACTTAACTTCTCTAATTAGTTTGATAGAAAGGCTTTGCAGTGGCAAGATAGTGGCAAGAACTTCCTTTTCAATATAAAACCAGGGAGGGGCTCTCTCAGGTGGAAGCGACCAATGAGCCAAATATCTGAGACCGAACGCGTAATAATAAAACAAAATCTTAGGTAGGGCTAGCCCACCTTTGTCAATCGGCCTATGTAACTTGTTGAAATGTAATCTGGGACGCTTTCCATTCCAAATGAAGGACTTCGCTATGCTATCAAATTGCTTGAAGTAAGAGAGGGGGATAGTTGAATTTTTGAATACAAATCATTTTAATAACATTAACCTTCCCAATCATCGATAAATGTGCAATGAAGCCCACCTACCCACATCGCTAAAAAATCTTTTTATTAAAGGGTCAAAATGAACTCTAACTAAATCACACAAATTTGCTGGGAATAAAATGCCCAAATACTTAATGCCCTGTTTGGGCCATTGAAAGGCGCCCGGTTGAAAAGCCGTTACTGGGCAGTATGCAGTCAGAGCTAAAGCTTTGGATTTAGACCAGTTAACTCTGTATCCCGAAAATTTAGAAAAGGAATTGATAATTCTATGGAGGCTAGGCATAGATCTAGTGGGGTCAGAGACGAATAATAAAATATCATCTGCGTAAAGCAAAAGCTTATGCGCCACACCTCCCGCCGTCACCCCAGGAAAATCATCCTCCTTTCTTATTGCAGCTGCTAATGGTTCCAGGGCAAGACAGAACAATAATGGGGAAAGAGGGCAACGCTGCCGCGTGCCCCTATTCAGAGTAAAATAATCTGAAATTAATCAATTTGTTTGTACCGCCGCTACAGGGTGTCTATAAAGTAACTTAATCCATCCAATAAAAGTATTTCCGAACCAATATATTTCCAAAATCTTAAAAAGATAATCCCATTCTACCATATCAAACACCTTTTCAGCGTCAAGTGAGATGGCAGCGACCGGAGACTGATCATTCACTACTGAGCACATGATATTGATGAAACGCCTGATGTTATCAGAAGGGCAGGTCTTTGAATTGATACGCTGTTCCCTTGAATGCGAATCTCAAAAACATCTTGTGAAGTGGCACAATTTGTACATGAATGTATGCATTTTTCAGATCTATCGACGCAAACCAATCCTGTGGGCGGATATGCAATAAGATTAATTTCTGAGTTAACATTTTGAACAGGTGCTTTGCGAGTGCGAGATTCAAATGTCTCAGATTAAAAATCGGCCGAAGCTCGCCACTATTATATATCTTTATAATTTGTAATAGCGGCTGTTAAACACTTTGTAGGCATGACAGTCCAGAACAACCTCTATCACATTCTTTGCAAGAAGGATTTGGATTTCCGTTTGTAACACAGTTGCGTCTTTGGATGCATTTTCTATTGGAGCGTGAGACACAGAAGCAACATTTTGAACAGTAATTTGAACACAATTTTTACCAACAAACAGGAGTGGGGAAGAGGGAAACAACACTGTGTGTCTCTAAGCGAGCCTTCTTCGGGACAGGTCCAGAAGGAACAGCAGGCTCTGCATTTTGCTTAACAGGGTAGGGCTCGTCAGGAGTGCTTTTGCTGAGTGGGAGGGTTTTTCCCGTTGGCGCAGGACTCGCTCTGAGGCGGCTGCCTCCGTTTGGGCCACGGCTTACGTGGCTTCACTGGCAGCTCGGCGACGACTTTAAGCGATGCTGAGGTGGCAGGCCTGGGGTTCTTCACTGGGCGCTGACTTGATACAGAGTGGGAGTGAGCCATTTGAGAGGAAGAACTGCCCCACCTAGGCAAAAAGAGACACCGGAGCATAGAGAAGAGCATCTTTCTCTGTGTCACACATTTCCGTGAGGGTCAGCCAGATGTGGTGATCCAGGACCACCAGGTTTCCCATTGATTTACCAATGGCCTGTGCGGTGACTTTCGTGGCTTGAAGCACTAGATCCATAGTGGTGCGGAGCTCTTTGAATGTCTCTGTATCTAAGCCCTGCTCATCCATCTGTTTGAGGAGGTTAGCCTGAAATATCTGGAGCACCGCTATCGCATGGAGTGCTCAACCAGCACTGCTGCCATGTAAGCTCTTCCAGCCAGTGCGGACGTTAATCAACATGGCTTGGAAGGATGGGCGGGGCGTGATTTCCACGCCCTGGTATTCGCCGGGGAGAGATGTGCTGCTACCGCCTCTTCCACAGGGGTTAGTTGGGCATAACCCTTCTTATCTGCGTGGTCCACTTTGGTGAGGACAGCAGATCTGCTGTGCGGATCTGCCAGGTCTTGGTCAGTTCGTTATGAACCTCCAGGAAGAATGGAAAAGATCTGCGGGACGCGTTCGCTTGACGACGTCCGGAATGCAGGAATCTCTCATCCAGGCGAGACTTTTCCAATTCTTCCGTAGGGGACCACTCACAAGGACACAAAGCATCTTATTTATTATTTATTGCTACAGTATATATGTTATTTTCTAAATCTTTAAGACTAGTTCACATACTGAATAAGTTTAAACTCTAGGAGTTTATTCACAAAGTTTTCTTGAGTGCTGTGATCATTATCCCTAGTGATAGTCACACCTAAATATTTCACAGAAGCCTTGGCAGGGATATTATACAAAGAACCAGAGTCACAGCTGTGAATTGCTGTGGAATATGAAATTGTGTTCAGTTGTATCAAATGCTTTCCTGAAATCCAGGAATAAAATATACCTATCATCTTCTATTCATTCTTGATAATCTAAGATGTCTAAAACTAGTCAAATGTTATTATATATTGATCTTCCTTTCATAAAGCCAGACTGTGATTCACTGATTATTTGGGCTAAACCCTTCTTGAGTCTATTGGCAAATATACAGGTTGAGAGCTTTGCATCACTATTAAGTAAGGTAATAGGGCAAAGATTATCTATATGTTTAGCATCTTTGCCTGGTTTGGGTATAAGAACAATCAGCCCTTGTTTCATAGTTGATATTAGGGAATTGTCCTTAATACATTCAAAATTTGAAATAGTGGCTCCCTTAGCTCCTCCCTAAAAATTCAGATGTGAGGTCATCAGGGCCTGGGGATTTCCCAAACGATAATTTACATATGGCCTCATCAAGCTCCTCTATCTTGATATCCATTTCACATAAGTCTGTAAAATTATTATCTATTTGCTGTATATTAGCATGAACTCTGTCAAAAAAGGCAGAGCAGTCCGTTGCAGAGACCGATGAGCTGTATAACAAGCAATAGAATTGAAACAGCTCAAAAGTTGTGGATTGTGGACATTCATTAACAACTCCAATAATATACAGTGAATTTATAGTATTTTTTTTTCCTGTCACTTCTTTTCAAGTCTACAAAAATATGATATGTAAACAGAAATCTACATGATCGAATAAACCAGCATTGAATTTCCAATAACCCTTATTATGTGATTTCCTTTTGCTAGAATGAAATGACAGAAAATACAGCAGTGATCTTTTGAAGGTGCAGCTGAGATAGAGGTATCCTTAATGAAATCAAGTAAATTGGAATTCAACCAGTAGTCAATTCTGGATTTACAATCAATGTTGGGTAACTTTACTTTTAAAAGTAACTCGTTAGAATATTGCATTACTCCTTAAAAAAGTAACTTAATTAAAAAGCATTTTTTAAGGAAAGTGTTACTTTACTTTTGCATAACTGTTTTCTCACAGCCACTTTCTCTTCTGCAATGCTATGCATTCCATACAAATAAGCCATGCATTGCATACAAGAGACATTACAGGTCATGCTAGCTACTGTACAACACTCATGTCAAAACAACATAGTAAACAAAGATATTTAGAAAGTAGGTCTTCACATCATATTTATAATAAAGAATCAATAACATGAATATGCATGATTTGTTTTCCCATCAACATGGCAGCCAATATGAATAATGAAGGATAACCACTGTCTTACCTAAAGCAGCAAAGTCCAACACTTGAACCTGCATCATACAGTATGTCATTATACGTGGTGCCCATCGACAATGCCAGAGACAACTTAAGATGTTATTCAGAAGTCAGGATAAAATTCATTGGGGAATGCCAGTCTAACATGTTCAGGGAATAAGTCTGATGAATATAAGAATATTTTTCACTTGTCATCTCAGTGCACGCTTGTTTTGAATTGGTCCACGGTGCGTACAGATGCCACAACTTCAATGGTGCATTTTGATACAAATTGAATAGTTTTTAATGCTACCAAAATGTCATAAAACAGTTTGTTTCATGAATCAAACTACTTGTTTATTATTAAACAAAAATATAGAATATTTTTAGAAACTAAGACATTTTTTCTGCATATACAATCGATGTAGAACTTTGCTCGGAGCGACTTATCCTGAGTCTTTTCTCATCCCATTCTCCTAGTTACAGGGGAGCTTTAACATGGAGCAGTTTGGCTGAATAAGTCAGTGAATTGAGCAAGTATTTCACCCTGTGTATCTTGTCATGTTCAGTGGAAGACTAGTCTTATAATCCCTCTGCCTAAACACGTTTTCTGATTTTTTTAATGCAGTGTGTATTAACACATGAATCAACCACGTTTCACTCAAACAAATGTTGACCTCATATTACTTTAAAACACGAAATGCGCATGCATGTTAGCGAGTTGATTGACAGGAGATGTCTGTATCTAAAAGTTGATTGGCTCTTTTACCTGCAAGGTGGGACTTCCTTTCTTCATCAATTGACTGTTGGATACGAGAGCTTCTTTGTTGGGCGTTCCAATTTCTCCCATTCATCTAAATAGAAGTGACTCGTCTCTATATGCCAAATAGTCTCTGGCTTCACACTCTATAGAAATACAATGCCAATCATGCACTATGTCTCCTCCCCGAAGTTTGCACACTTTTACTCCTAATTTCTCACAATACAGGGACAGTAGAAAGGGACAATTTGACAGGGATTTTCATTATGTTATAATTATATATTAATACAAATCTCAAACCGCCTAGTTTGAAAAAACAAAATAATAATAGTAACAGTAGGGATCAGATTCCAAATAGAGGAGGGATTGTTAATAAAGTTCATTATCCAATTTACTTTGAAGGTGTTCAAAGTGGCAAAATCAAGAAAGTTTAACCCCCCATTCTCAGTAGTTCATTATTACAGGTTTTATTTTTCCATACAAAGTTAAGGAGAATTTTATAAATTTTCTTAGTAATGATGGTGTCAACATTCAGAGAGAGAACAGCATATGTTAACCTTGGCAGACCCTCTGCTCTAGCTAGTAAGATTCTAATTCTTAAAGAGAGATCTCGCTGGATCCACAAATACAGCCTTTTTTGTGTACTCTCAATTAATGGATTGAAATGTAAAGAGCATCTTTCTAATTCATTTCTCATTGTAACAATTCCTAAAAATGAAACCTGATCTTTTATCTGAATAATACAGATTTCAGAAATATTACACTTTCTGACAGACATCAAAAACAGGCCTGACACTTTGGAAAATTACTGGATATACGGTAGTGCTAAAGCAACTAGGTTAGCATCTTGCACAAAAAGAGTAGTATCATCAGCCAACTGACTGATGCGTATCTGTTTGTCAACAATAGAGATACCACAGAGACCACTATTGGACTGCAAACCTGCAATTTCAGATATTTCCTCCAAAGACATGAAATCAAAATGATGGGTTTGAGATAATTTCAGGATCAGGCTATCTTCTAAAGCTCTTCTTGTTTTTGGCCATATTTGCCCCAACTCTTCTTAATTAGTGATTAACTCTTTAATTTTTTCTTTAACTTGTTGTAATTCTAAAAGTTAACTGTTAAGTTTCCACAAAGAGGCTTTGCTATGTCCTGGTGCATAATCTGCTGTTAAAGGGGTATTAATAAAGATAGTTTTGTGATCTGTCAAGGGAGTACATTGAATGCCAACAGGTCATAATTGGACATACATCTTGATATGAGCCAATAATAAATACGAGATTGCCTTGACTCAAAATTGTAGAGAATCTTTCTCTCCAAATGTCCACCAAATCAAACGTATCTATTACGGCTAATAGTGCTGGGCAAGAACAAGCCATTGGGTGGATATCCATCCAAAGAATTGTCAAAAGTTACATTAAAATCTAGGATAAAAGATGCATTAGGGAATTTATTCAACCAATATGTATACTTCTCATCTAATTTGTCAAAAGATATTTAATTATCCAGTGAAGTGTTGTACCCATATATGCTGCCCAGAATTACTGTTTGTTGATTCAATGAAATCACAAAAAAAAAATAAAAGTGACCCAAACTATCAGAATCTGGAAAAATGGTCGGAGGTCGGAGGTTTTGCCATCTTTTCACACATTTTCCCACTGAGAGCATGATGAAAAGATAACTTTTATGCGGCAAGAAGATTTTTCAGCAGTAGAATGAGGCCCCAATCAAGGAGCGATGTTAACTCCGTGCGGCAGCTTTGCAGCGATGCTTGGCGAAACCTGGCTGAAGAGTTTGATGATTATTTGCTTCACATTCTCTTCTGCTTTCTCCAGAATTCCAGCACAGGCAGATTCCACCTTCTCTTGTAAGCATCCAAATTGTTAGACCTTTCATGAAGTTTGGCATTCTCTTTCTCAAGTTTTTCCATTTTCTTTTCGAGTCCTTCAGTTTTTTCAGTCAAACTCTTTACCTGCTCACCGTGGTATTCCAAGGAGTTGATTATTTGTTTAATTGAAGCTGTGTTCTCAATGATCGTTTTTTTCAACACCCTGGATTCGGCATAGAGTATCTTTGTGTATGGCCTCCATTCTCTGCATGAATCTCAGAGTATTGAGGACTGAGCTGCGAAAGCTATGCCCCTTTATAAAAAAAATTATATGCTGAAATTTTAAAATGTAGCACACATACCATAATTTACATTACCCTTCTATGGCTGTTTGCCAGAAAGAATAAAAAATCTAGGTATTTTATAGGTGTTTGTGATTGACAACTTTTAAAATACATCACTTATCTATGATAATGTAAACAACACATGAATCTGATTTAAAAAAATAAATAAAAGGGTGACATGATTACAGAAATTAAAAGATGAAAAAGTTATTTTCAATATCATGATGAAACAATTACATTAAAATCAGTTCATGTGTAGGGTCTAAATTTCCCTTAATGCCGACTGAGAGAGTTATTGTTGTGCATTAAAACATGTTCAAAACAATGCAAGGAATGCAAAAAAAACAACAACAAAAAAAAAAACCCTAAAAAGCAGGGTCACTTGGCGCGTCATGTCCTGTACAATAGAGGTGGTAGAGCAGTTGTTTGGTACAGGGGCCACATCGGGCTTCAAATGAATAATTCAAACAAAAATGAAAATTCTCTCATCATTTAGTCACCCTTATGCCATCCCAGATGTGTATGACTTTCTTTCTTCAGCAGAACATTAAGATTTTTAGAAGAATATTTCAGCTCTTTTGGTCCATACAATGCAAGTGAATGGGTGCCAACATTTTGAAGCTCCAAAAATCACACAAGTCAGCATAAAAGTAGCCTAATCCATGTGACTCCAGTGGTTAAATCCATAACTTCAGAAGTGATATGATAGGTGTGGGTGAGAAACAGATCAATATTTAAGTACATTTTTACTATAAATTCTCCTCCCTGCTCAGTTAATCTCCACTTTAACTTTCACATTCTTCTTTTGTTTTTGGTGATTCACATTCTTCATGCATATCGCCCGCTACTGGGCAGGGAGAAGAATTTCTAGCAAAAATGGACTTAAATATTTATCTTTTTCTCACATATAACTTATGAAGTCATGGATTTGACCACTGGAGTCATATGGATTACTTTTGTGCTGCCTTTATGTGCTTTTTGGAGCATCAACATTTTGGCATTCGTTCACTTGTATTGTATGGACCTACAGAGCTGAAATATTTTTCTAAAAATCTTAATTTGTGTTCAGCTGAAGAAAGAAAGTCAAACACATCTGGGATGGCATGAAGGTGAGAAAATTATGAGAATTTTCATTTTTGGGTGAACTATTTCTTTAAAGGTGCAGTATGTAACAATTTTCATGTAATATTCGCCTTTTTTTTTTGCCAATGTGTGAACGGCTTGTAATGCAACTTAAAAAATGAGCCCTTCCCGGACTTCCTAGGTTGCCTATTAAAGCCTGTAGACTGATTTTCATGCAAAGGGAGTGGGTTGCTTTTACCGGGAAAATCCAAAGGATGTGACATTTATGCGCATTTCCGAGAGCATTGACTCAGTGCTTCCGCTATTTAACAGTGTCAAAAGACAGTCTGCAACACTAGGTAACGTTATCTTAGAGATGGAATCCAGCAAACGTCCGGTGAACTATCCTATTAAGGCTTGTTGGCATAAAACATCTGTGATGCTTCATTCTTGTCTGATATATTAGTCCTTTAAAATGAAATGAGTAAACCGAATGTGTGAACTCTCCCTACACTCCGACAGTGCGATCTCTGTGTAGGACACAAAATTCTAAAATCACATTATATTATTAAAAATCACATTTTAATGATTAAACATTAAAATGGCACTGATCTGCAGTGAATTAAATAACATTGGGTTACTTGTTCATCATATTCATCTTCATGTATGAATGTAAAGTATATAATATGCACTTCCTCTGCTTTTAAAAATAGTGATGATGCATGTTTGAGAATGTTACATTTTAATTTACATGGTCTTAAAAAGGTCTTAAATTGAACTTCATGAAACCTTCAGAAACCCTGTTTCTTTTTCTGTTTCAAAGATAAAAAATATATTTGTGCATCATTTTATAATTTTTGGATGTTGGGTGCAAATGAATAAGTAGTCAGTGTAATATTTTATCAACAATAGTCCCTTTAGAACTTTAGAGAGGTGCTAATGTTGGTTTGTTTTGCATAATAATGCTTGTTTGACAGTTGCTGTGCAAATAATATGAAGCATCGGATTAATTCAGGCAGGTCATGTTAGTCAAGCTCCTAGTTACACCTGCAGCGCCTGCAGTCTCTCCTGAACGCCGCCTGAGGTCGCCATCTCCAGAGTACCCTCCCTTCACGAACTACATTTCCCATAATCCCCTGCTCAGACTGATTACACTCTCACCTGTTTCATATTATCTCTGACTATTTAAGTTCCCTGTTTACAGCATTCAGTGCAAAGTCTTGTTCTGCAATTCTGAGCGTTATTACAATTCCTGTTTTCACTCCTGCCTGTTCATTGTATTTCCCAGCCTGCTTGTGTGTTTTTGGACCTATTGCCTGTTTACTGGATTACTCCTCTGTCTCTCGGATTTACTTGGTTTGCATTTTTTGGACTGTCTTCCTGTGTACCAAACCCTTGCCTGCTTTTTCATTTATCCTTTTATTTGCTACTTTGTTGTACTATTTATACTGTTATTAAACTGCACCAGGATCTTAACTGCCCCGGAGTATTTGCTACACTCCTAATCAGCAGATCATGAAGTCTACTGATAAAAATTAGACAAATATCAGAGGAGTTCTTTTCAAGACCCCTGTTATTTCTCTCAGCTGCCTCTCTATTGCTTGGATGCAATCTGCTCTTAACATTCTCCTCGATTTTCAGCTCTACCTCATCTGACGGCCCTTTGACTCTAGTCTGCTTAATATCTGGTTTGATAATCTGTGTTCTTAATGTGTTTTTAGGAATTCCAGAATGGCAATCCATTGTAAATCTATATACACTGTGTTATTATACCTTGTTCTTGAATGACCAATTTGCTAATTACTTGAAGTTAAATCAACTGTCCATTCAGTGAACATGCAAATGAAATGTTCACTAAGTTGTAATGGAATTTTGCTGGATCTGTTCTGTTACCTCTGGAGGGTTTATTCTTTGCTCTTCTTGCTCTTTCATGTATGAGTGCATGGATGGACAGGGAGTTTTTCCAGAACAAAACCCATACTACCTACAGATTGCTTCAAATTGTCAATACATTTTAGATTATATTTTATTTGATGGAAGTGGTCCTGGCTGAAATGTAGTTTTTCTGAGCTAGATTTAATCTTTATTATAAATGTATTAACATATGAATGCATTAATGCAACACCATAACGAGAACAAGCATGAATAAATAAAGGAAAGAGATGACTACATGAAAGTGCAGAATGCTGACTGAGTGCACATACCAAATTCATCAACAGTACCATCAAAACAAATTACAGTCATGAAAAAGAAAGTACACCCTCCTTGAATTCTATGGTTTTACATATCAGGACATAATAAAAATCATCTGGTCCTTAGCAGGTCTTAAAATTAGGTAAATACAACCTCAGATGAACAACAACACAACACATTACACTGTGTCATGATTTATTTAACAAAAATAAAACCAAAATGGAGAAGCCATGTGTGAATATCTAAGTACACCTTATGATTCAATAGCTTGTAGAACCACCTTTAGCAGCAATAACTTCAAGTAATCGTTTTCTATATGACTTTATCAGTCTCTCACATCGTTGGAGGAATTTTGGTCCATTTTTCTTTACGTTGCTTCAGTTCATTGAGGTTTGCGGGCATTTGTTTATGCACAGCTCTCTTAAGGTCCCGCCACAGCATTTCAATCGGGTTGAGGTCTGGACTTTGACTGGGCAATTGCAACACCTTGATTCTTTTCTATTTCAGCCATTCTGTTGTAGATTTGCTGGTGTGCTTGGGATCATTGTCCTATTGCATGACCCAATTTCAGCCAAGCTTTAGCTGTCAGATAGATGGCCTCACATTTAACTCCAGAATACTTTGGTATACAGAGGAGTTCATGGTCGACTCAATGACTGCAAGGTGCCCAGGCCCTGTGACTGCAAAACAATCCCAAATCATCACCCCTCCACCACCGTGCTTGACAGTTAGTATGAGGTGTTCGTGCTGATATGCTGTGTTTGGTTTTCGCCAAACGGGGCGCTGTGCATTGTGGCCAAACATCTCCACTTTGGTCTCGTCTGTCCAAAGGACATTGTTCCAGAAGTCTTGTGGTTTGTTCAGATTCAACTTTTCAAACCTAAGCCGTGCTGCCATGTTCTTTTTAGAGAGAAGAGGCTTTCTCCTGGTAACCCTTCCAAACATACCATACTTGTTCAGTCTTTTTATCATTATTGTATGGTCATGAACTTTAACATTTAACATGCTAACTGAGGCCTGTAGAGTCTGAGATTTAACCCTTGAGTTTTTTTTAAATTTCTCTGAGCATTGCACAGTCTGACCTTCGGATAAATTTGCTGGGATGTCCACTCCTGGAAAGATTGGCCACTGTCTTGAATGTTTTCCACTTGTGAATAATCTTTCACACTGTAGAATGTTGGACTTTAGATTGTTTGGAAATGGCCTTATAACCTTCCCCAGACTGATGGGCAGCAGCAATTGCTTCTCTAAGATCATTGCTGATGTCTTTCCTCCTTGGCATTGTGTTAACACACACCTGAATGCTCCAGACCAGCAAACTACTAAAACTTCAGCTTTTATAGAGGTGGTCACACTTGCTGATCATCAATTAATCAAGGGCATTTGATTAGCAGCACCTGACTGCTACTAAGCCTCTTAATTCCTATGGAAGCAATAAGGGTGTACTTAGTTTTTCACACATGGCTTCTCCATTTTGGCTTTATTTTTGTTAAATAAATCATGACATGGTGTAATATGTCATGTGTTGTTGTTCATCTGAGGTTGTATTTACCTAATTTTAAGACCTGCTGTGGACCAAATGATTTTTATTATGTCCTCATACGTAAAACCATAGAGTTCAAGGAGGGCATACTTTCTTTTTCACATGACTGTATAATGCTATTAGAACACACATTTCATATATCACAATACTTTTTTACTGCAGTGGCCTTTGTCTCCTGTTTTTTATTTGTATTAAACATGAGGAAATTGTTATTAGAAAAATGTAGTGTATCACTCTGAGCACTGTTTTTTTTTTTCATCTCACCTATCTAATAAAATATCTGTTTGTGTAGATTCACTTCACCAGAGAAGGAAACCTTTGAGGAATGGGAGAATAGAAAGAGATTGTTTGTTTTAAATCATTGCCTGCAAGCTGCTCTTCACCAAAAAGAAGCCATAGGAAAAACTATGGAGACACTACTGTCATCTGTGTATTATGAGAAATCAGATTTCCTGCTGGATATGTACTCGATTGCAAATGAATATGAGACTCAAACAGGCAGGAGTGTCCTTCCAGCCTTACAGCCAATTTATCAGTCAGCTCCTGCAGTCTGGTATATAGACATCTCAGAAGGAAAGAGCTCCATCCTCCTGGAAGTGCTGAAACTCCAAACAGCGAAGAAACCAGTAGAGCTGAAACGCTTGTCACTGGTAGAGGGTGATTTTAGGGGATTCCTCCAGTGTCTGCCCTACATCTCTGAACTGAGGTAAAACTTTGACACAAATCAACTAAAGTATTTTAACTTGTATGTTTGGCAACTGATATTGTTGGATTTTATTTAATCATTTATGGTTTGTTTGGCACAAAACTCCACAGAAAAAGACACATTTGCTAGTGGAATTTGTACACCAAATAGTGTTGTTTTATTTCTTGATTCAGAATGAGAAATTTAGCAACTCTGAATGGGTTGGCTTAAAATATTAGGCCAATGCCGTGGTTCTCAGACTTTTCTGGCTAAGTACCAGCTTCAAATCAGACCAATCAAGTACCACCTTATCAACACTAATATATATATATATATACAGTTGTGCTCAAAAGTTTGCATATCCTGGCAGAAATTGTGAAATTTTGGCATTGATTTTGAAAATATGACTGATCATGCATCACGTCTTTTATTTAAGGATAGTGATCATATGAAGCCATTTATTATCACATAGTTGTTTGGCTCCTTTTTAAATCATAATGATAACAGAAATCACCCAAATGGCCCTGATCAAAAGTTTACATACCCTTGAATGTTTGGCCTTGTTTTAGACACCTGTTAAGGCCAAACATTCAAGGGTATGTAAACTTTTGATCAGGGCCATTTGGGTGATTTCTGTTATCATTATGATTTAAAAAGGAGCCAAACAACTATGTGATAATAAATGGCTTCATATGATCACTATCCTTAAATAAAAGACAGTTTTTTTGCATGATCAGTCATATTTTCAAAATCAATGCCAAAATTTCACAATTTCTGCCAGGGTATGCAAACTTTTGAGCACAACTGTGTGTGTGTGTGTGTGTGTGTGTGTGTGTGTGTGTGTTTGTGTATATATATATATATATATATATATATATATATATATATATAAGAAATATCTTGCATGCATAAGTATTCAACCACTGTGTTGTGGAAGCTGCCAGGTTTCACCGATGAAAGAAATTGCCCTAATGAGGACACAATTACTTTACCATTGGCATCCACCTGTGCATCATTAAAGTTGCAATCACAGAGCATTCCACAGAAGTTAGAGGAGGACGAGCAGCAAGTCCTGTTCAATGCGCCGTATGGGCCCAACCGGACTTGGTTCTCGGATCTGATGCTCCTGGCAGCTGCACCTCCCTGGCGCATTCCTCTGAGGCAGGACCTTCTCAGGGGCAGGGCACGCTCCAGCACCCACGGCCAGACCTCTGGAATCTCCATGTCTGGCTCCTGGAAGACCTAGCGGGTCATGTAATCTTGAGACCCCAGCCTGGTTACGTGCCCAAAGTTCCCACCACTCCTTTTTGGGACCAGATGGTGAACCTTTAAGTGCTCCCTTCAGAGGAAGAAGACCCAGCCTTGTCGTTTCTGTGTCCAGTTCGCACCCTGTGCATCTATCTGGACCGCACACAGAGCTTTAGATGCTCGGAGCAGCTTTTTGTCTTTTTTGGAGGATATCAGAAGGGGAAAGCTGTCTCAAAGTAGAGGCTAGCTCATTGGATTGTGGATGCCATTTCTCTCGCATAACAATCTCAGGACTTGCTGTGACCCTTGGGAGTCCGGGCGCACTCTATTAGAGGTGTTGCGTCCTCCTGGGCACTGGCAAGGGGGGGCCTCTCTAGCAGACATATGCAGAGCTGTGGGTTGGGCTGCACCCATTACTTTTGCAAGATTTTATTACCTACACATAGAACTGGTTTCGACCCGAATGTTACGCGGTAACAGCAGGTAGACCGGGTGGCCGGTTGGGTGTATCGCTTGCATTGTGACTTTCCCCTTTTTCAAAAGGTGATAATGTGCGCCTTTTTGTCCACAACACCACTATTCGGTGACAAACTCGGCGAAGGAGTAACGGCACCAGGCCCAATACTCATGGTATGCCCCTTTTCAGGTGAGCCCGTGTGCTCGGGCTCAGTGCTCCCATGCGTGGTGAATCGCCCTTGGTAATCCTGTATGATGAGTTTCCAATAATAAAAAATGCATAGATTAGGGAAAGGGTACAAAATAATATCCAAATGTTTGGATATCCCAGTGAGCACAGTTGGATCAATAATCAGGAAGTGGAAGCTGTACCACACCACCCAGGCACACCAAGAAAAGGCCGTCCCTCAAACCTCAGCACTCTTACAAAAAGGAGACTTGTGAGAGAAGACATAGAGAGGCCAACAATCACTTTAAATTAGCTACAGAATTCAGTGGCTGGGAGTGGAGTAATGGTGCACCAGTCAACCATATCAAGAGCACTGCATAATGCTGGCCTGTATGGGACGGTGGCAAGAAAGAAGCTGTTACTCAAAAAGTACCATCTGAAAGCACGTTTGGAGTTTGCCAGAAAGCATGTGAGTGACCCAGCTGCGATGTGGGAGAAGGTTTTGTGTTCCGATGAGACCGAGATAGAGCTTTTTGGCCAAAACTCAAAGTGCTATATGTGGTGCAAACTTAACACTTCCTATGCCTCAAGACACACCATCCCTCCAGAGAAGTATGGTGGTGGCAGCATCATGCTGTGGGGATGCTTCTCATCAGCAGGGACTGGGCATCTTGTTAGAATTGAAGGAAGAATGGATGGAGCAAAATATAGGGAAATACAGCAAGAGAACCTGCTTCAGTCCACTAAAAAACTGAAGCTTGTGAGGAAATTCACCTTTCAGCATGACAATGATCCAAATCACAAGGCCAAAGCAACATTGGAGTGGCTCAAGAACAAAAAGTTAAATGTCCTACAGTGGCTCAGTCAAAGTCGTGATCTAAATCTTATTGAGAATCTGTGGCACTATTTGAAAATTGCAGTCCACAAGCGTCACCCAACTAACCTGAACAACCTGGAGCAAATCTTCCATGAATAATGGGCCAAATTCACTTTGTCACTGTGTGCAAAGCTGGTACATATGTACCCCAAAAGACTTAAAGCAGTTATTGCAGCAAAAGGTGGCTTGACCAAATATTAATGTCTGGGGGTTGAATACTTATGCAAGCAAGATATTTCAGTTTTTTATTTTTCATAAAAATATTTCCCAACAAAAAACTGTGACACCTTAAAATAATTGATTTTGAGTTTCAGTGTTTTAAAAAAAAACATCAATCAAAATGAAATTTCAGTGTACCATTTGTAATTTGGTAATATGAGAGAATTGGTCAGGGGTCTGAATACTTTTTCAAGGTACTGTATGTGTATATATATATATATATATATATATATATATATATATATATATATATATAATTATTTGCATCCCACATTGCAGTAGAATGTGGGTGCAAAAAGCACAAAGCTATATTAAAATTGTAAAATGATCATAAATTTGAAATAAAACAAAATTACAAAAACAAATTGTGAAATATTTGTATTGTAAATTCAAGCCTTGTCCTCTTGACAAGACATCACATTAGACCAGTGGTTGTCCAACTGAGGTATGAGTACTAGGGCTGAACGGTTAAATTTGCAAAATAACGTAGTGCGATTTTCAAACCGCAAGGGCTGCGATTGAATTAAATAAATAGTCTACATGCACTATACGCTGCGCTTACTGTGTGTGCAGCTCTTTTCTCTATAGTGTATTACACATGCTCTAAGCACGTGTGAGGCTAATGTGCTGAGTGTGTCATATTTACAGTGCTCTAGATTCACTAATTGCACAATTGCTTGATTCTTAATGTGCTTGGTCACTTAAAGGTACTATTTAAATCAAAAGTAAATTTATAACACTGGGTTTTGTGGAAAGATGCAGTGGATGACAGCATTTATCTGAATTAAAAGGCCCTTGTTAACTCAACTACAAACAGAAACATCTTCCTTCAGTGTAATGCCAAAATAAAAGCTTCTGTCCCACTCGGCTCTTGCGCTGCGGCCAGTGGATGAGTTGTGCGGGAGAGTTGGTCCTGCTCCACTCTAGTGGTGCACGGTTTAATCTGGTAGTGCCTTTTCATCATACTTTTGGAGTATTTGGTGTTTTCCATGCACAGCAGTAAATTACTTATTAAGTGCTTAATAAATAAGAGTGGGGCGATTGGCCAGCCCAATGCTCGACAGGCCCACCGGGAAAAGTCCCGGTGTGCCAGATGGCCAGTCCATCACTGTACTTCTGTCTTATAGTTGCAATATCATTGACTGATGCTTTTTAATAGGGCTGTGTCGATACAATCAAATATCAATATTTTGCTAAACTTTTTCTCACAATATTGTATCGATATTTTAGATCCATATATCGATATTTACATTCAACTATTCATGCATTCATATCATATCCAGCATTTCAATAAAGAAGCAGCCGGTTGTCTACATAAGTGTAAACTCTGAAAATGGTGTTCCTCAGTGCAGTCATAGACGCTTTTGAGGCACGAGAAAGACTGCAACTGAGCCTGTTTCTCTCACGGACTTGCGGGCACTCTCTCACGCGTTTGGCACTACTAGGGCAAAGGTATTGATTTCTCACTTTAATCGCGATCTTCATTTGAACGATTCTGATGTCGATTGTTAAAATCCCAAGATTGCTATTTTATTCTATGTGCAACCATCTACAAAGTGCGTTAATCACTTGCATATGCAACTAAAAATGTCAGTAGTTAGCCTCTGGCTGGTAATTTTTCAGATTTTACTAACCAGTGTTGAGTAGTGGCGAAGATTAGCTCTGAGATCTTACTGTGTTGAGAGTAAAAATTTGGTTTTAATTGTTCCATGTAATGTGAGTTTAAAGACGAGATCCATGCATTCCATTTCTCATTGAATAATATAATTAATATCCTTTCTGTTCTTTACAGTCAGTTGGTGCTCAAAAACAACAAAAGAAACATTCAATTCTAATGATATATAGCAAGGATGGTGTAAAACCAGTTGATCAAAACACCTCTGTCAAAGTCCCTTCCACTGGTCTTAAAGAAACAGTACAGTTTTGGCACTTGTTCTACATATCAGTGTAAATATTTGTAAATAGACATTTGCCGATATTCAATAATAAGGTATACCATGATAATTAACATGCACAATATTGTTATCGTTAGCAGTAGTGTAGTGCAAACGGCAGTGGCCCACCCGCAAGAGAGGAGGTGGTGCCCCTCGAGAATTAGCACCAAAATAAAAGTTCCATTGTTTCACGTAATTGTTTAATATTAGCTAATAAGCTTTGGCCTATTTATTTGTGTCTAACTTTAGGTAGCCTTTAGATTTGCATCTAACAGTCAAAACATTGGAATTATAACTGATACATGCCTAAATGAATTGGCATTGAAAACTTGTGAATCTGAATCAAATCATAATGTATTAAGTTGTGATATACTGTATATATCGTGATGTATCACGATATATCTAATCATGACGTGTATCTCAATATGTATCGTATTGTGAGGTGCTGGCAATACCCAGCCCTTCTTTTTATCAAAGTGACTTATAAGAAAGTTAATTTATAATGTTGCAACATTAAAGAGGGTGAAGAAATATGACATTTGAGAAATTATTATTCTTAATCTGTTAATGAATTTATAATTCCCATTGTGACAATAAAATTTCTTGCTACAGTATACTTAAGAATTGCATTTATCATATAAAATGATACATGTTCCTAGTTCTTAAAAGCTTTACTTTATATTTAAAGGGATTGTTCACCCAAAAATTAAAATTCCCCCATCATTTACCATCATGCCATCCCAGATGTGTATAATTTTCTTTCTTCAGCAGAACACAAATTAAGATTTTTAGAAAAATATTTCAGCTCTGAAGGTAGGAAAGGCATCCGGCATAAAACCTGTGCTAAGTCAAATAAGCGGATTACGGATGGTCCGCTGTGGCAACCCCTAACGGAAGCAGCCGAAAGAAAAAGATGATGATGATCAAGTGGATGGTGATCAGCAATTTAAAGCTCCAAAAAGTTTTATTGGACCTACAGAGCTGAAATATTCTTCTAAAAAGCATTGTTTGTGTTTAGCAGAAGAAAGAAAGTCCAACACATCTAGGATGGCATGAGGGTGAGTAAATGAGAAAATTTTCATTTTTGGGTGAACTATTCCTTTAAGCTATTGTGACACACTTTCAAATAACTGATGCTTTGGAATGGGTAAATAAGCTGTTTACAATGCCTAGCTAAGTGCTAAAACATGCTAGTGTAACGGTAGCCAGCTAGTAGGTAGCTGTGCAGTGTGTAAACCTCACTCCTCTGGCCTCAAGAGGCACACTAGCGACTGAAGCTTAAGGCTGTAGACTTGTTAGCACTCCCGCCTCCCACACTGGAGATGCCATTTCGAATACCATTTGGAGCAGGTCGAGCAGGACCGGTTACACTAGCAATGCCTTGCTAAGATCTAAAACATGCTAGCAATGCCTAGCTAAGAGCTAAGAAATGCTAGCAACATGCTAGAACATGTTACCAATGACTAGCTAAGTGTTCTATCTACTGTATCAATAAAAACATTGTTGCTCAAATTCAGCTGTAACTACTTATTTTCTCACTTGGACATTGGTTTTGTTATATTTATGTGTCCTCAGATTTTATAAAGATGTTTTAGAAGAAGGACAGAAGAAAAGGTCTGCTCTGCTCTGTCTGCTGAATTTAAGCATTGCAGCATCAGAGTGTGTTTCAACTAAAGGGGCAAATTTGATTTCATCTGTGTGCAGCTACACAAATTTCCCCTGTGGAAAAGTCTCTGAATACCATCCCCCTGATAATGCATTTCAAACTAAACAATGTAATTTCCTACTGGATCTGTACTCACATGTGAAGGACTATGAGAGTCAAACAGGCAGGAGTGTCCTTCCAGCATTACAGCCAATTTATCAGTCAGTTCCTGCAGTCTGGATCATAAACCTCTCAGGGAGAAAGAGCTCCATCCTCCTAGAAGTGCTGAAACTCCAAACAGAGAAGAAACCAGTAGAGCTGAAAGACTGGTCAGATGAAGAGAGTGAAGTGAGGGGATTCCTCCAGTTTCTGCCCTACATCTCTGAACTGAGGTGAGAGTCTTGTTGGGAAAGACAGCTCTGTGTTTGCTTTACTGTATTTGGTGCTTCCGTTGAAATTCATTTATTTTTCTCATTATTAGCAATATTTATCTTGCTCACAATATTTGTCATACAAGTGTTGTAAGTAGTGTTTGTCCAGTGGAGAGAGTGACTGTGTTCATGTGTTTCTCTTGTATCAGCTTCATCAGTACACACTGATGTGATATAATGCAGAAGACTTTGATGTTGCTGTAGATTGTTTAGTGTCATGAGTAAAGACACACACACAGTATAGAAACTATATGTTACATAGAAAAGTATAATTATCAGCTTACATGAATATTCCAGATTAAAACAACTTAAAAGAATAGTGCATCTAAAACTGCTTGTTCTCTCATCATTTACTCATCCTCATGTCGTTCCAATCTTGAATGACTTTCTTTCTTCAAAGTTTTTGACCAAACTTTTAAGCTCCAAAAAAGACGTAAAGCAGCATCAAGTTAATCTATACAACTCCAGTGGCTTAGTCCATTACTTCTGAAGCGATATTGGTTTTGGGTGCAAACAGACCAAAATGTAATTTATGTTTTACTATAAATCTTGAAATTTGCAGAGTCCTTGGCAATCACGATTTCAAGCTCGAAAACTCTAGCTGTACATGCACTGTGCACTCGCTCTGCTTATGCATCAAGTGCAAGGAAGTATAATTGAGCTTCAAATCATGATCGCCGAAGAAAAAGCAGATGTCAAGATTTATAGTGAATGGTGTTAATTTCGTTAACGAAAACTATGACGAAAAATGTTCGTCGGCGACCTTTTTTTCCATTACTGAGACGAGATGAGACGATGACGAGACGGCACCGACATCATTAAACATTAACTGTGACTATATCAACATGCAATATTGTTGACGAAAAAAGACGAGACTTTTTTGGTAAAATCTTTACCAAAATCTCTCTTTATTTTTGTTGAAAAAAAAAGAAGAGACAAAATATTATAGTCAGTTTTTTTTTTCTCTCAATTACAATCCAAATATCCTGTTCATTGGATGGCATGAGCAGCAGTTTCCTTTCCTGTGCTGTGCGTGGCATATCAGGACTAAGCAAGCACAGTGAGGTACCATTCAAGTAGTTTACAGAAAGCTAATGTTTGTGAAATAATGACAGCAACAGTCAACTAAAACTTGTCTAAAAAAAAAAAAAAAAAACAGGATAAGGTTGACTAAATATGATAAAAACTAAAGGTCATTTGACACAAGATTAAGATTAAGACTAAATTAAAAAATAGTTGACAAAATTAACACTAATAGTGAAAATCTTTATACTGCCTTTGTCTTTTTTGGAACTTAAAAGTGTTGGACCCCATTGACTTGCACTGTATGGACAAAAACACCCATCTCCATAAAAATATCTTCGCTTGTGTCCTACAGAAGAAAGAAAGTCATTTGAGTTTGAGACAGCAGAAGTGTGAGTAAATGTTGAGAGAATTATCATTATTGGGTGAAATATTCCTTTAAGCTTTACCAACCGCAACCGTCAATTACCACACAAAATATTTCAACTCGTTCCTCTGTTTGTAAAAAAATATAGGAAAAAAAGTGTTTATAGTCATGCATACACGTGTTAACTGGACACTATTGTGACAGAATCACTTTCCAACCTTGTCACTACTAAGAGATAACTAGTCCTTCAACTAGTGGTCAATGTCTTGACCATGTAAACACAATACTGAGAAGGGAAGTGATGTAACCATGAAGTATATAAACTCAGCAAAAAAAGAAACGTCCTCTCACTTTCAACTGTTTTTATTTTCAGAAAACTTAATATGTGTAAATATTTGTGTGAACATAAAAAGATTCAACAACTAAGACATAAACTGAACAAGTTTCACAGATATGTGACTAACAAAAATGGGATAATGTGTCCCTGAAGAAAGGGGGGGGTCAAAATCAAAAGTTACACTCAGTATCTGGTGTGGCCACCTGCTTCATTAAGTACTGCAGTGCATCTCCTCCTCATGGACTGCACCAGATTTGCCAGTTCTTGCTGTGAGCCCCACTCTTCCACCAAGGCACTTGCAAGTTCCTGGACATTTCTGGGGGGGAATGACCCTAGCCCTCACCCTCTGATCCAACAGGTCCGAGACGTGCTCAGTGGGATTGAGATCCAGGCTCTTCGCTGGCCATGAACACTTACATTCCTGTCTTGCAGGAAATCATGCACAGAGCGAGCAGTATGGCTGGTGGCATTGTCATGCTGGAGGGTCATGTCAGGATGAGCCTGCAGGAAGGGTACCACATGAGGGAGGAGGAAGTCTTTCCTGTAGTGCACAGCATTGAGATTGCCTGCAGTGACAACAAGCTCAGTCCGATGATGCTGTGACACACCGCCCCAGATCATGACGGACCCTCCACCTCCAAATCGATCCTGCTCCGGAGTACAGGCCTCGGTGTAACTTTCATTCCCTCGACGATAAATGAGAGTCTGACCATCACCCCTGGTGAGACAAAACCGCAACTCATCAGTGAAGAGCACTTTTTGCCAGTCCTGTCTGGTCCAGCAAAGGTGGGTTTGTGCCCATAGGCGATGTTGTTGCCGGTGATGTCTGGTAAGGACCTGCCTTACAACAGGCCTACAAGCCCTCAGTCCAGCCTCTCTCAGCCTTTTGCGGACAGTCTGAGCACTGATGGAGGGATTGTGCATTCCTGGTGTAACTCGGGCAGCAGTTGTTGCTATCCTGTACCTGTCCTGCAGTGTGATATTCGGATGTACCAATCCTGTGCAGGTGTTGTTACACTATCCAACACATCCTCTGTGAAAACTGCATTAGGTAAGTGAGCATTGTCTGTCCCTGACTTTTGTTTCTCTCTCACTACCTGTTTTCAAGTCACCACACCTTTTGGATCTTGCTTTTCCCTTACAGGTTCTGGTAGTCTCACACTCTCTCTTACAGGCAATAGGTGATCTCTATGCAATGCTTTTAACATTCCCTCCCCAGTCTCTGGTTTCAATCTGTACACTGGTAGGTTTGGCAATTTCTCAGTGATCACATAAGGTAAGGCATTCCATTTGTCCCGTAACTTATGCTTTCCCGTAAATGTCAGATTCCTGATCTGCACTAAGTCCTTGTGGATTCACCTTCTGATCATATCTCACTTTATTCTCAAGTGAGCTTTGTCAGCTGTCTCAGAAGCTAATTTGTATGCTTTCTGAAGCTCAGTTTTCATCTCTTTTACATACTTATGGTGGATCGCCTCTTTTTGACCATTTACAGAGGTTCCAAAACATGTCAACTGGCAGTCTGGCTTCACGTCCAAACAAAAGATAATAATGGGAGTAACCTGTTGCCTCATTCTTAGTGCAATTGTAGGCATGCACGAGCTGACTAACATGCTGACTCCACTTACTCTTTTTCGCGGATTCTAGCATTCCAAGCATCGAAAGCAACGCTCTATTAAAGCGCCCATGCTGTGGGTCACCTTGGGGGTGGTAAGGAGTAGTCCATGATTTTCTAATACCCAACAAGCTTAACAACTCACAGATTAGGCTACTCTCAAAATCCCACCCCTGATCCGAATGAATGCGGGAGGGTAACCCATAATGGACAAAGAACTTTTCGACTTTTTCAAAGACTTTGGCCATAGGAACAGCACGTTGGTCTCTAGTAGGAAAGGCTTGGGCATAACGGGTGAAATTATCCTTTATGACTAAGATATTTGACACACTCTTCATATCTGACTCTAATGACAGGAAGTCTATACACACCAGATCAAGTGGACCACTATTAGGTATCTGTTGTAATGGTGCAGACTTAGTAGGCAATGACTTCCGAGTTATGTAACTGCCACAATCCTTTACATATTTCTCAATGTCATGACTCATACACGGCCAGTAAAATCTGTCTTTTACAAGTTCTGTAGTTTTGTCCACTCCTAAGTGGCCTGAATCATCATGAACAGATTTCAGAACTCTCAACAGGTACTCTTCAGGAAGGATTAACTGTAGCCTCTCCCTCTCACTTGGGCTCTGCATCACCCTGTACAACAAAGTGTCTCGAACTACCATTTTGGAAACTTGTCATAGCAAAATCTTCCATATAGGGTCCACACCCTTCTCAAGGATGGGCACTTCGCCACGCTCAATGTGATATTTGAACGGGCTTATGACAGGATCTCGTTCTTGCACTTTTCTTAAGTCAAGAGTTGTTAAGTGCTCCATGTATTCCCCTCCTAACATTGGGCAAGCATATGCAGAAGGAATACATTCAGGAGATGCTCCCAACTGGTCCACCAGTCTAACCAAATTCTCATTCTGTGGCTTGTCAGCCAACTGGGAGATAGCTCTTACCCCTGACACTGAGACTTCAGTCCACGAGGTTGACTGGTCACTGTTACCGGGATATCAGGACAACGCATCCGCATCAGTGTTATGATTCCCTGGCTTATACTGCAAGATGAAATTATAATTGGCTAGAGCAGCTAGCCAACAATGACCAGTGGCATTCAGCCTCACACTTGTCAACACGTATGTGAGTGGGTTATTGTCGGTCTTGACTACAAAATTAGCACCATACAGATAATCGTGGAATTTGTGCACTATGGCCAATTTCAGTGCTAGAAACTCTTAACTGATGTACATGATACCTCTGTTCAGTACTGCTCAGCTTACGGCTCACATAAGCCACAGGTCTCAGCCCTTCAGGATACTCCTGATTCAATGCGGCACCCAGCCCATTGAAGCTGGCATCAACGTGAAGTACATAGGGCTTTGCTGGGTCTGCAAATGCAAGTACAGGTGCATGAGTTAGACAGTGGATTATCTATTTGAAAGCCTCAGAGCAGGATTCATCCCATCGCTCTCCAAATGGGTCCATTTCTCTGAGGTACTTCTTCTCCGCAGACTTACACCAACCTTTTACATGTGGATATCCTTTTGTCAACTCCATCAGAGGCCTTACTATGGTAGAGTATCCCTTTATGAACCTGTGGTAGAACCCACAGAATCCAAGGAAAGATCTCAGCGACTTTAGATTTGTAGGATCTTGCCACTGGGATACTGCAGCTACCTTATCCGGATTGGGCGACACACCGGCACTAGACACAATGTGCCCGACATATTTCACTTGGGGCTGGCAAAACTGACATTTATCCAGTGAGACCTTCAACCCACAATTCTCCAGTCTGTCCAGTACCTTCAACAACCTCTCCTCGTGCTCCTTGAGGGTACGCCCAAACATGATGAGGTCATCAAGGTACACTATCACCTGTAACAGGTTCATGTCTCCTACCACCCGCTCCATTATCTTTTGGAACGTCGCAGGTGCCCCCGTGATCCCTTGCGGCATCTGTTCAAACTGATAGAAGCCTAATGGGCATATGAAGGCAGTTTTCTCCTTGTCTGCCACAGACATGGCTATCTGGTAGTAGCCACTACGCAGATCTAATACTGAAAACCATTTACTACCAGAGAGGCAGTTCAAGGCATCATCTATGCACAGAGTGGTATATTGATCAGGTATTGTGCGACTTTTGAGAGTACGATAGTCAATGCCCGTTCTAACAGTTCCATTCTTTTTGCGAGCAATCACAATAGGCAACACATAGGGACTCCGGGATTCCTTTATAATCCCAGCTGCTAGGAGATCTTTCAGATGTCTCCTCACATCAATATCAGCTGGAGCTATTCACCTAGAGTGTTCTCTGAAAGGTCTTGAGTCATTAAGGCGAATGTGGTGTTCAACCCCTTGGGCTAACCCCACATCCCACTCTTCCATGGAAAACACTTTACACTGCTCTGTTTGTGATGCAATCGCTCCCCCCAGGTGGGTGGTATGGGCGATCCCCTGAAATCAAATAACTTCAGGTCAATGGTCTTTTCATTGTTCGGTGCTAAGACGTTGTTGGTAGAAAACATTTGTGCCACCACCGTCCCACTAGGGATAATGATGTCTTTACTGGTTTCGTTTTGCAGCAGCACTCTGAAACTATTCATGTCCACAGCTGATGTAGGCACGACTAAAGGGGGAATGAACACTCCTGCAGGCAGAGAATTACTTGAGGCAGTTTCAATGACATAGATATCCTCCCTAAGAGGTTTATCCGACTCTACTTTACAGACGGCATAACTTTCCCCTCTAGATGGAATGGTAAGCATCCCTGACCCCACCCACTTAACCTTTCCCTCCAGGCGGTCGGAAGTCGGTGTTTGACACGGGGCGTGCGTATGGATTCGCGATGCCTGCGCCACCTCAAGGTCAGACAAATTCTCGGTAAAAGCAGTGAGCCGCTTAAAGAAACTGGCATTTGTGCCTATGATCACCGGGCATTGTTGCGGACCTCTGGGCTACGGGCACACTAGTGCTAAGATGGGGGTAGGTTCCTCAGCCCCTTTGCAGGTGTCAGACAGAGAAACATTGATAACGATGTACCCTTTGTATGGATAGCTAGATGAACTTAGGCCTCAGATGGACAACCCTGCTAGTGGATGAATGGCCACCTCAGGTAAGTATTTGATGTACCAGGCTTCAAATACGATAGTTACTTGGGACCCATTGTCCAGATCAGTTTGTGCTGGGCAGCCTCTTGCTCTTCAGCTTCATGAATTTCAGTTAACAGCCTTAATAAAGTCGGTGGGTTAGCTTTTCTTTCCCTTAATTTCAACTGCAGCAGCATCGAGTCTGATTCCACAGCTCCCATAATTAACTGCTCTACTCTAGCCTTGTCTACATTCTCTGACAATATGCCACCTCTTTGAACTACTTTGGCTAGGGACCTTTCCATTCATTTTAAGAAGTCAGACAAAGGTTCGTTCGGGCTCTGTCTGAGCAGTCTGAATTCGAAGTACAAATCTTCTCCCGACTCAGATGAACAGAAAGTACTTTCTAAGGCTTCCAGATACTGCAATGAGCTGGCATCCGGGCTGGAAAACCAGACGGCTTTGATAATTTCTAGAGCAGGGCAATTTAGACTTTCAATGATGCGTCTCCTTTTCTCTTTGTCGGAGCATTCACATTCTTGGATCATCATCCGAGCCTGGTCTATCCACCCCTCAACATTTTCTTCCCCTTGGGGAGTTGGAATTAGACCAGAGAAAGTATGCAACCTCCGATAAGCAGTGCCATCACTGTAACTTTTATGTGCTTTGTTCAACACTTCTCCCATAGCCCTGATTATGGCTTCAGGAGAACAAGGGTCTGGACTACTGGGGGGTAACAGGGCTTGTATGTCGGTCAATGCACATAAACCCAAATGTATAATAAAAAATTATATTTATTTACATAAAATAAAATAATAAACAGTAATAAAATGTACGCACAGTGGGCCCACACTCACACAAACACACACACACCGTTGCAGGCCTGTGTCGTAGCTTGCGTTCGGAGTGGCCTTCAAAATGGTAAAGTGGCCTCTTCACTCTTTTAGAGCCAACAGAAACAAATATTGAGTACCTGAATCTCCCCGATGTCCAATAATCGAGCTCTCGCTTGGTTTCAGCTCTCACATGGGCTCACAGTCCTCCTCTCCAGCGAACTGCGATGAATCACGCACTAATATGATTCAGTCTCTTGGTCTCTTCTCACCGTCCGAATCCCTTTTAGCCAGAGGAACTTTGAGTGCGTCCGGTGACTCAAAGAGCTATCTGGATTCTTCCACAGTGACCAAATAAATCCCTCGACGACTAAAACACACTTGTGCTTAGTATACAGAGTCTCTCAGCGTCCATATGCAAACAATCTGTATGATCGCCGTCAGTGAACAATCACACCCGAAATCTTCCGGATCTTTACCGTCAAGTTCACTCAACAAAACAAAAGGCTCTTCCTTGTTATCTCTTCTCAATATAAAAAAAAGTTACACTCTTTAAACAAACAATACAGCAATTTACAACCATTCATCTCGGTTCTTCTCTTTTCCTCCTCTTCCTCTCTCCACCTATCTTCTTGTCTCTATATATATACATTTCACACTCTTTTGATTGACATGTCAGGGCACTATTACACATTTACCTTGCATCAAAGAAGGCATACACGAACAAGGAATCACGTCATGATTCACATACAAACTGATAGTTCCCACATGTTAGCACCAGTACGTTTCACACAAACTATATACATTTTTAGGGTTTCCCTCAACGAGCCTTCCCATGAGCTCTCGGCTCTTTTACCGTAAATATCTTATATAACTGTGTTTACTATAAAGTACAACATCAAATTACACTTTATACCACCCAGTTATTAGTCACAGATATTTTCAACCACAAACCCTCTTATATTATAGACGTTAATAAATCACTTTAACATATTGCTATTATTTATTAACCCTATTTAACACAGGGTTACATTATCATCATTATAATTATTTTTATGTTTATAATTGTTTTTATGTCTTCATATGTGTAATTAATTTTCCGCCTGCATGTTTAGACGGATACTTGCCTGACTGTAAATGGAAAGGTGTGTGTGTGTGTGTGTGTATAAATATATATATATATATATATATATATATATATATATAATATTCTTTTATCACATTATTTTATTTGCTTTTTCGTTTCATTTGGAGTCATTTGCATTATGAATTTAGAAATGTATTTGATTTAAGTTTTTCGTTTTTTTAATAAATTAATTACATTTTCAATGCAAAATCATTAAAGCAAGAAAATTCACCAATCCCTCAACCCAGGAGTTGCCGATGTATTGGAAATTGCGATATAATATATATATATATATATATATATATATATATATATATATATATATATATATATATTATATCGCAATACCTAACCCTAAACTAACCTAACCCTAACCCATATATATATAACGTGAAGGAGGGAACAAAACTAATTTATTCACACACACGATGTATTTTCCTGGATAAAGAATTATCCGACTGGTAGAGAATGCACAAATGAAGTGGGTTCTTTGCCAGAGAGATATTTCCCTTCACAACTGTTGAAAAGCCATCTTTCAAAAAGTTTGTGTTTCAAGAACAACACACATTTTAATTGCACTTATTTTTCCAGTTTCGTTTGAATTTTTAGTGAAAATAAATAAAAAATAAAGTTCAAAGTTTGAAATCAAGGTGTCTTGCTTTATTGTGTAGGCTTAACCCTAACCCTGCTTAACGAAAATTACCCCATAGTACCACCTAACGTCCAACCAGCAGTTTTTCTGTTCGTCGTTTTTCTGTGGAGTTTTTTCTGCGACCAAACGACTAGTCAAAACTTGGTTGACTAAGACTCTTCTCATCGACTAACGTTTGGTCGACTATGGGGGCAGCCCTAGTGTTTTTGGACCTATTGCCTGTTTACTGGATTACCCCTCTGTCTCTCGGATTTACTTGGTTTGCATTTCTTGGACTGTCTTCTTGTGTACCGAACCCTTGCCTGCTTTTTCATTTATCCTTTTATTTGCTACATTTTTGTACTATTTATACTGTTATTAAACTGCACATGGATCTTAACACAACTGCCCTGGTGTCTTCGCAACAGCAGCCACTCTTTGTCTAGAATTTTCAGAAATTTACTCTTGGCATTTTCTCAACCAGCTTCTTGAGGTATCACCCTGGGATGCTTTTTAAACAGTATTGAAGGAGTTCCCATCTATGTTGGGCACTTATTGGCTGCTTTTCTTTATTATTCGGTCAAAGTTATCCATTTCAAAAAACTTAAAAAAAATAAATAAATACAATTCTAGTTTTGTAATTAAATCAGTTAATATTTTTGCACTATTATATTTTTGTCTACAAAACTCATTTAAAACATTTAAGAATACGCCTTCAGATCAAAAGGTTTTTAAGATCATGAGAACAATTTCAGTCAAGTGACCCCAAACTTTTGAACAGCAGTGTATATGCATGTAATAATAATTGAGACCAGTATGCATTCTACCTGAGTAAAAGAGAACTAAAGAAAGAAGAGAGAGAGAGTAGCTTTAGAAGAGAAGAGAGAAAGAGAGATGCCATTGAGAGCTAGAGTCTGGTCTGTAACATAGTTACTCAAGAAGGCAAAGCTCAGATAATGAAGAAGAGGAGAATCCAAGAGCAAAGCTCAGAGAAAAAAGATTTGGCATAAGTTACAATCTTCTCTTATACTTTTCTTCACCATGTGACCAAAACCAGACCTGATACGTTTAAACTGACCAATCAGCAGACCACAATTAACTGCCACTGTACACAAGATTTGACAATTTGCAGACTTCTAATATACAAACACCTCAGCCAATAGAATGATAGATCACTATCAGCATCATCTGTGTGCGCTGGAATGCAAAAGGTCTCTTTTTGTAAGGTAATATGGTTTTAACACAGAAATTAATTAATTTGCTGATTTTCAACCCTACACACGTCACCTTTAAATTGTATTTAACCTAGAATATTCCTTTAATACAGCTGTAGATTAAGTGTTTATAGTCATGTTATTCAAGACACAAACACAGTATAGCCACTCTTTAAAAAAAATCAGAGCAAAACTGACTAATATAGATCATTTGTAAATGTTTTGTTGCACACTTTACAGTTAGCTAATTTAGTGTATTTACTGTTTAACTTTAAGACATTGTGATGTGATTATTTTCAGGAAAAAAAAAAAACGTTTTCTTTGCTCCTTTGTCATCTCTAACAGAATCTTTTCACTCCTTGTTTAGATTTACTGAACCACAGCAGAAATCATCTGAATTATGGGAAAAAAGAAAGCGATTATTATTCTTAAATTTGTGCCTTCAAGCTGCTCTCTACCAGAAAGAGACCATAGAAGCAACTGCAAAGATACTGTTGTCATTTGTGTATTATGAGAAATGTGATTTCCTGCTGGATCTGTACTCACATGTGAAGGACTATGAGAGTCAAACAGGCAGGAGTGTCCTTCCAGTATTACAGCCAATTTATCAGTCAGTTCCTGAAGTCTGGATCATAAACCTCTCAGAGAGAAAGAGCTCCATCCTCCTAGAAGTGCTGAAACTCCAAACAGAGAAGAAACCAGTAAAGCTGAGAGACTGGTCAGATGAAGAGAGTGAAGTGAGGGGATTCCTCCAGTGTCTGCCCTACATCTCACAACTGAGGTGGGTTTTCTGGTAAAAAAAAAAAAAAAAAAAAGGCGTTGTCTTGTGTCACTCTGAAGGGGTTTATTTTGCAATAACAACCGGCTGACTGAACATTATCCCACTTGTTACACAGCCTCTTACCAAATAAATAAATAAATGGACATCAAATAGTGATTTGAGCTGAAATGACATTATTATGTGAGGAGAAAGAGATCTCAGAGTCTCCAGAAACAACTGAATTCCACCTCCAGTTTGTGTCGGAGTTCTGATGGTGTTTATTTTGGCAAAATGACCGTCTGACTGCTTGTTATCCCGCTTTTTACATGACTACTCACCAGATAAATAAATCAATGAATGGATATGATATATTGATTTCAGTTGAAATAATTTTATGAGGTTATTTATAGAGATTGCAGAGTGACACGAGAAGTAGGAAAGTTGACTCGCAATACCCGGATGACCGGTCTGATATCACATAATCTCCAGGGGCCTCATGTATAAAACTCTGCTTGGATTTCTTCCTAAAAGTGTGAATAAGCACAAAAGTCAGATTTTGCGGATGCACAAAAAAATTCAGATTTATAAAACCATACATACACCAGAACCTGCGCATAGTTCCCTTAATAAATCCCAACTAGAGGAAGATTGTGTGTACATGCACGTGATTCATTCCCCACCCTGTCTCCTTCCCAAAATAACCATAAATGGAGTGTACAGCGCCTTTTTTTACTATGCATATCCTCATCTGCACACGATTATCATTTGCATTTCACCATCCAGACACGTGAGTACTGTGTTTAATGGTACGAGAAACTGTATTATAAGAAATAAGACTGTAAATGTCACATGTGCCCAAAGGTTAGATGCTGCACCATGAAGAAACATTATTTATTAAGATATGAACTTGTTTTTAAAAAATATATCTTGAATGTCCATTGATAAAATGTTTGCAAACTTTGCAGACATAAATCTAACCTAAGCCATTTTGCTTCTCAGAAAATCTTTTAAATCATTTTAAGGGTGTTTTTATTGAGAAGTTAAATATTTAGTACTGGAAACAAAACGGAAATTATTAAAATTATTTGTGCAGCATTGTACTGAATGTGGCCAGCAGTGTCTGTCTTATAGCTACTGTCCGTTTTACTGAGCCGTTTCACGACAGAGTCAAGTGCGCATCGCCTTACATATAATCTTTATTCATATGCTGTACTTATCTCAGTACATGATTCTAATAGAACAGAAAATATCTCAAACTAAGAAATCTTCGCTGTCATTTTTAGTTACTGTATGTTCCTTCTCTGTGATGACACAGGAAAGTTCTCCAAACGCAGAGCATCACAAACCAATATTTCCCTTTTACATCTTATATTTGAATGCCTCTTCAATTAGTTACATAAGAATAATATAGCCTACTATTGACTTCATAACGATTACTTCTGTTTCAAGTACTTAACTATTCTAAATGTGAATTAAATGAAAATCAGAGTTTATAATCCGTTTGTTCAATTCATTATTTGTCTCACACACACACACACACACACACACACCAGTAAAAGTGCGTAGGAACAGTCAAGAGTGTTCGGACAGTGCGCACATATTTACGGCAAGTTTTATTTTTTATAAATCCCGATATGTTCATGGGAAATTACTTATGCACATTTCAATGCCCATTTTGTGCATTCGCAACATTTATACATCAGGCCCCAGATGTGCGGCTGTTATTCAGAAATATCAGACTGCTGGATGGTGCTACTGACCAAACAGAATCGAGTATATCAGAGAGACGTGTAATAACATTATTTAGCAGACACTTGGCCATCACTTTTATCTAAAGTGACTTATAACAGGGACAATCCCTCTGAAACTATTAAGATTAAGGGTCTCAGTGGTGATAATACTCCATAGATTGAGACTCTTGAGAAATGCTGCTCTTTTTTTTTTTATGTATTTGATGCCAGTGTTGCCATTTAAATGTAATTAACATTGTTAAATTAATCAGGTATATGTGAAAGCAAACACCGGAATTGAATTTTACACCATCAGAGGTTCAGATTGAATTGAAATGCACTTGTGTTGATGCCAGTAATGCTGTGAGAAGAACAGAAGAATTGTTGTTTAAATGCGTCTCTCACCCTCATTCAGTCAGTTTATGTTTGTCCTGTAGAGTGTTTGACTGAGTTCATCTGTTTCTGTTGAAGCAGCTTCATCAGCTCACACTGATGAGATTTAATACAGACAACACAACAACACTTGACTTTAATGGAGCTGTAGATTATTTACTGTCATGATAATCAGGACTGACTGACAAGAGTTTTACCTTCACATCATCAGAATCAAATCAACAATTTTAAATGAGTGGTTTAAAGAAATTAAATTAATTAAACTAACTCTGTGTCTCACTGAAATGAGAATCCAGAAGATACCAGCCCTCTGGAAAATGTACATTTATTATAAATGTATTAAAAAAAAAATTACAACACATCACTCTGGACAACTGGCCACTACTGAAAAATAAACTCAGATTTAAAAAAATGATTGAATATGAATTGTGGCTTTTACTCCCTCTCATTTTCTTTCTTAAAGTCTTCAGTCTTTTGTCAAATTGTGTTTGATTTTACTTTATTTTTTCTACGAGTAACCAGCAATATCTCAAATTATGCTGCACTGGACATTAAATGGATACTAATGTGTGTTTCTCCACAGATTTGATTTTGCTGTTCAGTTTCTGGTGAATCTGATTGTTGCAGCATCAGAGATTGATACTACAGGAGAGAATTACACTGAACTATTAACATCTGTGTGCAGCTACACATCTTTCCCCTGTGATAAGAATTATAGTTATAAAACTAAACAATGTGATTTCCTGCTGGATCTGTACTCACATGTGAAGGACTATGAGATTCAAACAGGCAGGAGTGTCCTTCCAGCATTACAGCCAATTTATCAGTCAGCTCCTGAAGTCTGGATCATAAACCTCTCAGAGAGAAAGAGCTCCATCCTCCTAGAAGTGCTGAAACTCCAAACAGAGAAGAAACCAGTAGAGCTGATGGGCTGGTCTGATGAAGAGAGTGAAGTGAGGGGATTCCTCCAGTGTCTGCCCTACATCTCACAACTGAGGTGAGAGTCTTATGGGGAAAATGCCACTGGGTTTGATCAAGTTTATTTTAGTGTTGCCAATTAAATACATGAAATTAACAACAATAATTGCTTGACAATGTAGCCTATGTGAGTGCAGATGCCAAAACTGGATTTAGACTGAATTGAAATAGAGTTGTGTTGTTGACTCCATTAGTGCCATTAAAAGAAATAGAGTTTAAATGCTGATTTTTAATGTAGCTGTAGATTAAATGTTTAATGTAATCACAGTCAGGACACCAACACAGTGGAGCAACTGTCTGTCACCTTAAATAGCTTCAATGCAGTGAGCTATGTTTTGTTATTAGCTTGTAGCGCAGTTAACTTCCTTTTCAAAAGAACAGTTTCAATTTAATTTGATGTGTTTGTTTTTTGACATCATGCTAGCATATATGGCTATTTTCAAATATCCAAATAATCCTGTATAAAAACAGGTAAAACAACTAAAAACCTATATAACTTGTGGCAAATGAATTAATTTTAAATGAATTATATAAGGAAATAAATGAAATACCTAAATATTGTTTCGCATTTAATAACGAATCTGAAAGATAGTTGCCCTCGAAAAATATTTTTCTTTAAATTAGGATTATATTTACAACACACCACTCTTGGCAACTGATCACTAGAAACAAAATATTGACTGTTATTGAATGAATAGTTGAATGTGAAATGTTCTAATTTAGATTTTTTCACTCCAGCCCATTTTGTGTGTGTTATGATATTTATAAATAATGAGTCAAATACAGTATTTTATATCATCCTGCTCCAGACATTATAGTGATTATTGTGTGTCTCTCAACAGATTTGGTGTGAAGATTGTCTATAAGAGAAAAGAATCTGTGGTTCAGTTTCTGGTGAATCTGACTGTTGCAGCATCAGAGTTTGACACAACTACAGGAGAGAATTACACTGAACTATTAACATCTGTGTGCAGCTACACATCTTTCCCCTGTGATGAGGATGATGATGATGATTATTCTGAGTTTGAAATTGAACAAGGTGATTTTCTGCTGGATCTGTACTCACATGTGAAGGACTATGAGAGTCAAACAGGCAGGAGTGTCCTTCCAGCATTACAGCCAATTTATCAGTCAGTTCCTGCAGTCTGGATCATAAACCTCTCAGAGAGAAAGAGCTCCATCCTCCTAGAAGTGCTGAAACTCCAAACAGAGAAGAAACCAGTAGAGCTGATGGGCTGGTCTGATGAAGAGAATGAAGTGAGGGGATTCCTCCAGTGTCTGCCCTACATCTCACAACTGAGGTGAGAGTCTCAGGATAAATACTGTACCACTCTGGGTTTATTTATGTTGGCTCATGTTGCGAGGTCAGTTAATTAAATGACCTAAATGTAACCACCTTTGTCCCATGATGCTTTGTGTGAATTATGGGTGTTACTTCTGGCATGTAATTGCTTTATACAAGCAATAATAATTACCTGTAATAAAAAAATGGTTTAGACAGGAAATCTAGTATAAGATAAGTGGACATTATTCTCTGCACCCCTCGACCATAAAAAGATGGAAGAAAACATGAAAAAGTGACCACAAATTACTTAAAGCAGCATCTTTATTTCATTGTACACTTTGCTACAGTATCTGTGGGAAGACCTTGAACAACCCTAAAAACTCAGATAAGACGATTACAGCCTTTTAATGACAGATTTTGATCCTAGTCACTCTTTAAAAAATTCTTCTATCCATGAGTTGGTGTTTCTGGTAACAGAGGGGTCTTGAATTGCAGGACTGAGCTGCCCTTTAAAGCTAAAACGTAGTAACTACGCCAACACTGAAAATGGAAAAAATGACTAAAAAGTTACTTGGTTTTGTGTTAATGTAGTTTTCCCTGAATCTAAACATTCTTGATCCAGATCTGTCTGTCACAGGACAGGTCATAGTCTGCATAATTACATTTTTACAAAATTGTCTTGCAGCAACAATAGTGCGGAAGTTCAGTCAGACTTATTAAATATTACTGTAGTAATGTGTGTGTGTGTGTGTGTGTGTGTGTGTGTGTGTGTGTGTGTGTGTGTGTGTGTGTGTTAATTTGTGTGTAAATATCATCATGTGACGTCACTGTATGACCACATCATCAGATTTGTGACCAAAACCCCAAATACACACATAAACCTTTAATGTGCTTTGTTTTCGATTGATAAATTAATACTGATGTTTAAATATAGCCGAAATGTTTTTTGTTTTTTTTTCAGTAAAGTTTTTTCTTTAAAGGGATACGGCTTTTTTGCCAAAGTCCAGCAGCGATGAGGGCAGGTATAAAACGATTTTTGCTCTTTTTGTTCTGAAAATGTTTTGCCTAAAGTTTTGAAATTTTACCTCAAACATCTTTGACATGTCAGTTATCATTACATGTGTTAATTAAATTAATATCATAATCAGGTCAGATACAATTAAACTGGGATGATGGAAATCAATAACGTCCGGACTGTATAAATATAATAGAGATATGATCATTGTAACTGTAAATAAAAAACACTATAATGTGAATATACAGTATTTAATGTGTATATACAGTGCTAATGTTAGTCCTATATAAATAAACAATACATCTTAATATTATAAAGCACAGACTTCATTCATTCCAACAGTCTGAAAATAAAAACATATTAGTCATGTGCACAGAGCAAGTTTATATGGAAAATACTGTATATTTTTTTAATGAACTTATTTAACTTTTAAATTAACTACACCCCAAAGAGACCGTTTCTAAATGCATTACAGCATAAGTGAAACACAACAGTAGTTAATATGTATGCTTTATTCACACACGTCAGCTTGGTGTATTCTTCATGAGCTGTCATTCATACAGACAGGATCATCACAGGTATTTTGTACTATTGTGAATAAATATGACCAGAAAACAACACAAACATTTCTAACTATTAAATGAGAGATGTGTACAATGATGTAACGTTAGACGTGTGTTCTCACTGGTCACACATCAGACTGAATATTTTTACTTTTACATTTATTTGTTTAGACACTATGTGTTGAAAGTCACAAAAAATACTTGACTTAGATATGAAACATTGAAACACAAGCGATACTTACCACAGACTTACACAACACCATGTAAAATGGTAGAGAAAATGATGGAGATCATTTTGAATGATAATAGAGAGCGATTTTCAAATGAATGATGATGAGTTGTGCTCGGAGGAGCTGTGGTTTCATCATTATTAGGTAACTAAACTCTACCCCTTTATAAACAAACAAACCAAAAAAATTAAACTAAACATTGTGGAAACAGCAGTAAAGGAATATTAAATGTGGAGATCTAATCACAAAACATATACAAACTTACACACACACACACACACACACACACACACACACAGGCATTTATTATAGCATTTGCTAACACAGGTATTGAAGTAAAGCTTGCATTATGTATATTTGCTTAAAAAAAATACAAATACCACCCATATTTTAAAATGCAGAAGGCTCATCAGGAAAAAGGTGGATATGTGAGTACAAACACCAGAACAGAATAAAAAAGCTGAATTGAAATGCAGTTGTGTTCACCCCAATAGTGCTGAGAGCAAAACCATTTGTGTGTGTGCGTGCGTGCGTGCGTGCGCGCATGCGTGCGTGTGTGTATGTGTGTGCGAGTGCAGTTATAATAATGAGTTTTATGCGCTATTTCATATTATCCAACACAAGACATGATATTTATATCTCTGTATCCACAGATTTTCTCCCATTGTCTTTGATGAGGAGGAGTCTGAAGATACTTTACAGTTTCTGGTGAATCTGATTGTTGCAGCATCAAAGTGTGAAACAGATACAGGAGAGAATTACACTGAACTATTAACATCTGTGTGCAGCTACACATCTTTCCCCTATGATGATGATAATTATTATAAAACTAAACAATGTGATTTCCTGCTGGATCTGTGCTCACATGTGAAGGACTATGAGAGTCAAACAGGCAGGAGTGTCCTTCCAGCATTACAACCAATTTATCAGTCAGTTCCTGCAGTCTGGATCATAAACCTCTCAGAGAGAAAGAGCTCCATCCTCCTAGAAGTGCTGAAACTCCAAACAGAGAAGAAACCAGTAGAGCTGAGAGACTGGTCAGATGAAGAGAGTGAAGTGAGGGGATTCCTCCAGTGTCTGCCCTACATCTCACAACTGAGGTGAGAGTCTTATGGGGAAAATGCCACTGGGTTTGATCAAGTTTATTTTAGTGTTGCCAATTAAATACATGAAATTAACAACAATAATTGCTTGACAATGTAGCCTATGTGAGTGCAGATGCCAAAACTGGATTTAGACTGAATTGAAATAGAGTTGTGTTGTTGACTCCATTAGTGCCGTTAAAAGAAATAGAGTTTAAATGCTGATTTTTAATGTAGCTGTAGATTAAATGTTTAATGTAATCACAGTCAGGACACCAACACAGTGGAGCAACTGTCTGTCACCTTAAATAGCTTCAATGCAGTGAGCTATGTTTTGTTATTAGCTTGTAGCGCAGTTAACTTCCTTTTCAAAAGAACAGTTTCAATTTAATTTGATGTGTTTGTTTTTTGACATCATGCTAGCATATATGGCTATTTTCAAATATCCAAATAATCCTGTATAAAAACAGGTAAAACAACTAAAAACCTATATAACTTGTGGCAAATGAATTAATTTTAAATGAATTATATAAGGAAATAAATGAAATACCTAAATATTGTTTCGCATTTAATAACGAATCTGAAAGATAGTTGCCCTCGAAAAATATTTTTCTTTAAATTAGGATTATATTTACAACACACCACTCTTGGCAACTGATCACTAGAAACAAAATATTGACTGTTATTGAATGAATAGTTGAATGTGAAATGTTCTAATTTAGTTTTTTTCACTCCAGCCCATTTTGTGTGTGTTATGATATTTATAAATAATGAGTCAAATACAGTATTTTATATCATCCTGCTCCAGACATTATAGTGATTATTGTGTGTCTCTCCACAGATTTGGTGTGAAGATTGTCTATAAGAGAAAAGAATCTGCTGTTCAGTTTCTGGTGAATCTGATTGTTGCAGCATCAGAGATTGATACAACTACAGGAGAGAATTACACTGAACTATTAACATCTGTGTGCAGCTACACATCTTTCCCCTTTGATGATGATGATAATTATTATAAAACTAGACAATGTGATTTTCTGCTGGATCTGTACTCACATGTGAAGGACTATGAGAGTCAAACAGGCAGGAGTGTCCTTCCAGCATTACAGCCAATTTATCAGTCAGCTCCTGCAGTCTGGATCATAAACCTCTCAGAGAGAAAGAGCTCCATCCTCCTAGAAGTGCTGAAACTCCAAACAGAGAAGAAACCAGTAGAGCTGATAGACTGGTCAGATGAAGAGAGTGAAGTGAGGGGATTCCTCCAGTGTCTGCCCTACATCTCACAACTGAGGTCTATCCTGCTTTTACACTGTATTATATTATATTAATTTTACACAGTATTGTGTCTGGACTAGTTCTTTCATTATAACAAGAAAGAGTAGGGCAGGAATAAAACTCTTGGTGGATTTTACTAATTTATTCAGAAAACTTTTTGTCTAAAGCTTTGAAATTTTATCTCAAACATCTTTGACATGTCAGTTGTCATTACATGTGTTAATTAAATTAATATCATAATCAGGTCAGATACAATTAAACTGGAACTGCACAAAGGATTGTGGTAAATAACATCCGGACTGTATAATTATAATAGAGATATGTGATAATTGTAACACACAAAAAACACTATAATGTAAATTTACAGTATATATTTAATGTGTTCAGTATATATTAATATTAGTGCATAAATAAACAACACATCATAAGATTTTAAAGCACAGACTTTATTCATTCCACCAGACTAAAAATATAAACATATTAGTCCTGTGTACATAACAAGTTGATATGGAAAACACTTATAACTAAATTAACTTTTCAATTAACTACACCCCAAAGAGACCGTTTCTAAATGCATTACAACATACTGTAAGTGAAACACAACAGCAGTCAAACTGTACACCTCATCCACAAGACAGCTCTGTACTTTCTGTATATTCTTCATTAATGACCTAAAATCAGCTGGTTCATGACAATGAGGTTTTATTGTTTATGCCTAATTTGTCAACTTTATTTTAGAAACATGTTCTTCAAACTGTGCATTTTTTAACTGACTCTTATACAAACATTTAAGTCATTATATTCTTTATCCCACAGGAATGCTGAGCAGTATTTCCCCTCATTATGTAAAGTGTTTGGGTCCAGAGTAAAGGCAGATCAGGTGACTCCTCTGCTTCAGGCTCTGAACTTCACTGTCACTCTCAGTGGAATATTACACAGCAGCACCTGCAGATCTGTGGGGAGAGTCCTGGGCCTCTCATCATCAAAACTAAACCTGACACTAAACCCACAAGCCATCTCTCTCAAAGGAGTCAGACTACTCTTCAAACACATCACACACCTGCACAAACTCAGGTATAACATTTTCAGTATTTGAAATATTTGCATCATCTCTTTTATGGAATGTTACATCCTGTTTATGCATCTGTAGCTGTGTTATTATAGTTTTGGATTTTTATTTAGTTTTTATTTCTATTTTATATTCAATTTGTCATTTCAAATTAGTTTTAGTTTTCATTAGTTTTCAGTTTTTCTGTTATTTTTAGTTTTCTCAGTTTCAGTTTAGTTTTTGTTTTATGGCTGCCAAAGCTGAACATTTACTGGTATCATCATCAAGTCTAACATCATTACATTTCTCAGGGCAGACTTGTGTTACATCTGTATAGTTGTATTATCGTGTTTAATTCGGATTGTAAATGTTGCAAATGTTATAATACAGGGTGAATATGGGTGACAAAGGACATTTAAACTTGATCCCCATTGTATCCATATAAATTTCCTTAAATCATTATAAATCATTACTAAACTAATCTTTGGGAAGTAAATAATTAAAGGAATATTTCACCCAAAAATGAAAATTCTCTCTTATTTACTCACCCTTATGCCATCCCAGATGTGTAGGACTTACGTTCTTCAGCTGAACACAAAGATTTTCAGAAGAATATTTCAGCTCTGTAGGTCCATACAGTGCAAGTGAAAGGTGGCCAGAAATTTGAAGCTCCAGAAAGCACACAAAGGCAGCATAAAAGTAATCCATAAGACTCCAGTGGTTTAATTCATGTCTTCAGAAGTGATATGATAAGTGTGGGTGAGAAACAGATCAATATTTAAGTCCTTTTTTACTGTAAATCTCGACATCAGCAGTCTCCTTGGCAATGATGATTTCAAGCCTAATAACACTTTCTAGCGCCATCTAACACTCTGTGAACTCTAAGTGTAATCCGTTCCTGTAGGCTGCAATTGCAAGATGTACAGTGTAAAAGGAGTTACATTTTGGTCTGGTATCACCCAAAACTGATTAGATTACTTCAGAAGGATAAACTGTCTCTTTAACTTTTTGAGGTTTTAAATTTATGATTTTTCTTTGGGATGTTTGGCAGAGCTCATTTCGTGACCACCGGTGGGAAAAGCAATGCTTAAGTAAATGATTTATGGTGTAAAAGTGTATAAGAAAATAAAAAAAATAATTCCAAATACTTTTTAGATATTTTCTAGAGAATAATTTTTCCTCTTTCCCACATTACTGCTTAAAAAATTTGGGATTTGGTGAAAAGAGGGTCTTCAAATGGTCCACTTTCCAGTAGTAAGCATTTCTTCATTTTTACTTTTGACTAGAGTAGAAGACATCCTAAGCTTTCTTCAAAGGTATAATGTTAGGTTATGTGTGTTTGGATCATAATGAAAAGTGTCAACAAATGGAAAAATTTTGCCCATATTCACCCTAGTATATAAAAAAAAAAAAAAAAAATTTTTTTTTTAAATAATATCAATAATTTCAGTTTTTATTTTTATTTTAGTTAACGAAAATGTTTTTATTTAGTGTTAGTTTCAGTTTTGGTTAACTATAATAACACTGATCTGTAGTTAGAAATGTTCTCATACATTTTTACCTTGTTGTCGGCAGCTTGAGGAAAAATATATTGTTGAAGATTGTCAGAGCTCTGAGGTCAGTGGATGATTGCAGATCTTTGGCAATAGAGGAGCTTTCCCTGGTCATGAGAAACACAAAGACCTTAAAGCAAAATCACTCCAGAATCCTGAGCAAGTTATCTGTTTTCCTGAGTCTGTGGACTGTCCGGTGTCTGGATCTTACTAAGTGTAAAATAGAGGCTCTGCCTTTAACCCCTCTGTTGCAGGTTCAGGGACCCCTGACAATCAGGTCAGAGTTTAGCACAGTTGCTTGGGTTTGTTTTTGTGAATTTGTTATCATCAAGTCTCCTTTGCAACTTTTGTTTTTTTGTGTAGGTTTTCTAAAGAGACTCTTCAGCAGCTGGTTGAAATGGTGTTTGAAGCACATGATGATGAACTGACACGCTTATTCCTGGAGAAGGTGTCTGAAGATCTGTCTTCCTGCTCACTGAGCTGGGAAGTGATTCACTATCTACTACAGTGCAAAAGTCTAAATTTCAAACTTGACTTCAGAAAGATCAAAGTCTCTTCTGAAAACATCAGGGAACTTCTGCCTTTGCTGGAAGGAATCCAGTTTAAAAGGTAAAAGAATCCACTCATTAACAACATCCACTGAATTCATTGTAGATGCTTGTTTATTACAAACATGCAGTTTACTCCTCTGTTCTTCAAAATATGTATTCAGTGAGTAGCAAAATAAATTCTTCAAATAGATTTTATTGATTGACTTTTATCCTCCTCAGGTTGAGCCCCAGCTTTACACTGTCCATCATGATGGAGATTTACGAGACTCGCTCTCCTCAGTATGTGTCCAGACTGTTGAGTTCATCAGAGAGTTACATCAGTCTGAACAACAGAGTGTTGGACTCTGTTCACTGTGCTGCTCTGCGCTTCACTCTTGAGCACTGCAACACTGTCAAACTCAACCTGTTCTGGACCTCCATACCAGAGGGGGAGCTAGAGAGCATTCTGCCTTTACTCAAGGGAGTCTCTGAACTCAGGTTTACTGATTTAATAGCTCTGATATGATACTTCTAAATACTACTATTGTTGTTCTCAAGGGTGTGTTAATATAATTTATTATTGTGTGTTTTAGTGTTGACAGGCAGCTGTTGTTGAAGCTGCTTCATTGCTGCAGTTCCTCTGATCACCAGCAGGAGGCAGCAGCTGTTCTGCTCTCTGCTCTTCAGAACATACTGGACTTTTCCTGCTGCTCTGCTCTGGACCTGACAGACACACAGCACAATCAAGATGATTTTAACCTGACCACTAGAGACTGTAAAATAATCTTATCTGTGCTTCAACAAACTCAAAGTATTGTGAAGGTGGTCTTAAAGGACTGTGAGGTCTCTGACAAGGCCATGAATGAACTGCTGCCAATTCTGCCAAAAGTCCAGCTGAGGTAAGAGCACTGACTTATACAGTTCTCTTTCATAACTAATTGTACACGAATAAGTCCATTTGTTTGCCATATAACAAAATTCCTGCATAGTTTTCTCATTGTATTCTCCTTCTCTCTCTCAGATGTAGTAAAGCTCTGCTGCTGCATTTTCTGGCTTGTATTAGTAAAGGAACTAAGAGGAGCTCTTTGAGGTGGTTTAAGGCTCTTTCTCGGGCTTTGGGAGGAGAGATGGACCTCAGTCACACTCCGATAGATCTGAAAGCATGTGAAAAGCTGGCGCTGTTTCTGGAATATTCTGAAGGGCTTTCAGAACTGGATCTCAGCCACTGCAAACTCACTGATGAATGCATGAAACCACTGATACCACACCTGCACAAGACTCAGACTCTGGAGTGAGTTACACAGATCAGGAATACAGAGAGACAGAAGTAGTGAGAGATCGAATAAACACATTACTGAATGTTAGATTTCTTTCTGTGTTAATGTACTCTTTCTGTCTGTTCTTATTTTCTTCTAGTCTGAGTCACAATAAAGTAACAGATGAATCAGCAAGAAGAATCCACAGTATTGTCTCCACTCACAGCAATATTCAGACTGTACGGTAAGTGTGTGTTTATTTGTATATGTGTGTTTGTGTTATCAGTGGAGGTTTGTTAACAGATGATCTATCTTTATCCTTGCAGACTCTTTGGAAACAAAATTAAAGATGGGAAGCTGTTCATCAGAGATAATCGGTTTGAAATATGGTGAAGACCCTGTGTCATAACCTGTTGATCATGAAAATGAATAACTCCAAACATAACGAAACACATTTTGTATAGCTCCAGATTTAATGGATTGAAATGATGATGATGTTTATATTCTGTCTATTTTAAAAAACACTTATGGTAATAGAGCTGTAAAAAGTTGTTGATGTTCTTATATTTTCATGCAGTAAACATTAACAATAACTAGTTTTTGTACAGAATTCTGCTTTTGCAGCAGGGTCTCTGGTATACATATGATACTATTTTAGTAACATTATATTTTTTTATTGAAATGGTTTATTACAACAAATGTGCTGCAAATGTGTCACATAACCTCTGAATGATTCAGTGAGTAAATTGGTGAGTCGTTTGGAGTGATTCGTTTAAAGAACCGACTCACTAGATTAATGAGTCACACTCTACACTCTAGTGTCTGTATGTTTGTGTGATATATTTTCTTTTGCACCATGTCTGTTTATATATCAGTCAATTTGTACCTTGGTGTGAAATAATTATGTGACAAAATACTAACCAATCTACGCAAATCAATTCTGCCTGGTCTCATGAACGTCTGTGTGTTCTGTTTAATCTGGATTGCACTACTGTTGTTACTGCAGCCCGTTTGTTTTAAATAGAGCGCGAGAATAAGCGAGCTGTCCCGGGATAAAAATATGGAAAAATATATTCTAGGAAGCTAAACCACAAACAGCATAATGCCTATATGGAAATTTAATTATGTAATAGATGTTACGGCGTGGCTCGTTGGTCTAGGGGTATGATTCTCGCTTAGGGTGCGAGAGGTCCCGGGTTCAAATCCCGGACGAGCCCCAATGTTTTCTTTTTCTCCCCCTTTAGATAAATAATGCATAATTATGTTATAACTTTCTCCTTCGTAACATTTTACTGACCACTTTACCTATGTAACAATGAAAGTCTGATTTACCCAACTGAGGTTGACTGGTTCCAAAATGCGGCTAAAACACTATTACGTTTGCTGATTGTATGCAACGCCAGAAATGATTAAATTTATAAATATATATATTAAAAAAAAAAAAAGTGATTTTGACCCCGACGTGATTTGAACACGCAACCTTCTGATCTGGAGTCAGACGCGCTACCGTTGCGCCACGAGGTCTATTGAGAAGTATTATTAATCGACGATATATAAACTGCACCATAGACCACATGCGGTAATGTTGATCAAATGTTTGTTTAGTACATATTTAGATGGCAGAGCTTGAAATCTGATAAGTATATATTTAATAAGCAATATAAAATGCATCCCCTACTATTCATTTTATATTCCTACTATAGCTTTTATACTCTTACCTTGTTTTATAGTATGTGTCTCGCTGTAATGTTCTGTGTGCACTTGCACAGAAATGGCATATGTACGTGAGCACACTTGGAATTAAAGCTCATTTTGACTCTGATTCCTCCACAGTGCATTGGATCAGTCAGTTACTGAACAATAGTCTAGTTTTCACTTAGTGTTTCGATTTACTCTAATTTGGATTCTACCCATTCTTAATACTTTTCAGTTTTCAAGAAAAACGTGGCTCGTTGGTCTAGGGGTATGATTCTCGCTTTGGGTGCGAGAGGTCCCGGGTTCAAATCCCGGACGAGCCCAAGTTTTATTTTCCCAATGTGTCTTAAATTGCAAAATATCCTGACAACTGCTTAGTGCTAAAGTAGTTAAAACAACAGGTTTGGAGCAATGCCTGCAGTTATAACCTTCTAATTTAATAGGCTGTACTGCAGTGAAAGTGTGTTTTCATCGTTCAGCAGACAAAACATTGAAAAATATATTTCTAAGAACATTCAATATACAAAAAACTTCCGACAGCATGAGTTGTGGAAAATCAGATGTGCTCAAGGAGCTTTTTACAGTTTTGTACGTGCTTGCCATTGAAGAGATGGTAAGTCTATTCCTCACAGCCTCATCGTCGTTTCCATTAAAATCAAAGATGGCGCATACAGTGAATAAGGTCATTAATAAGATAATATAATGTAAAATCGAGGGAAAACAGAAACATTATTCATATGGACAATGTGATCGATAATCAAAGCACAAAATAAGTTGGCCAGTACGGGGATCGAACCCGCGACCTTGGCGTTATTAGCACCACGCTCTAACCAACTGAGCTAACCGGCCATTTTTTTTCGAAGTAAAATCAACAATAGCTGTAGCAGTGCGAGCAACATCTGAGCCATACGTAAAAGTTCTAAACTATAATAAAAAACGTTTGGTATAAAGCTTAATTCCCTTACAGTTTTAACTAACTAAACTGATGGATCCATAATTGATGCAAAAGTATTATTGTATGCTGCATAACAGACTAACAGATAGTCGGAGTGCCAACCTGTTTTTCGTATTAGCAATTCTTCTATATCATCTGTATGGCGCCAATAAGAAGTTTCTCCGTCAGTTGTGTCTGTGAGTTGTAATTTTAAGTATATTCACTGATGTTGGTTTTTCATTATTATTATTATTTTAATCTTTAGAGCTCCTTGGTTTTAACTACTTGCACCCAGCATGCATTTACACAAAGCTGCAGTTACACCATATCAACAGTAGATGTCGCTAGAGTCTCTTCAACGCGACTCCAACATCTTTTTCTCAATACACAGCTTAAATAAAAAGCTATTTAAAGTGTTGTAGTTTCAAGTTCGCTGATGAAGTTTAAAAAGAAATCTCCAGTGTAATGATAACTTCATATTATTGCCTGATCTTTATCTGTAATTGGCACAGGACATAATAAAAGACTGCTAGTTTATTTCATAACCAAATGAAAAAAAAACAAAAACTTGATTTTAGACACACATTGCTGAAAGTTTATCTCCATGTCACATTATTTAAAATTCCTGATGCTATCGACCATCATGCAGTGATAAGTTATTATAATGTCACACAGCTTGATTTGAATTGCTGTGACTGGAGCTGTCTGTCTGGGAAATTAATTTGATCTTCCCATCTATAATAGATTTTGATATGCTCTTCCAGTGTTGGATAAGAAAGTAATTAATTACTAACTACTAATTACATCTTCTACAGTGTAATTAGATCACTGTACTAATTACTCTGTCTGAAAATTAATTGCATTACGTATTACTACTTTCTAAAACCCTGATCAACCTTGACTAGATGAAAAATACAAGGATAGACATGAAACTGTTCTTTTAATTCTTTCAAATAAATCATATAAAATCAAATACATTTTTCATGAACTGGCCAAAGAATTTAAGGGGGCAGCGTTAAATGAGAAAACATATTTTAACATTAGATGTTAAACTTCTATTTTATATTCACTATTGTTTTGTATAGAATTGTTCTATAGTCTATAAAGTATTTAACACAATTACATCAGAATTAACTGTAATTAAATTACTGAAAAATTAAGAGTAATCCCTTACTTTTTTCAATGAAAAAGTAATTTATAGCAATTAATTACTTAGTAATGCATTACAAGACAACTCCATTAATTCCAAATGCTCCTAAGATAATACCTGAACACTGACATGTTTTTTTTTTTTTGAGTAATAAGATGTCTGTGAACAGCTGGGAAATAGGAAGTGGCCTGGTGTTGTTTGTTCTGCTGCTGGTGCTCTATGCAAATCTCTCACTTCAGGAAACAACTTTGTGTGTGTGTGTGTGTGTGTGTGTGTGTGTGTGTGATTTAACACATCAAGAGAACACAAAACATGTCATTCACTGTTAAAGTCAACATAAATTAAGAAGTGACTCTGTATTTGTACACTGTCCTGGTCTTCTTATGCACAATTCATCAATAGAGTTAATTCCAAAGAAAAAAAAAACTGTCGTAACAATCTTCTATCAAATATACCAGTTTGCGCTGCCTCTCAAATGACTTTCCTTTTTGTCTGACGTTACCAATCCCTCCCCTTCAATCACCTACTATAGAGCTTATTTACAGTAGCCATCTTTATTATTTGGCGGGAATGACAACGAGGTTGCGAAGGATAAACTTCTCCTCAATGGGTTGTACTGTTGTTTAACATGTTTTTTGGATCGTTCCACTGACTAAACATATTAATAAAATTTCAGTAGACAAAAACTCCAACTTGTGGAAAATTAGATGTGATCTAGGAGCTTTATATAGTGCACAATATTAAAGAGACTGTAAGTCTATCCCGCACAGACTTGTTTTTATTCACATCCAAAATCAAATACGGTGCAACTGTGAATAAGGTCTTTCCACAGTTTTCCTGACCAACCACTGGGTGACGCCATGATGATTCTGATTGTCGCTGGACTGTTTTCTGGTTCCGGTCTCCATAAAAAGCAATGTAACAACTACCGTAATGAGCGATCAAGATGAACAACAATGACAATTTTTAAGTGTTTGCTGAGTAAAAATTAGTTCAGGCTCAACTTGTGCAATTGTTGGCTGTCATAAGTCGAAATTTGAAACAGCCCTTGTAAGCGCCATTTTGAAACAGCCCTTGTAAGCGCTCTTCACTCCCAAGAGTTCTTTTGTTTTTGGTGATTCACATTCTTCGTGCATATCGCCACCTACTGGTCAGGGAGGAGAATTTATAGTAAAAAGGACTTCAATATTGACCCGTTTCTCACCCACACTTATCATATCACTTCTGAATACATGGATTAAACCACTGCAGTCATATGGATTACTTTAATGCTGCCTTTATGTGCTTTTTAAGCTTCAAAGTTTTAGCCCCTATTGACTTGCATCGTATGGACCTACAGAGCTGAGATATTCTTCTAAAAAAATTTGTTTGTGTTTAACAGAAGAAACAAAGTCATACACATCTGGAATGGCAGGGTGTGTAAAAGATGAGAGAATTTTATTTTTGGGTGAACTATCCATTTAATATCACCATACAACTAACCTCAAGTCATTACTTCATGTCATCTACCCACTCTGGTGAGGCTCTGTCAAAATACGGTCATCTCTACTCTGTAATGCATTGGCACTGTGGAGCCACATGTTTTTTTATTTGGCAATTTTTACGAATTAAATACGCTAAACATCACATTACACGCTAAAAAGATATGCTAATTCAAGTGAAAACACTGGAGACCGGAAAACGAAAACAGGCTTATGAATCGTGAACACATTTGTGTTCTGGAAAAAGATGGATAGATACCACATTTCACAATCAATTCCAATTCGATAAAATCAAATCCTGTTCTACAATTTTTTCTCATTGAATATCCTGGAAGTACGTCACATTTACCGAAGTAAATCGAGTTGCGAACACTCTCTGAATGGAGAGAAAACAGACAAAATATTAACAGAAAAATCTTGCAGGTTACTATAGGTCAACATTTGTAGGCTTACACACAACAGCTTTGCTATTTATTAAATGAAGATGGGTTGACAAGACCTGAACATTCAAGATTTATTTTTTATTAACAATAAATTATATTTTTACAAAATGAAATGGGACATTTTTTTTTTTTTTTTTTTTGGCAATTACTGTTTTACCACATATTTAAACATGAGAAGTTTTCATATGAACATGCACACACCATAAACTACAAAAACACCTACTCCAGCTCAACAGCAAGTTTTCTTCTCACTCTCATGGAAGATACATTCTCTCTTGGAAAAGATTAATGTTAGACTGGTTCAGCGAGATTGCTTGCCTTTTAGGTAAAACAATGTTTGATGTGTATGTGTGTGATTGTACTTATGTCAAACCCTTTCATAAAGCATGTGCAAATCTTAAATGTCTTATTGTTCTTAATTTGCTTTGCATACTTCCATGTTTAAGGACATACAATAAATTCCAATAAAAAGCCAGATATTTGCATTAACTTTGTTCATTTTATCTCCTCTTTTGTTCTTCAAGCTGATTGGAGGTGAATGAGCTTCGTACGGTACAGTACATCCACTTGTCATCAAAGGTTAAAAATATACAAACCTGTATTGTCAGTAAGGTGTGACCATGCACATTAATACATTCCATTTGGAGAGAAGCATAATGACTTTACAAAAGTCCTGACATACTATTCATTTTCTTTCATTTCCTCTCCCTCCTGCTCTCAGTTCATCTCATGAGTGCGAACTTTGGAAACTGTATGTGATTGCGTAAGTTGAAATCCTTCATGCGTACAGTGTGTCAGGACTGAATGGAAGCAGCTATTCAAAAACAAGTGCTTATAGTGCAAGAGCTGTTTCAGGACCCTGCCAAGTCTTAAGTGTGACACCAGACATGTATTTGTTAAACACTGGACATATAATGACTATCAACGGTGACCATAGCCCATGGATCCAATGCGACCGTGACATCTAGGTGGCATTACTTTCGGATTACCGAGTCATGAAAGAGCGAACAAATAGGATGTCATTTCATGCTCTTTATCTACACATCAGTCCAGGATGGAGTGAACTGGGGACTCTTAGTTGCACGGCGCCCCCTAGAGGTTGCTCTAGTCCCTTGTGCTCCTTCCTGAGCCTGTTGAATCCGTTGGCACTCTTTCAGGTTTTGTGCCCGAACTTCGGCGCTCATAATCCTCTCTACCACACGGATGGGGAACCAACCCCGCTCTCCATCGTGCAACCTTTCACCCAACATCCAGCCTGCGTGAAAGAAGCATATGCAATGATAATAAAAAGAGAGGAAAAGCAGGATGGGTATATAACAAGAATAGCATAAAACAAAAGAAACAAACATGTGCCAGGAAATTATTTGAGATGGGTTTTTTTGCAATTCTGAAAATTTTAATTATTATTTATTTAATGTATTTATTAATCAATTGAGAATAGAAATGTTTCTTAATGGTCATGAATGATCTCTCACCATCATCAGTACACTCCAAAATGTGCAGCACATCAGCCATTTCAACAGGAAGTTCATCTGGCTCTTGAGAGGAGTAGGACTGGATGCACTGTACCTGAGGAGGATCTGACACACACCAACGTACACAATAAATCATTTATTGCACACCGATATGATTTTGAGATTAGAATAGGGCAGGAACATGGCATGATCGCCACAGCTCACTGTGTCATAGTATGTGACCACTAGGCAACAGCTCCAAGTAGGTGTAGATGGTGTGCGAGTCTGTGTGTTACCTGGTTGGTGAGCACTGGTTGAGAGGAACCTTGTACGACGGTTTGGAGTCAATGCATTGATCCAGCGCAGTTTATCACTCCTGTAAATTTTCACAGTGCCATTTATGTAAATGTGAGACTATAAAGAAAATACATATTCTAATAGTCATAATAATAGTTTCTAATGTGGACTTTTTAAGAATGTGCTCTCACATGCTTTCAGTCTTAAGCATGTAGCTGACTTGTCTGTCCTCCTGGTTCTCCAGTAGTTTCAGCACAAAAGAACAGGCCAGCATCTGACCCTGATCTTCAAGGTCTTCAGTCCTCAACATGGAGCGACTGCAAGAGTCCAGAACCTGGTACTTCTCTCCACTGATAGACACAAAATAAATCAATACACCAACAGCAAAAACAAACAGAGCAATCCCCAAAAAACATGCTAATAGGAGAGTGGGACCGGTGATTTTATGGTAATGATCGGCCGATATATCGGCCAGCTCGATTAATTGGTCGATATGAAAAAAATTTGGAATACAAACACTGGCCAATAAACATGTCTGCTTGGCCAGTTAATAGAACTGTTAGTTCCCCCTTGTGTCATTTTGAAAATCCACCAAAAATGGATACTTAGTATTTATTTTTTGCAGGTTTTGAGTTAAGTACTGTGAACAATAAAAGTGAAATTTCATTTCAGCAATTTTGAGTAATTTGCTGTCAATAAAGTTACTGTCTACACTACTAGTCAAAGTTTGGATACACTTGACTGAATTGATATTTTTTGTGATCTTAAAAACCTTTTGATTGAAAGGCTTATGCTTAAATGCTTTAAATTACTTTAGTAGACAAATATAAATTGTGCCTACATTTAAAAAAAAAAAAAAAAATGTAATTAACCCTTATGTCATTTTGACCCAAAATAAAAAAAATTTCCATACAGATTTTTTTTAAAAATCCAATTGGAAGAAAATTCCTTGACTTCACAGATGTTCACATATGGTATTTTAAAACACAAAAAATGTGATTTGACATTTTATTGGTTTTATTTCACTTATTTACACTTGTTGTGTTCCCGGTCAAAAATGACAAGCCATTGGAAATGAATGGATTAGACTGCAAAATTCAGAAATATTATGTGTTCAGGAGCATCCCAACCCTTTAGATGAGCACATACTGTATGCGGATATGTGTTTGCACACACAAAGTCCTCAGACATGTGCACACATGTTGGTGCGGCTATCCTTATGAGGAATCTCCATAGACATAATGATTTTTATACTGTACGAATTATAGATTCTATCGCCTAACCCTCACAAAAAAACGTTCTGCATTTTTACATTTAAAAAAAAAAATCATCGTTTAAAAAAAAATGTTTTTTTAAGCGATTTGAATTATGGGAACACTAGAAATGTCCTCATAAACCACATTTATAGCATAATCTGGCCTCTGAGTGATAAATCACTCACTGCATTCTACTAATTGAGACCTTTCCAAAGATATATAACACATGGCTATCTCACTTTTTTATGGTTTTACCAACTATCAATTTGCTGTGATAACAAATTTGCAAATGATGAGAATGAAACAGTTCTTATACACAGATCAGCCACAACATTAAAAACACCTGCCTAATATTGTGTAGGTCCCCCTCATGCCACCAAAACAGCGCCAACCCGCATCTCAGAACAGCATTCTGAGATGCTATTCTTCTCACCACCATTGTATAGAGCGGTTATCTGAGTTACCGTAGACTTTGTCAGTTCGAACCAGTCTGGCCATTCTCTGTTGACCTCTCTCATCAACAAAGCATTTCCGTCCACAGAACTGCTGCTCACTGGATGTTTTGTGTTTTTGGCACCATTCAGAGTAAATTCTAGAGAATGTTGTGTGTGAAAATCCCAGGAGATCAGCAGTTACAGAAATACTCAAACCAGCCCGTCTGACATCAACAATCATCCATGCAATTATCTAATCAGTCAATTGTGTGGCAGCAGCGCAGTGCATAAAATCATGCAGATACAGGTCAGGAGCTTCAGTTAATGTGAAAAATTTGATCTCAGTGATTTTGACCGTGGCATGATTGTTGGTGCCAGATGGGCTGGTTTGAGTATTTCTGTAACTGCTGATCTCCTGGGATTTTCACACACAACAGTCTCTAGAATTTTCTCTGAATGGTGCCAAAAACAAAAATCATCCAGTGAGTGGCAGTTCTGTGGACAGAAACACTTTGTTGATGAGAGAGGTCAACAGAGAATGGCCAGACTGGTTCAAACTGACAAAGTCTACGGTAACTCAGAAAACCGCTCTGTACAATGGTGGTGAGAAGAATAGCATCTCAGAATGCTGTTCTGAGATGCGGGTTGGCGCTGTTTTGGTGGCATGAGGGGGACCTACACAATATTAGGCAGGTGGTTTTAATGTTGTTGCTGATCAGTGTATGCACTTTAAAGTCCAAATTCTAAGCTTTAAAATGTAACCTATTTTGTTCAGATCAAGCAAGTGGTTATTAAATTATTACATTTAAAAAGAAACGGATATTGGAACAAATAGTTAAGAAAAAATATGGTTAAAAAAGCATCCCAGGTGACATTTCATGAAGTTGTTAGAAAAAATGCCCAGAATGTATTAAGCTGGACTCTAAAGCTAAAATATAAAACAGTTTCGATTTGTTTACTGTGTTATGGTCACTACATACTTCCATTTGATGACTTTACTATTATTCTTAAATGTGGAAAACAGTAATAACAAAGAGTGAGTATGTGTGTCCAAATTTTGATAGGTAGTGTATATACTTTGGGGATTATACAGTATATCTTTCATCAGCCACTCTCTAGCTATCGTATCGGCCATTGAAAAACCCAAGTTGGTCAAACACTAGTTTATGGTCTAGTAAGTTTAGTAGAGTGTGATGATGTGACAGCAGACCTGGAGCTGCGTTTGGTGATGAGCAGCAGGTTATTGAACAGGAACAGGTAAATGGGGTGGTAGAGCTTGCGGCTGCGCATGGTCCTAGTGCTCTTGGGTCCAGACATCTGCTGGACTTCACCCTTCTTCAGGAGCCAACGAGAGTGTGAAATCACAGGCACGGACTGCAAATCAGGAGACAACACCACATTATGGGCTAATAAATATGAGACTGTACAACAGTTAGTATTTATGATATTTTTTACTGTTTTGATACAGTGTGTCCAGTAGAACCATTAAGAATGCTTACCAAGAGTTCATGTAACAAATAAATTAAAGGGTTAGTTCAAATTCACTTTCATTGTATGGAAAAGAGCATCTTGGACTTTCAGCAAAACATCTCCTTTTGTGTTTTATGAAGAAAGTCGTATGGTTCGGACTGGCATCAGGGTGAATAGGGTGAATACAGGTTAAGTAGGACACTTTGTCACTTAGATGAATGGAAAAAGTGTCCCACTTTATCCTCTTTCATCCTAAATGGTGACAGAGTTGTCATTTTAGGGTGAACTAACCCGTTAAGTAAACGAGAGATAGTTCTGAGTTTCAGGGTTACGGTATGATTTTTTTATGATTAATATTTTCACAGTTATGTTTATGTCATCCTCTGTAATGCAGTTTTAGGTGTATGTACCTTTGACTTGAATTCAAGTGTTTTCTCGATGCTGATCAGCTCCTCAGTGCGACTCATCTTCCGCACACCTTCATTACACTCCTTCACAATCTGACAGCAACAAACACACACAAACATGTGTATTTATATATGCATATATATATACTGTTTATCTTTATGGGGATATTTCATTCAAATGTTTTATTAAAATGAGCTAACTCTCATTACTACAGACTAACTCAAACACAAACTTAAATCTAAAATTAGACCATTACTTTGCCCATTTGTAAATGCGATTTCCTTGTGGGAATGTCTTCGGTTTATCAGGTTTGACTATTCTTGTGAAGAAATTTTCAGAACTGTTTTCATCACAATTAGAAAAACATGCCCACGCATACAAGAACAAGTTTGACAGAAAAAACTTATTAGATTCACTCCAAGTGGGAATACCAGAATCAGCTGTTTGTTTCAGGCGTGCCCTTTGGGGCATTAACTTTTCTGTATTATTCAACATTGCTTTTCTTGAATATGATCAGTTCAAAAACCTTGAACTGAAGTCTTGAGAATTTTGATGCATCAATATAATTTCGGAATTTCTGTAATTACCATTTTCCAGCTAGTAAAAGCCATTCAATTATTTAACAGTAAAATATATGTGGATAGTAACCTCTAAATACAGTGGACTCCAAAAGTCAGAAGCCACACACAATCTGTGATTTATTTAATTTAAACCAGGACATAAACAAAGTTTAAGGATTTTGAAAAAATTACAACAATGTTATGATATAAAATGAAGAATTTTTTTTAATTCTGCACTATTTATGTCACTTATCAAATGTAGGCTACTAAGAAATTTGTGTACATTTTTCAATGAAAAAATATAATGCTGATAATACAATCTGCAGTGGAAAAAAAAATAAATACAAATTCACGAGTGGTCTCAAAGTTTTGGACTGCAGTATATTTCTATTTGATATGCCATTTGTCATAGCCAGTGTTACCTAACACACTTTCTAAGCTCTTAAATATTTTGAATTCATGTAGTGATCAAATATTTTAATGCCATCAACAACTCAGCCGAACACGGATCCATTCCTCCATAATAAGTTCTAGAGTCTGATGCCGTGAAAAGCTCAGAGTAGAATCTTGTAATTACAGTCATTCCAAAATGTCGCACCAGTAATAACTTTAAGATGTTTAAAGAAAACTATTGAGAACAAAGCTGCATTCCATTGCACAGCTATTAAAGTCATTTTGTGGTTGCTCCTTTAGCAACAAGAGGTGTGGCATGGTAACTCTGGTGTCATGGACAACACAGTAAGGCGTGCTCGACAGGTGAAAGTCCAGAGACATATTAGTGTCAGGGTTTATCACCACACCCTGATATGAAACACACATGTATGTTTTTCTATCATGCTGGGAACTTTCCATTGACTTCTATTGTTTTATACTGAGCTAATGCTATTTTCTATCCTCCAACCCTAAACCTATCTTCACAGAAATATTTGGGCATTTTTACATTTTCTTTAAGACATTATTTAGTATGTTTACTAAGCTATTTTCCTCACAGTGTCAGAGAGTTCAGGTTTTCATATCCTTTTGGGGAAAGTAACACACACACATCTTACCCTTTCCAACTCTTGATGCGCCAATATGGCAGTCTTTTCTCTGTCTGAATTTTCTTCCACCTTCTTAAGAATATTCTAGAATATAAAGAAGCAGTTTTGCAAAACAATTAAGAAGATAAAGACATGCTAGTTATTATTTTCTACCATAACACACATAAACAGCAAAGGTTTATAGCTAAAACCAGGTTCCAGTATAAAGTCAACTGTCTATAAACGGCGACAATTTTTGGAGACTCTGATTGGCTGACTCATAACTAAGGCCGTGTCCTAGGTATTTAATTAGCTTACCCTTACCCTCCACCAATATTTAAAAACTTTTGATTGGCTGACTATTACCTGAACAAGTAGTTTGAGTCGTGTGATTCGCTGGAAGGGTAGGATGAGGAAGGAGGTAAACGAGAGGCCTTTCACTTTCGGCTGATTCTCCAGAATGAACATATTCTCTCGGAAAAGAGAATTTTCCTGTCTGGAAAAAAACAAAAACAAAGGCATGATCCTGACATTTATGTACAATGATACCAAGTGTGTAACAAAAGGATAATACAAAAATACTTATACAAAAATCTGGGGTGCATGTTTAAAAAAGCAACAACTTGCAACCCTCCAGAACAACACCCTAGCAACACACAAAAAACACTCAGAACACCCTGGGAAATTTTCAGTCACTACTTCTACAAAAAACAAAGCTGACCCTTTTTAATGGGGATTGAGCAACTCATTTAGCACCATGTACTTTAGTATTTATACTCTTTCAGACCAGTTTTGTGTTGGTTTAAAGCAATATTAGTGAGACAGTCATTTCCTTATGCACATTCTTTATACAGTCATGTCATTTACTTTTGCACATATCACTGTGTAAATACATATATCTGTGTCATGCATTTATAATATTACTGTTAAAGTATAATGACCAAAGCCATAGCATAACAACAAATCCAGCAGAGCACACTGCACAGCATACTATATCTCACTATGTGCTTGACTTTCTATTTCCAGTGTGACTAACGCAAATACAACTCTGTTTTACTAATAATCTGACTGACAAAGGTCAGGCATTTATACACAAAACTGAAATAAAATGCAAATTGACAATATTTATTTACAATGTGATAGATGGAGGCCACTCACATACAACATGATGATGGTCAAGTGACATCATAATTACAGTAGCATACCAGTGTTTGAAATGTTTAACGAAATGCCTGTTTCACTTTTAAAAATATGTAGGCAGTACATAGTGTATTGCTTTTATGAAAAAGAATTGGTACTTTTATTCACCAAAGTGGCATTCAACTGATCACAATTTATAGTCAGGACATTAATAACGTGAAAAATGACTATTACAATTTGAAAAAAATATTCAGAACTTAAACTACTTGAAAGTGTTCTCATCAAAAAATCCTCCACGTGCAGCAATGACAGCTTTGCAGATCCTTGGCATTCTAGCTGTCAGTTTGTCCAGATACTCAGGTGACTTTTCACCCCACACTTCCTGTAGCACTTGCCATAGATGTGGCTGTCTTGTCGGGCACTTCTCACGCACCTTACAGTCTAGCTGATCCCACAAAAGCTCAATGGGGTTAAGATCCATAACACTCTTTTCCAATTATCTGTTGTCCAATGTCTGTGTTTCTTTGCCCACTCGAACCTTTTCTTTTTGTTTTTCTGTTTCAAAAGTGTCTTTTTCTTTGCAATTCTTTCCATAAGGCCTGCACCCCTGAATCTTCTCTTTACTGTTGTACATGAAACTGGTGTTGAGCGGGTAGAATTCAATGAAGCTGTCAGCTGAGGACATGTGAGGCATCTATTTCTCAAACTAGAGACTCTGATGTACTTATCCTCTTGTTTAGTTGTACATCTGGCCTTCCACATCTCTTTCTGTCCTTGTTAGAGCCAGTTGTCCTTTGTCTTTGAAGACTGTAGTGTACACCTTTGAATGAAATCTTCAGGTTTTTGGAAATTTCAAGCATTGTATGGCCTTCATTCCTCAAAACAATGATTGACTGATGAGTTTCTAGAGAAAGCCGTTTCTTTTTTTGCCACTTTGACCTAATATTGACCTTAAGACATGCCAGTCTATTGCATACTGTGGCAACTCAAAAACAAACACAAAGACAATGTTAAATTTCATTTAATGAACCAAATAGCTTTCAGCTGTGTTTGATATAATGGCAAGTGATTTTCTAGTACCAAATTAGCAATTTAGCATGATTACTCAAGGATAAGGTGTTGGAGTGATGGCTGCTGGAAATGGGGCCTGTCTAGATTTGATCAAAATTACTTTTTTCAAATAGTGATGGTGCTGTATTTTTACATCAGTAATGTCCTGACTACACTTTGTGATCAGTTGAATGCCACTTTGGTGAATTAAAGTACAGATTTCCTTCCGAAACAGCAAAATCTGCACATTATTCCAAACTTGAAGTATTATAAATATAATTAGTATTTAGTGGCATATGCTTAACTAGGTTGCAAAGCTGCAGAAAGACAAAACTGAAAGTGGATGATGGCTTTATACACTTTAGCCCTGATCCAAACAAGTATGGAAAGTACCATAGCTTCTTTTTGGCTTACAAACACACAAACACTTAGCAGGGCTCAGAAGAAGGCCTTTTTTTCTGGTGACCCAGTCAGGTCAGTATTTAATATTTGTACGTGCCTTGACAACATTATCAATGACCCTGCCACAAATATGATATAAAAGCAACATGTGTTCACATGTGTCAGAAAAATGTTTAGATATTTTACGTTTTCATTATATACAAAAGCAATAAATGCAACTCCTAATTCAGCTATAAATTCACCAACACAATTTTGCAGGAGAACAGTATGGCATATGGTGAATTTGTTTATAATTTCCAAACAAAGTTTTCTTGGATGCGTTCAAGACAATCACAAGTTACTCTCGCAATTTAAATTTCAATATCTATCTTAGCCAGCTAGATCATGTTGCCCTAGTGATATTTAACTCAGCAAAATTCAAGACAACAATGTTCAATACGTCACAAGAATTGATATTTCAAAGTTGGTAGTTGTTTGACACTCCAGTGAACTAGCCCAAAACTTCCTCACACTGGCTCCGGGGCCATAGTGGCATCCTTATTGACGAGCCCTGAATACAAAAACACATGTAAACATCTACATAACCCTTTAAACAACACATCTGAAGCCATGGAGGATCACTCAGATTCAGGGTGGAATCTAGAGAGACAGCTGGTCTGTGGAGCCAGCTTATTTACACAACAAACCATACACAGCTGTCCTGTCGCAAACACACACTTACAAAGTACTAACCCTCGCTGTCCAGCATACACAACTTGTGTTTGTAAAGTGGGAACACTGCATGCATATGACACATCTGCATTTTTTTGTTTTTGTTTCTTGCAAAAGTCACACCTACCAGTCAAGTCACTATGTCATATTTAATTACAAGAGACATCAAATATCACATCACACATTAAATTACGGAAACATTCCCAAAAAGACAGAGACAATCTTAGAATCACTACGGAGATCAATGCTGGTTTATCTAGTGAAGCAGCTCTCAGCATGATCTTTCTGGTAAAGCTGGTTGACCAAGAAAGAAACATACTCCAGTCTTTGGCAAGGATTTTCAATCTTTTAGGACATGCGCCACTTCAACCTGAAATCCATTGAGAAAGAAATGCGTGCAAACACCCTTGACATAGCCAACTACTTAACACATTAAGAAAAGACTATAAGCAATGCATGCTGTATGCATACAGATACTGTACATAAAACTATTATCTAACCATTATCTAACCATATTCAGTGTCTGAGAGCATATCATGCAAATCGGTTGTACAATACCCGACACAGTAGTCGTAAATCTTCCATTGTCAATTAACGTGAGCATAACTTGTTTTTGATGTATGTTAAACGTGGCTTCACACTGTGGTTTGGCTGGTCATTGTTTTTCAAACCTTACTTTTTACAGCAGAAGTCAACCAGCCAATTTTTGAATGTCGAGTTTTCTTTGTCTTTTTAGTTTCACAGTTATAAAAATGTCATTTGCACCTCGGAACATACAAAACACTGTTAATTATGTTGCCTTGACAAAGCCAGCATACTGTTATTCTACAGACTTGGTTTAGGGTTTTTTTCAAAATCCCTAAAGCTAGACCAACATTTCTGACTCATTAAGCTACACCCACCAAACTTGGGACAGACCTTCAGACTATTCTGACTCGTGTTGCTATAACTTTTTTAACTGTTCGAAATTGCGGTTTTCACAAAGCGGACTATCAAACATCCCATACACTAAAACTGCCGGAATTTTCAAACAGGCCAAGACTATAAAAAATCTGACATTTAAAATAAAATAAAATTGGGGGCCTGGGTAGCTCAGCGAGTATTGATGCTGACTACCACCCCTGGAGTCACGAGTTCGAATCCAGGGTGTGCTGAGTGTCTCCATCCAGGTCTCCTAAGCAACCAAATTGGCCTGGTTGCTAGGGAGGGTAGAGTCACATGGGGTAACCTCCTTATGGTCACAATTAGTGGTTCTCACTCTCAATGGGGCGCATGGTAAGTTGTGCATGGATCGCGGAGTGTCCGCGGTGTCATGCACAATGAGCCACATGATAAGATGCACAGATTGACTGTCTCAGAAGGGGAGGCAACTGAGACTTGTCCACCACCCGGATTGAGATGAGTAACCGCACCACCACAAGGACTTACTAAATAGTGGGAATTGGGCATTCCAAACTGGGAGAAAAGGGGATAAAATAAATAAATAAATACATTTAAATGTAAACAAACCCACACAAGGCCTTGACTAACTGTCTGTCTGTCTGTATTTCTTTCTTTCTTTATGTGACGAGGAGGAGGGTGTGGCCGGGCCGTGAGGATGCACGCTCGGTGCTGAGTTGCCCAATCAGCAGGAGAGTGATAAAGGAGGAGCTGGGGATGCCAGAGAGAGAGAAAGAGAGACACACGGAGCTGTATGTCGACGTCTGTGATGTTATGCTTTCAGTTCAGCGTTTGTCTAATTAAAGTCTTGATAACTGTTAATCCGGTTCCTGCTTCCTCCTTTCCGGATGAATGAGAGGCTTATCCGTTACACTGGTGCCAAAACCCAGGAGGGAGGAGGGATGCACTGTCAGAGAGCCCTCACCGCTGATGGAGGGTCGTGACGCCAAGGAGGTATGGTCCGGTGGTACTGCAGCGGTTCGCCAGAAGGCGGAGGAGCCCGCTAATTGGGCAACTCAACTCCGAGCGTGCATCCTCGCGGCCCAGCCACGCCCTGCTCCTCGTCACGCTTTCTTTCTTTCTTTCACTTTTTTCATTCTTTCTGTCCTTCAAACTTAATTTTTTTAAAAACTAACTTTCAGACAAGGCTTTGTGTGAACCTTTGGTTTGCTATTTTGCATGATGCACGTGAATCACGTTTGCATCATGAATGCACATTTACTTCCATCGTTTTGTTCCAATTTGTTAGCTTCACTTGTGTATATTCCTAAAAACATGAGTAGTGTTTCGTTCGTGAACAAATCAGTGTTTTTGAACAAATCTTTTAAGCGAACGATTGTTTCATTGTCTTTTTTAATTAATCAGTTCAATCAATTCGCCCATAACACACAAATATTCCCACTTGTCGCCACCTACTGGCACAAAGGTGTATCTACAGAAATGGTGAATGAACAAATCTTTTTGGTGAATGCATTCAACAGACTCGACTCACTGGAATGAATTAAAATCCTCACCTCTTAAAACATCTTAATCTCGCAGCTATGCTATTAAACCGGATGTGTTATTGTTATATACGTAGATAGAGATAAACATGTCAATAATCAAGTGGACAATAAATTGCCATTGTTGCACAGTACTTTTGCATTCAGTGTGGATAGAAATATTTCTTTACGCTGTATAAAAAAAATATTTATCTTATACACAAATGCAAAATCCCAACTACATTTTATCTTTCTCTCCTCCTCTCTTTCTCTTTGTATCTCTCGTACACATATAGGTAAGACATTTTCTTACAGTATCCGTCGGTAATTCTTCTCCTGGTATGCCTGGTTGATGACGTAGCTGATGAAGACTTGGAAGTAGTTAACAGCGTGAAAATGAACAATGTCACACACATCTGAGATCTGGATGGACTCTTCAATCCTGTGCTCCAGATCCATAAGGAACCTGATGAAAACATGAGGTCATCAATGTGAGACAATAACAATAGTATGGCTACGTCCAATTCTTTATACTTATTAAAATTATGTAATTCGATGGTCATGGTAAAGTACATCCATTTGAGTAGGTAGCAAGAAAGTACACCAGTATTGGGATATACTACAATAAATAAAATGGTGCATTGGTTGTGTATTGACACAAGGCATTCACAGATGCTTCAAAAATTCTTCAGAGATAGTATACCACCTCGAGAATGCTGTTTTCAATGTACAATGTACAATACTATGGTTTGGGATGCACTAATTTCAATCTTGCATACTATGTTGGATGTATAGTATGCAAATGAGGACACAGCATATGAATGTTTCAGACACTTAATTGGGACTCTCCCTTTCAAACTGACACTCTATTGAACAATTGAACTAATTGCTTTCTAAAAGCCAAGTCATTTTAATTTGTATATTGCTTTTCACAATACACATAGTTTCAAAGCAGCTTTAACATGATATAAAACATGGTAACTGTCATTTGTTTTAATGATGGCAATTGAGAAACAAAAGCAGGAAATAATTAGCTTAAGCTTATCTGTGTGCTAACAAAATACAAAATTAATAAATGCAAGACAACTCAGATAAATCAATGCTTCTCCTTAAATGTTTTACAAAAGCAGGTGTTGACAGACTGAGGTGAAGTTCTGACTCATACTCTTGAATCATCACTTTGGTGGGTGAATTTCCATGCTATGTTGCTAACCGACTGGAATCAGATCACATCAGTGGTTTAATTATAGCGGACAACAGTCCCTTTCACTTTCTTCAAAGGAATTTTTTTAACTATTCAGAAAATAGTTTTAAGCCATAAACTAAACCAACTAGCTCTGAAACAAATCATAACATTACAAACTTTTGATTTGAAGCTAAAAAGACTAAATGATCTCCTTATACAATTAAGCATTGTGAATGACTAAATTAATCAGAAATGACATTATAATATAAAAATTATCATCCTGAATGGTTTTTTTAGGAGTGGGGATGAATTTAGCTACTAAACACGATTTTTTCAAAATCACACTAAAACATTAAAATCACACTGACTTCTGACTTGCACAGAAGCTCATGGCATGTCTGTCTTAAAAGGTTTATGAATTACCATTAAAAGTCGATTTCTCTATGGAGAAAATTTATAAGACTTTTACATTTTTACACAGTACTGGCAATAATGGGTATCAGGAAGAATGGCAGGAAATGGAGCATATTTTTTCTATGTGGTGGCACTCTTAATTTTATGAAGAGAGGAAGCCAGTGTGTTAAAGCAACCCCAAAATAAAAGCTTATTTGAAATAAAAACTCAGGTTAAATGACAGTGTTATGCCACTGTCATTTAACCTGAGTTTTTATTTCAAATAAGCATTTATTTTGGGGTTCATAAAATAGAAACATTAAATAGGCTGAGAAATCAGAAAATTCATAAAAATAAACACAGACCACACACGTTCCCACACAAACACACCTCTCGCTTGCCTTCATGATGTCCTCAATGTTTGAGAACAAGAAGTGCATGTCTGATTGACTCAAAGTGTTGACAAGAAGAGGGTTGTGAAGAAAGTGGGTCTCTAGCAGCTCCAGACTTTTGTAGTACGACGCCTCAGAGGTCACCAATTCAAACATGGCCTACAAAGAGAGAGAGAGAGAGAGAGAGAGAGCAAGAGACGATGCTGTTTATTCCTAATGTTTACTCATTTGATGTGAGCTGCTGTTATTTAGTATTTTTGCTGGAATGAGCACCAATGAAAGCTATTTCTTTAACCCACATGCGCACAATGCGTTTCTTTATGTGCTTTTCGATTGCTGCTTGTCAGCTTGTAAAATATGACCCCAGCGACATCTTGGATGAAAGCCAAGGCAGATTGTGTGACATCAACTGTCTTTTATGTCAGACTGTATGATATCTTAAGACATGCATTGACTAGGTGTTTTACATCATTAATATTGTCATATTTTGTCATCCTCATTGACAGGCACAAATGGTACTGCACAAACCAAAGCAATCCCTTGCACGCTATTGTTGGCGATGTTTTGCCTGGAAAAGAAAAAAGTTGTCTGTAGTCAGTCTTGACCGGGTGAAAGAGGGAATTTGTAGATTGCTCATTCTTCAGGGCAAACTAGAGGTATTTTTGTTGGTACAATAATAACATAGGGAATGCTAATTAACAAGATATGTATGTTGCATATCATACAGACAAGCTAGTATAAACATATTAGATGGCCGTCGTAGGAGCAGTCAAACTTCAGGACTGTGACCCAAAGAGCTTCATTGCAAAGATAATTAATCGTCCGTCTGTGATGCATTAAGTGACTAAAGACTGCAGATTTGACCAAATGATGAAAGAGATCTTTTACAATTCTCAAAATTAATTAATCGTAGCAAAAATTGTAAAGTGTACACCCAGCTTTAACTTTTCTTTTATTATACTAAAAAATCAATTTGTGTTTATTCTGTATGTGTCCTACCTCCTGCACTATTATCTCTTTTGGTTCCAGTGTTTTCAGTAGTCCACTGTCCTTCACAGCCTCCAAGTTTTGCCAGAGGCTGAGTGAATGTGCACTATTCCTTAATTGAAGCTGCAATGCAGGAGCAGCCGTGACCCCTGACCCTGCAGTTGGAAGCCCATCTCTCTGCCGTCGCTGCTCGATCTCCTGCTGCTTAGAAGTGTCCCGGTATTCTTGATACAGAACATCTGGAAACACACACGTTCATTAGATCAAACACAAATGTTATTAGTGACTCTGAATGGTATTCAGACATTGTTTGGTTTCATCTTGTCTTGTGGTGTGCAGTGTGTGGTGTGTGACATGTTATGAAGTAATGTGTTACTGTAAACCCCTAATTAATTTTTAGGGGGTAACAGATAACAAGTAATGTATGTTACGTAATTAAACAGTGCAAAAGTCTGGCTCCGTAAGTAAAAATCCCTTTCATTTCTCCATAGGCAAAATTATTTTTAACGATAACTTGAAAACATTTAAAGACAGACCTACCATGAGCGCCAAGGTTGTTAATCGATGGTATATGCTTCTGTTTAAGGCGTCAGTCCGCATTATTTCAACTTAAAAAAAAATCGTGTTTAATAGCCAAATTTCTGGTGAAGATATACACTACCCATGATCCAGCAGAGAAAGACCCACCAATCAGAAATTCGCAACAAAAACAAAGTACGCCAAACAAGCTCGACAGTGACAACCACCTCCATGACACACTCAAGTCAGTCTCCCTATACTCTCAAACTACTTATAAATTTGTATAAATCTGAATATTTTGCAATACATTTAAAATGCATTGTTTCTATACTTATGTAAAGCCGAGGAGGGCGAGGCCGGGCTGGAATGCCGCACGCCCGGTCCCCAATCAGCCTGATGGGGCGCGCGAGGGATAAAGGCGGCCAGGGACGACAGTTCGAGAGAGAGAGAATTACAGGCAGCTGTACTGTGTGTGTTTATGGATGTGTGTTTTTGTTTAAGTTGTTCATTAAATTATTATTTAAGTTGTCAAACCGGTTCTCGCCTCCTCCTTTCATTAAGAAGTGTTACAACTTACAATTAACAACTTTAAATCAATAGTTTTATATTTTTGTATAGTTTTTAATTTGATTGGGTTATTTGCAATGCTTCATGGGATTGTAGTTCATTCAACAGTCTTGTGCCTTTTGTCTGATTTTAAAATACTTTTTTGCTTCAAACCGAAACTTGTAATGTTCTGATTCACGTTGAAGCTGGTTGGTTTGGTTCATGGCTTAGAACTCTTATGAAGAATTTTATGAAATCCCAATGGAAAAAATGAATGGGATACTCCCGGAACCTGAAAATTACGTTACGGGGGAATATGTTACAAGTAACATGCATTACATAATCAGGTAACTTTTTGGGGTGATGTATTACAAACAACATGCATGGCGTAATAAGAGAAGGGTTACAAGTTACATGCAAAGATTACTTTTTGGGGGTTACACATTACAAGTAATATGCGTTGTTTAATCAGACTTTCTGAAGGGTAATATGTTACAAGTAACACACAATACTTTTGTATTTATTTATGACAGGACCAAGACTTGCGTTTGTATTGATATTTTAAACTAATTGAAGAAAATAGTGTCTGTATGGTCATTACATGCATGTTGGGGGATAATACCATCAACAGCAAAAAAAAAAAATAAATAATAAAAATACATACAGCATACAGAAGCTCTTTCCAGTTTTTCATACTGTAACGCACAGTACTGTATGTACTAGTACCTTAGTACATTTTAACCCCTGCAGTCCAGCATAACCCTAACTCATCAGCTGAGAGGAACAAACACTTGAATGCATCAGCCTAACAAACCTTTGGACTTCAAGCTTCTATAGCCATGCAAACATGTGACACATGATCTGTCCATCAACTGACCTTACTGTCCCATACACTTTAACTGATAAAAGCACTGCACAGGAGTCCATGCATGTGTGTGTGCTGGCTTCTCAAAAGGGTGACTTTGTACAGAGAAAATCAGTTGCATAATGTTCTGTAGTCACATTCAACAAGACCTTCAGGTGGGTGTTTGGTACAGTTGCTTATATAACAGAGAGCGTGAGAAGAGACGAGACGAGACGAGATGAGATGAGACGAGAAGAGAATAGACGAGATGTGAAGAGAAGAGAAGAGACGAGACGAGAAGAGAATAGACCAGAGGTGAAGAGAAGAGAAGAGAAGAGAATTTTGAATAAAATTAAAATGTTTGGAGTATGAGACAAAAAGAGAGAAATAAAAATTAGATTGCGAAAAGAGATGGGCTGGTATGACTGGAAAAATAAAGAGAGAAGAAATAAACCAAGAGATTCAGATACAGGAAGAGAGAAAGAGACTTAGATGATGAGGAAAATAGAGGTGATTTTAAATGATGTTGCGTTGGTGAAGGAAATGCATAACTCTCTCTACTGCTGTTATTTCAGCATATATTTAAGAAAATATCACCCACACACTCCACCTGCCCTCATCCTACACACAAATACACAAATACACTAATCTCTCATACACATCCAACATATCCACACATCCATGTTGTAAATGTAACTGCAAACTAAGTTGCACAGTTCAGCTTCAGGCAAACAAATTAGCAAGCATTGTTCTTGTACATCAGTCTCCCTATTTTTCTGTGTGTGCGTCTGTGTGTACTCACCAACGTTCTTCACAATGTTGAGACTGCGGCAGGGATTCTCCACTGCCGTCTTCTGTGGACTGTCACCATTCCTCATCAACCTGAAAGTGAAAAAAAAAAAAAAAGAAAGGCAAGAGGGTGAGAAAAGGAGAACTAATAATTAGAGAATAGAAGTGATGAGGGGGAATGTGTGTGTGTGTGTGTGTGTGTGTTTGTGTATGTGTGTGTACAAAAATGAGAACATGTCACCCCTACAGCTGCTTAAGTCCTACTTTTGTTTCTAAAGGAGGGGAATATTGGTTCCTCTGACTTTAATTCCAACTAAGCTTTATTTAACCCTGACAGACCTGAATAAGTCAAACCCATCAGCAGGGAAGCATGAATGCTATTTTAAGCATCATGTAAGAGTAAAAAAACAACAATATAAGCGAATGTAAATAGATAAGTACACACATATATGCAATTTCACACATATTTATACTGTATACAGTAAGTGTACATACTTGTGTACATACATTTACACCAATCAGCCACAACATTAAAACCACCTGCCTAATATTGTGTAGGTCCCATCGTGCTGCCAAACAGCGCCATCCCACATTCTGAGATGCTGTTTTTCTCACCACAATTGTACAGAGCGGTTACCTGAGTTACCACAGACGTTGTCAGTTCAAACCAGTCTGTCCATTCTCTGTTGACCTCTCTCATCAACAAGGCATTTCCATCCACAGAACTGCCGCTCACTGGATGTTTTTTGTTTTTAGCACCATTCTAAGTAAATTCAGACTGTTGTGTGTGAAAATCCCAGGAGATCAGCAGTTACAGAAATACTCAAACCAGCCCATCTGGCACCAACAATCATCCATGCAATTATCAAATCAGCCAATCGTGTGGCAGCAGTGCAGTGCATAAAATCATGCAGATACAGGTCAGGAGCTTCAGTTAATGTTCACATCAACCATCAGAATGGGGAAAAAATGTGATCTCAGTGATTTGGACCGTGGCATGATTGTTGGTACCAGATGGGCTGGTTTGAGTATAACCGCTCTGTACAGTTGAGAAGAATAGTATCTCAGAATGGTATTCTGAGACGCGGGTTGGCGCTGTTTTGGCGGCACGAGGGGGACCTACACAATATTAGGCATGTGGTTTTAATGTTGTGGCTGATCAGTGTATATGTACACAAATAAATCTATAAATGCAATCATGCATTTACATATACATATACCACATAATTTTATCACATTATAGAAAACAAAAACAAAATTATAAAGAGCCAATGAGACTTTATCAAAGTGAAAAGCAATTGCTTATAGTTTTAAATGATAAAACTACCTGTTTGTGTGTGTGTGTGTATATATATATATATATGTATATGTATGTATATATATATATATATATATATATATATATATAAATATATCAGTGTCAAAACATAACAGGGGCTCGGGGCGAAAACGTCAGCAAAAGTGGAAAAAATTCCCCCAAAAATTCTGTATGTGGGGGTAAAAAAATGCCCCCATAATGACTTCTGTGTTTTATTTGTAACATCTAAAATATTTTTCCATACTCTATTCTAGGCCTAGGAAAACATATACATTATTATTTATTGCATAAACATTAAGATACAGCTAATCAGATTTAGAATTTATGCCCATACACTGAAGGATTTGATTTGATTTGATTATATAAACTTTTATGGCATTATTTTTGAAGACATCCTCACTATGCAACATTTTTCACAAGTGCCTAAAACTTTTGCACAGTACTGTATACTATCAGTTAACGTCATACAAAGTCCAGTAAACATAAAAAAAAAAGCTAAATCAATATTCGGTTTGGCCACCTTTGCCTTCAAAACAGCCCCAATTCTCCTAGGTACACCTGGACACAGTTTTTCTTGGTTGTTGGCAGATAGGACGTTCCAAGCTTCTTCTATCTATTTAGGCTGTCTCAAATGCTTCTGTCTCTTCATGTAATCTCAGACTGACTCTATGTTCAGTGGGGAGCTTTGTGAGGGTCATGACATCTGTTGCAGAGCTCCCTGTTCTTCTATATATATTTGCAAAAGTAATGTTTGGGAGTCTAACATTTATATTTCCTACTGACACACTAAAGCTGAAGATATAAAAAACCATCTTAAGACAAATGTTTTTGTGAAACATCTTATGAGCCTAAGACTTTTGCACAGTACTGTATATATATATATATATATACGCACACACATACACACACACACACTTGTTTATAAATAATGCATGCATTTATGCATAACTGTATGCACACAGACAAGTTATTTAACATCTTTTACACTCTAAATAATGCTAAAAAGCATAAAAAATAAAGTACAAATAAACTTTTACAACAATAAAGTATCCGGATTGTTCCTTTATAGCTCTCTCTCTCTCTCTCTCTCTTTGTTGTCTTACCGGAGTGTGATTTTGTCGAGGTCGGCAGTGTTGTGAAAGTCATTGTCCTGCACTGTGCAGGCACTTGTCGTCCGTTCACTCAGCTCTTCCATTTCTTGTCTATGTGACCAATCTCCCAGCGTCGCCAATGGAGACCGAGACCGAGCTCCTCCCAGTACAGTACTCCCGTTGCTTGGCAACGAGATTCCAGAGCGAGAAGGTGGACTGATAAAGATATATAAATAATAAAGTTAATATTTAAATAATTAGAGATTTCAAGAAACAGACACAAACATATTACGCAAATATTGAATCCTTACTCACAGATGTGGAGTCCACTACACCACACACACAAGTAAGTAAACACTCTTTTGGACATTGTTGACCACATGCACACACAGAATCATGGCCAAACACAAACTCACCCAAACCCACACACACTCAACGCTCAACCTTTCCACCCCCACACACATAGACAAATCCTCACATTCTCTCATCCTGAGTAAATGATACAATACAGAGTCAGATCATACATCACACCAAACATAAACACCCAATCACAGACAGACAGATAGACGGACAGACAGACAGACAGACAGATAAATAGACAGATACTGAAGATATGCTTCAAAAAATCAATTCTGCAATCAGAATTTCATATCATTTGTACAACGGTCTTGATTAATGTTCACACACTGATAAGTGTGTGTACAGGTATGTGGGATATATGGAATACTAGATATAGAGAAAGAGATAAAGTGAGCTGTTAAGAAAGAGATAAAGTATGTTTGTGAGGCAGTATGTGAGAAAGATATCTAATTGTTTGGAAAATGTGTGTTTATCTGCCTTAAACGGGACTTGACATTTATGCAAGTGACTGTTGTGTGTGGGTCAACATATTAAATAATATTTTAAGTAAAATGTAAATATGCAAATATGTTACTATGAGGGTTAGGTTTTGGGTTAAGGTATGGAAAATATCCTGATCTCAGTATCAAAAGAAAAGTAGTCAATGGAAAGTCCCCACAATGCTAGATAAAACAAACGTGTGTCTGCATGTACTTACTGGTTCATTCTGGGAGAGTGTGGGGACTGATATGCCGCAGAGGGGCTGAGCCTATTGCAGGAGGTGGGGTCCACTGTTGGTTTAGGAGAGGAGGAGGGGCCTAATGGAGATAAATATGAGGAGCTTAGGTTAATGATGAGTAAATGGAACAGAATTTAATGGAAAAAAATCAGTCTTGCGTGAGTTCCAGAGACAAATGCAAAAGTGCACAGCGTTCAGTTTTCAAGAAAAAAATACTTAAAAATAAAACCAATCATATGGCCATTTACAGCATCATATATCACCAGGTCGTTGAGTTTGATTCCCAGGTAAAACACATACTGATAAAATGTATGTCTTGAATGCACTGAAAGATGCTTTGATTAAAAGTGTCTGCCAAATGAATAAACATAGCTGCATCAGAGATGAGTAAAATCGCTTAATTGTTTGACTTAGAACTATGAAGGAACTGAATGAGCAAGACTAAGTACTTCATTACATACTAGTCATTCCCTTGTTACCACACACAGACTCACACACAAATACGCACTAACAAATCAAACACACACACTCACATATGAACACACTGGGCCCTTTGTGAATGCTGGCAGTGCAGCCTGAAACTTTGTGGGCACTGGAATGTGTGTCTGGGGCCTCAAATGGAACTTTCAGTGTGTGTGTTTTGAGAAAGTGTGTTCAGTTTCCCCCTGAATTTGTCTCCTCTGCAAATTTTGAAGTCTTACTAACAAAGGATGCATCTGAAATGCTTCATTACCTCCTTACACCGTTTCCCTTTGCTGCTCTCTTGACCGAGTGGCTTCCTGTTCACTCATAGTAAAGTGCAGTGTAGTGTGCCGTTTGGAAAAGATCCCCAAAAATCACAATTCAGTCATCATTTACACACCCTCATGTTGTTCCAAACCTGTAAGACTTTTCTGTGAAACACAAAAGGACATGTTTGGTAAAATGACCATTTACTTTCATTGCATCTTTTTGCCTTACACTGAAAGTGAATGGGACTATAAGTCCGCAACATTCAGCCTCCATTCAGTTCCATTGAAGAAAGAAAGTCATACGGGTTTGCAACGACATGAGGGTGAGTAAATGATGACAGAATTTCCATCTTTGGGTGAAGTATTCCTTTAAGAATAAGACACAAGGACCAAGAGACTATTTAAAGCATTGGTTAAGCACCTGAGTGTCTGGAGTCATTGGGAGTTAGCTAGGTATGATCAGGAAGATCGCCAAGTATGGTTGTCAGAGTCCTTAGATAAATATTGAATAATGTGGCAACAATACAACTCTGCTGTGCATCTGACAGACTTGTCTAGAAACACAGAACTTTAATTGCTACAAATTCCACACAGGCATAAATTATTTTTAATAATAAATGAATCTGAACTTAGTTGTAAACATAATTTGTGTTTCTCTCTGCAAAATTGGACATTGTATTTAGCCAGTAAAGCTCTTTTGTGCAATTACTAATTGATTTTGTTATTGGAGGTGCATGCTAAGCTTACTTTAAACAACCCCCTTTTTATTAAGTTTGTGTCACAGACATGAATGATAACTCGAATAGTGTGAATTGTTGAGAAGTGCACTATTACTTTTCTAGGCAATCATACGGTTTTCACCTGGGAGACAATAAAATGGCAAAATATCTCTTAGATTTACACTGAAGGACACTAGAATATCATGGAGACTTGAGGGTGGGCTCTTTTGACTTGCTTACTGCATATGGATAAAGCACAGAAGCACCACCTTAGCTGAAGATGTCATTCTTTATATTATCACTTCATAATAACTTTCATTAATAACATTAAGGAACATTATTGCATTATATAATGCTTAACCGATCTTTAGTTAATGTACATTCAAACCGAATAGCCGTCGTTCCTCAGTCGATATGGATTTTTTTAAAGGCTGACAACAAGAAAGAGTGTGGATGATGACCAGTATTATATTATACTATACTGTATGTATTATCCAATTTAATGATGTCCTCAAAATTAAAATAAAAAAAACTAACACGTTTTACATAAAATATAAAAAAAAAAAATCACATGATTAATTGGTCTGGCTAATATCAGATGATTAATAGTTAGAAATGTCATGATAACATTTATTTTGACTCAGATATTTTCATATATTCATATCTGATTGTCCATGAACTGATCTGTTAAGCAGTATATACTGTTAATGATCTATTAATGAAAGTTTTTATAAAATGCTATAATTATAATTTTCTTTATCACACATTATACATTTGCACATATACAGTGAAACTCTTCTTTTTCACATAAAAAAGAAGAGTTTCACTGTATATGTGCAAAAGATCTGTTAAGCAGTATATACTGTTAATGACCTATTAATGAAAGTTTTTATAAAATGCTACCAGCTGTGACCTGATGTTTTCTCATTAATTTTGCTGTAGTCTGTTGTTCCAGATCAAAATCACTGAGAGTGCTTCTGAAAATAGTGGGGGTGCTCTGTATAAAGTGGAGAAGTATCATAATAACACATTTTTTAATAGATTAAATCATGTTTAAATGCTACTTAAACAACATAAAGAAAAGTTTGTTTTTTTAATGTACAAATAATTTATTGCTTTGGGTTTTTTTTCCTCCATGATCTGTCGCTGAAAATGACAGCAAAATTCTGCGCCTGCAGATTAGGACATACTGATTTGCAAAGTCATACACGTTTCTAAGTTTTGATTACAGGATTTTTGTGTGTTTGCTGGGATTTGAGAAAATCTGCTTGCCAATTTACAGTATTAGTCTTACATATTCAATTGAGCAGGGGTGTGCAATTACTTTGGTACTGGGGCCACATCAGCCGTTAAGTAGAACATGGAACAGAGAGTATAACATTTCTGCATAGTCAGGGTTGGGAGGGTTACTTTTGAAATGTATTCCACTACAGATTACAGAATACATGCTGTAAAATGTAATTTGTATTCCGTTAGATTACTCAAGCTCAGTAACATATTATAAATACTTTGGATTACTTCTTCAGCACTGGTAGATTTTTTCACTTGTTTTAACTATAAAAACTCTGCCAGTACAGTAAGACAAAATACACATGTTAAAAATACATTCTCTGAAAAACCTAAATATCTTATGCAGTGTTGTTTCTAAAACAAGACAAATCAAATTGATCTTGTTTTAAGGATTTTTAGATATTTTTACAGGAAAACAATATCCAAATTAAAAGGTCTTACTAGAAAAAAAGAAATTATGATCTGACATGAATTTTCTTGAAAAAAAAAATATGATCGTGCCTGGTAACGTGCATGTAAAATGGCTAGAAACAGCATTTTAGCTTAGCGTAAAGCTGACAATTTACACAAGGTTTATTTCTATTTCTTCTGCTCCAAACTTACTTCAAACTTACTTCTCTGTCTGCTCGTATGAATGTAATACATCATAAGAAAGTGTTTCACCGCTGTTCAAATGCACTTTGGATCGCATCATTTATATGTATAAATGTTTTCCATCTGAAAGGACTAAATATTAAATGAAACAAATGACAATAAAATGCAAAGTAATCTCTTCAGTAATCAAAATACTTTTTGAATGTAACTGTATTCTAATTACCAATGATTTAAATTGTAACTGTAGTGGAATACAGTTACTTATACTTTGTATTTTAAATACGTAATCCCGTTACATGTATTTCGTTACTCCCCAACACTGTGCATAGTTGTATCTTTTAAGCCCAGACATGCACTTAAAGAATGATGCGCAATTTTCTGAAGTGTATACAAACTGATGGGACCATTCTGCGATTGCTTGAAGTTTTGCTGCTATACTTTCTATCATGTGGTAGTAAAACTGAATAAATGCTGAGTAAAATTATTAATTGATTATTTTACCATACTTCAATGCAATGGTAATTTAGTACTCAATTTAACACTCTATATCAGAAGTCTGATTTAAAAGTCAAATAAAATATTCGGGAAAGAGATTCTAAAAGCTTATTTTAATGTTGGCCGCAAAGTGGACCCGCTTAATTGTTTTATTCTGAAAACATTATCAACCTGTTTACACGCTCATGGGTCATGATGTGGGTCTCGTCAATGGTTTGTTTGGCATCCCATTCAGCACACAACTGAATAATACAGGCTGCATGACACTGATAAATGATTACTACCACAGTAACATTTGCATACAGGTGTGAGGGACCTCAGCATTTTACAAATAACACAAAGAATAAATATATTCCTCTCTCGCTTGGTTTTTGCTCGCGTGTCCCCTCCGTGCATTATTGAGTGCTAAGTTGTTATTTTTTTATTTATTTTTTGCAGAGAGAATGTGCGTGCACTCACATGCATGGTTGCCAGATTGCATAAATTAAGTATGACATAAGGTCCAATTTGTGCAAGTATAAATCTCTGATTGGGGTGTTGCATCTATTATCTGGCAACCCTGAGCATATTAAAAGCTTGTGGATGCAGGATAGGTCCAAAAGCCAGATAAGTAAAAGATCTAATAAAAACGTTCATGATAAATCGACCCGCGGGCCGCAGTTTGCCCAGGTTTGCAATTAAGGGTGCTCTAAGTTCCGTTTGAGGGTGCCTAACCCTGTAGGACCGGGACTGTTTTTGTCTTGCATGATTACTTCCTCAACCAGAAGAAACAAGTTCTTACATTTAGCCTATGCAAGAGAGAGTCTCTTTTTATTGCATTTTGATCAAATGGTCAGCCAAACCTGACTGACTAACTGACCTCACGTCTGCAATTGCAGATACACAGAGGTTAAAAAAAAAAAAAAAAAAAAGATTAAAGCTACACAGATCAAATTAAGGTCAATGTTTTATTCCGCATCGTGACACCAAAGTTATTTTATGGTTGTGCACTGGTTAATAATTTGCTTTAAATCCAGTTTTCAATAGTGTCACCAGATCTAGAGCAGCAATCAGCAGTGAAATGGGGTTGTTTTCCCAGCGGTCCCCTGCAGCTTGAGAGAAACCTGTAATTATTACGCATGCAGTTTAAAAAGTGTGTGAATGATGTTGTGTACTATGCATTGTTTCACAAAATCAACAAAATATATGGCACATTGACTACGTATGGTACACCCCATTGCTAGACTTGTTTTGGAAATCAATCATGTTCTGTTACGTTAATACTTTAGATGCACTGCATTGCTGCCTTTTTATATAATCTATAGTCATGCAATATATAAAATACAATAGCAGTCAAAAGTTGGGACACACCAACTCATTCTTTATTTTTACTATTGACAATATCAATTTTTAGAATAATAGTCATCAAAACATATAATAGAAATGGAAGCATGCTAAACAAATATCTTACATTTTGCCAAAATTGCATCTCTGCACACTCTGAGTAGTCTCTCAACTACTGTAACTTCATGAGGTGCCACCTAGGATGCTTTTTAAAACGTACTCAAGGAGCTCCCATTTATGCTGAGCACTTGTTTGCTGCATTTAAGCATAAGTCTTTTGGTCAAAAGCTTTTATGATCATGAGAATCATGAATTCAGTCAAGTGTCTCAAAACGTATGACTGGTCATGTATAGAGATGGATGTGGCGTAAAGTCTGAGTTTTTCGGTTTTGCATGAGATGAATGAGCCCCACCTTGTTTTATTGTTGTGGACTTTATGAATAAATAAACATTGACAATTCATGTCTTTTCATGATTAACTTTTTTCAGAGAAAAATTGTTTCCTGGTCCACTTAAGTGCTTAAGTGTGTGTACATTGTATGTCAGTCAGTTTGAGTAACAATGCCACTTAGACTTTGTTCAGTGAGACTGGGCGTTTACCATACAGACTGTGTACAATGGACACAAACTAACTAATGAAGCTTTACAAAACACAGACACATTCACTTTTACCATTACCAGAGGAACAGGCTCCAACTACACTCCCCACATGACACACACAAACACACACACCTCTGATTTTGCATATTCACACCAAACAGTCAGTGAAAATAAAAAAAGATGTTACAAATTCCAAAAAAGCTTCACACAGACACTATACATTCACACACACACACACGCACACACCAGTCACAGACATGTGTAGTAATCAAACACTACAGACTTGATCACATAGATTTCGCAAACAAATACTCAGCAGACTCTGAGAGAGCACACTGTAATCTGGGAACTTGTCTACAGCTGAGAATATTTGTCAATTCATTCAAAAGTTGAGTTTAAAACAAACCGTGGGGTTCTTAAACATCCATACTGGTCTCATAGAATGAATGTTACTCTATAGGCCTTTTACAGAAATTACAGAAATACTCAAACCAGCCGTCTGGCACCAACAATCATCCATGCGATTATCTAATCAGCTAATCGTGTGGCAGCAGTGCAGTGCATAAAATCATTCAGATACAGGTCAGGAGCTTCAGTTAATGTTCACATCAACCATCAGAATAGGGAAAAAATGTGATCTCAGTGCTTTGGAGTGTGGCATGATTGTTGGTGCCAGATGGGCTGGTTTGAGTATTTCTGTAACTGCTGATCTCCTGGGATTTTCACGCACAACAGTCTCTAGAATTTTCTCTGAATGGTGCCAAAAACAAAAAACATCCAGTGTGCGGCAGTTCTGTGGACGGAAATGCCTGGTTGATGAGAGAGGTCAACTGAGAATGGCCAGACTGGTTTGAACTGACAAAGTCTACGGTAACTCAGATAACCGCTCTGTACAATTGTGGTTGCCACTGTTTTGGCAGCATGTTGGGGACCTACACAATAATGTTGTGGCTGATCGGTGTATACACACTTTCTACACTGGCGGCAGCAAAAGTTTGGAATAATGTACACATTTTACGGTTTCAGAAGGAAATCTGTACTTTAATACACCAAAGTGGCATTAAACTGATCACAAAGTATAGTCAGGACATTACTCATGTAAAAAACAGCAACATCACAATTTGAAAAATGTCATTTTTGATCAAATCTAGACAGGCCCCATTTCCAGCAGCCATCACTCCAACACCTTATCCTTGAGTAATCATGCTAAATTGCAAATTTGGTACTAGAAAATCACTTGCCATTATATCAAACACAGTTGAAAGCTATTTGATTCATTTAATGAAGCTTAACATTGTTTTTGTGTTTGTTTTTGAGTTGCCAGAGTATGCAATAGATTGGCATGTTTTAAGGTCAATATTAGGTCAAAAATGGCAAAAAAAAAAGAAGAAAAAAAAGAAACGGCTTTCTCTAGAAACTCGTCAGTCAATCATTGTGAGGAATAAAGGCTATACAATGCTTGAAATTGCCAAAAACTGAAGATTTCATACAAAGGTGTACACTACAGTCTTCAAAGACAAAGGACAACTGGCTCTAACAAGGACAGAAAGAGATGTGGAAGGCCAGATGTACAACTAAACAAGAGGTTAAGTACATCAGAGTCTTTAGTTTGAGAAATAGATGCCTCACATGTCCTCAGCTGACAGCTTCATTGAATTCTACCCGCTCAACACCAGTTTCATGTACAACAGTAAAGAGAAGACTCAGGGGTGCAGGCCTTATGGGAAGAATTGCAAAGAAAAAGCCACTTTTGAAACAGAAAAACAAAAAGGAAATGTTAGAGTGGGCAAAGAAACACAGACATTGGACAACAGATAATTGGAAAAGAGTGTTATGGATTTTAACCCCATTGAGCTTTTGTGGGATCAGCTAGACTGTAAGGTGCGTGAGAAGTGCCCGACAAGACAGCCACATCTATGGCAAGTGCTACAGGAAGTGTGGGGTGAAATGTCACCTGAGTATCTGGACAAACTGACAGTTGGAATGCCAAGAATCTGCAAAGCTGTCATTGCTGCACGTGGAGGATTTTTTGATGAGAAATTTTTTAAGTAGTTTAAGAAGTTCTAAGCATTTTTTTCAAATTGTAATAGTAATTTTTCACGTTATTAATGTCCTGACTATACATTGTGATCAGTTGAATGCCACTTTGGTGAATAAAAGTACCAATTTCTTTCCATAAGAGCAAAATCTGGACATTATTCCAAACTTTTGGCAGCCAGTGTTCACCAGATAGCGCGTTGGACTTTGAGCTTGACAGCCACAGTTTGAGTCCAGCCAAACACGCACGGAAGTGAAAGTGACTTAGAAGCGATACAAATTGACATGGATGCTTCAGTTAATGTGTGTTTTCTTTTTTTTATATCGAATTTGCATTTTAAAACACTATCGGTTAGGGTTAGGTGTAGGTTAAAAATAAGGATGTCTGTTTTGTTAAACTCTCATTTATCTTTCCTGACACTCTTGGTTAGGTTTAGGGTACAGTTTTAGGTTAGGGAGGTACATTTTACTTATTAAAAACTCCATCTAAAATTCACCTTAAAAATCTCATCTGATTACATCCTCATTTCACTCGGTTTTGGTGCCCCCCACTGGACATTTCACTTGAAAACTGCAGCCAAACGTGTAATGAAGCACGGAATTTCAGTTTTTCAAAAACGTTGCAATGCTCACGTAAATTTCATGAGACCAGGCTGTAAACATCACACATACCATAAGCGTAAACATGCTTATACTCAAAGTAATATTTCGGGTTCAACACAAATTAAGCTCAGTCGACCACATTAATGCCATTCCAGATAAATTCATTTGGACTCATCCCTCCTTTTCTTTAAAAAAAGCAAAAATTGAGGTTATAGTGAGGCACTTACACTAGAAATGAATGGGGTGAATTTTTAGAGGGTTTTAAAGGCAGAAATGCCTTTTTTTTTTCATTTTCTTTAGCCTCGATTTTTGCTCCTTTTTTTAAGAAAAGGAGTGATGAGTCAAAATGTATTTTTGTGGTAATCAGTTAGGTTCCACAAAAGTTTCCTTTTATGCACAGTCAAATAAAGATATCTCAAACGCTGTTTGATGAAACAGATTCAGCAAACATGCAAAAAGAGGAATCCCGTTTGTCTGTGCTATTTGAGGCTTCTGATCTACAAATTCAAGGCCTGTTTACAGTATTTGTTCAGCCAATTAAAAATGCTTTTGCTGAAAAAACAGGGGAGGTACAGTATTTTGCATTATCAACCTTTAGCTGTGTCACATAAAATGCAAAAATGTTGACATGCATAAGTATGCACCAAATGCCTACCACACGCTGGCATGTCAAGGACTTCACACAGGGTTTGGTTTAATGTGTTAATGGGTGATGATGAAGGAACTAAAATATCTTGCCAAGCATACAGAGGAAATCCCCTGACAGTAGAAGTACACTGCAAAACTATTTTGTCAGATGACCTAAATAAAAGTGGTTAATATGGTAAGTCAAAAATATGATTATTAATATGACTGAATAAACCCAATTTTAAGGGACAGGTCTGTACGTTTCACTTTTTACAGTACAGCAAAGCAGAAACATTCTTTTGAACAATTATGTGATCATAATGAAGCTTAAATTAAAAATACCAGTCAAAATACCCTCACTAAAATATATAATTGCTATCTTTGATTTGTTACACTGATTTCTTAATAACAGGCCTTGTTGCATCTCTTTAGAACTTGGTTTCTATGCAATCGTAAGGACATTAAATGTGCCAATTTGCCAATTGCCTATAAACATTGTGTCATTCTACAGATTGTGTTTCTAAAGCTGTTTGTCTTCCCAAACAACTGATATGACATGGTATTGGACTTCACACCTATTGACTCAACACTTATCAACGTGGATGCAGCATGACATGATAGCTTTTTGTTATCGATGCAATTACAGAAATACTCTTTTAATAGGGGAATTTATGACCAATGATTATTTGTTCCGCAACCAAGTGTTCAATAACAGGGGGGTGACCAAGATAAAGTGAGACTAGTATATTCAGCAGGTCATGTGACCTCAACATGGAAGCCACCATAAGTGGGACTTAGTAGGATAGCAGAATAGAACAGAATGTAGAATATAAACAACATTTTCATTGGTCATTGGTCAAAAGTACTATTCATTTATCTAGCTGCAAAACTGGATGGAAAGAATTACGTATTGCGCCTTTAAAATTCATCCTTGTGCAATGATTGTTAAAACGAAAGTAAAAATGTAAGAGCCACTAAAGGCTTATTTATACAATAATGTTGGTTTCAAGAGAATGTTATGATGAAAGGGATGTCAGTCACTTTACTTATGGGTTTAAAGTCAGACATGGCAATAACAGAGCTAGTCTTTCTGACACTTTCAGGGGGAACAACATAGTGACATCTATGATCCTGCTCTCTATACACCAGATGCACATCAACAGAGCTACAGAGGAAATCATAATGTAAGTCTGACATAACAATTCATTTCGTACAGAATGCACTAGTCAATTTTATCTTAGTAATGCAAATAAACATGGTATCAATAAAGCTCATAACAATAAAGCTCATAAAACATGTGCACACACACACACACACACACACACACACACACACACGTCATTATCATGTTGTGAACAATTAAACCAGTTTCTCGAGTTTCGACTGCTTTGCAATTAACCGCAGGGCAAAATCTACTTTCTCTTGCTCAACAAATCACCAGCTTTTTTTAACTTTTCACTTGAATCACTTGATGGTCCAATCATAATTGTGTATAACAGGTATACACAAATGTTACTAAAATACCTATTAAAAGGTCTAAAAAAACAAACACCTGAATGTTAGGAATGTTAATTTATGTTAATAATGTTAACTTCGACTTATATGCGCAATCATAATCGTGTATTTTAAAAAAGGTCTATAAAATAACAAAAACAAAACAAAAAACAATTCGAACACAGCTGGCACTCATCAGTTTTCACAGGGAAACCCTACAATCACAGATGCTAATAAATGTCAAAATAAAGAACTAGCACTACATTTTGTTCATAAAGTGTAAAACTGCTCGGGTTTAAGGTTTTTTTTGTTTTGTTACTTTCTCGTGTTTTTATATATTTTTTTTTTTTTACATAGTTTAAAAGAGCTAATTCAATTGAGAAAAACTCCACAAACCACAGCAAATTATGTTTTACAACATAAAGAGAACAATACTGTGCTCTGTTTAAACCAACTACATTTGCTAGGCAATGGTAATATTACAATGGTATTATTTTCAGTAGCACACATTAAGCTGAGTTTCATGACCAGTTAAAGGAATATTCTGAGTTCAATACAAGTTAAGCTCAAATGATGGCATTTGTGGCACATTATTGATTACCACAAAAAAAAAAAATTTCACTTGCCCCTCCTTTTCTTTAAAAAAGCAAAAATAGAGGTGACAGTGAGGCACTTACAATGGCAGTCAATGGGGGCCAATTTAAGAAACGTTAAAATACTCACTGTTTCAAAAGTACAGCCACAAGACATAAACAACATGCGTGTAAACATGCTTTTAGTGTGATAAAATCATATACTAACCTTTTCTGTGTAAAGTTATAGCCAATTTTACAACTTCGTTGCCATGACAATGTAATGTCAACAATCCCTAAAATCCTAAGACGACTGTAAAATTGACCATTTAAACAAATTTACAGCTCAGATTTAACAGAAGGATTAATGTAAGTACTTTTATAAAATTATAAGCTTCATATTTCTGCCTTTAAACCCCTGTAAAAATTGCTCCCATTGACTTCCATTGTAAGTGCCTCACTGTATTCTTGATTTTTTGCTTTTTTATTTTATAAGAAAAGGAGGGACGAGTTGAACCTAATTTTTGTGGTAAGCAACATTATGCCACAAATGCTGTCCACTGAGCCCAGAATATTCCTTTAATACACAATACTTTAATACACTGTGAGCCCACAGATTTTAAAATGACTCTACAGACTTCACTTTTTGAATACCTTAAAACACATCTAACAAAAAGGGTGAATTCAAGTAAACTGGGGCACTTTCTGTCATTGTAATGAGTGTCAAAACATGTCCCAATTTACCTGAATTCATCCTATATAAAATCCATACACAATATAAATTCAAAGAAGGATTTATATAGGCAAAAATAGAAAAATAAAATAAATGATCTTACTTTCTGCCTGTTCTGATGACGAGGATAACTTTTTCTTTCTCATTGAGCGGTAAAACCTTGAATTCCTGCGAATTGGAGCTCTGGTGGACAATGCATCCTCATCATCATCATCCTCATCTTGACTGGGCAGGTGTGCCGGAGGTGTCTGAGATTTGCTGGGGGCCTCTTGAGTCTTGAAACCCCATTTTCCTCGGAACAGGGCTGTCATCGCCACAATGCCCTCAGAGCCCAGCGACATCAGCTAACAGTAACAGTATCCAGGCATTCATGGAATAATCCCCATTTGAAACACAAAGAAGGAATTTCCATCCAGATCGAATCCAAAAAAAAAGTGGAATTCCACACAATCCCACAGGCAAAGTGTTATGCACCCTGTCTGGACAATCAGCTTGCAGTACAGTTCTCTCGTATTCTCTTATCTTGTTCTTTTTCCTTTGCCTGAGGGGTAGGTATGTTTTTAATAACTCATGACTTTGTCAAGCTTAGTCCTTCTATTCTCTCTCTCTCTCTCTCTTAGACTTTTTGCAAACCTGTCCTCTGCCCCTCAGTGTCAAAGTTCTCCCCCTCCCATTCATTCATTCATTCTCGCCCATCCAAACTGTCTGTCTCTCTCCCGCCCTCTTTCCTTCCCTCTGTCACTGCCTTACCCTGTTGTGCCTGAGTGCATAACTCGTAATCTCACGTGTGTATAAAACAGGTAGAGTCACTCACCTAAAACAGCAGATCTTGTATTTTTGGCTGTCAATTTGTTGCTATGAACGCTGACACCTCACCCATTGTCTCATCAGCGACACTTCAAACAACAACGACTTTGTCTTTCTGTTGGATGTTTTTCTGTGTATAGTAGGGTCCCAAAAAGTCTGAGGCCTCAAAATCTAATTTAAACCTGGAAATAAACAGAACAGGATGTTTTAGGATTTTTAAAAATGTACAATAAAGAAACATTATGATGTAAAATTAACAGGAAATATTTGAGATTTGGCACTATATCTGGATCACTAATCAAATGTAAACAAATTTGTGACCATACTACCTCTTTTGAAGCACAAAGTTAGACCTAGGTAGCACATCTTGTCAGGCAGATAATACCTATCAGGATAACTATAAGATGGATGTGAGACTGTACTAAACCCTAAAACTATGCCAATATAGTGTTGGTAGAACATCCTGATAAGTATCATATTTTCAGGACACCACCTCAAGTGTATGCTGTCATTAAAGCAAAACGGAAACCTACCAAATACTAAGAAATTATGACATTCATGTCACTGTAAATGTCCAAGAATGTTTGTAACACCCTGTCCTCTGCAGTCAGCTGACAACTCGGGGTTAAAAAGTTCTTTCTCCCTCTCGGCCAAATGCACTCTGTCTAATCCCATTGTGCTTCCACTGATTAACACGCACTGACCCGTTTACAAAGCATGGAAATACACACACAAGCACATGCATGTCAGACATTGGACTGTGCATGCAACCACGAACATTTGCAGAAATGCAATCCAAATATATTAATTGAAGCACACAAGTTTGCTTGCAATTACATGCAGTATGCAATGACATAAATATATTACTATAACAAATAAAAGAGAAATGCCTCAATCTATTAATTGTCAAGTCAATGATCAGTATTAGAATCCAAGAAGAAAAAACATGCATACCTGCATAAGTAATTAGAACAACTTTGGGACCTCTTTGTTTGTGTATGTTTCTGAATTGTGGGTAAAATGGTACAAAATGTCCCCAAAAGTTAGTTAAATCTGACAAAATCAACTCTTAAGGATGTACTCAAAGGGAAAAGTGGCTCATAAATAGGCTAAATAGTTAATGTATTGTTTAAAATGCAAACACTTTTCTTTTAGGATTAGGTTAAGCATTTTGGTTGGGGCTAGTCTGTAGTAGGCTACTTATAATTAGCCTAATTTGAAAACAAGTCTATGATATGTCCCCTTTCAGATGCCTTGTTTGTGTGTGTGTGTGTGTGTGTGTGTGTGTGTGTGTGTGTGTGTGTGTGTGTGTGTGAACAAAGCCTGCATTCAGTATTGAATTTTTTTTTGGGATGGAATTCATTGAATCCTCGGAATCCTGTGGTTATGTAACACCAGTGGAAACAGAGCTGGTCAATGTGATGGGCGCACCTCTGTCTTGTAAACGTCACCTGAGAACAGGTGTGCCCAAATTCTATACAAAAACCTCCCAGCCTTTTCTATGAAAAAAAAAAAAAAATCGTGTGCAGTGTGATACAGCGTGCTGATAACAGTTTTTGTATCTCGAACTTTACTAATTACATCGTTACCTTTTGGTTAGAGAAGTGTAACATCTTACTGTACTTCAATGGCGTTTAAATATCACATATCTCCGTTACAAATTGTACAACGTTTGAGTCTAAAAGTTTTCGTGAGTTGTAAACACCGAGGACCGTAGAGACGGTTAACGTCACTTGAGGTTTACGTTTGTCGTCATCTAGTGGTAGTGTTTGGTTTCTCCCCGTGTCACCTGCCTGATTTAAAACCGACAAATGGGGTCATTCCTGGGATTCGGTAATATGTAAACTTGGACATTATTTTTTCAGCTACATTTGATCAGTTGTCTGAATACTCCACAACATTAGGCACATATTAATCCTCCAGGCTCCAGCAAATCATATCTTCCCACCCTAGGCATCAAAGCCCTTTTATCATTTTCTATTATTTTATTTTATTTATTTTTTTCTGATTTGGACTCCAAAGATTTTGTTCTCAGCCCCGTCATGGACATAATGGAGGTGGTTTGAAAATCATTCTACACAATAGTGGTTATAAAATAAACATCCATCTACTCCTCGTGTGTCCCTCATACCAATATAATGACTGCAGAAATAACATTTATGACAGTTTTCTCATTTATATATGATGAAGCTTCAAATAGGCAAATTGTGTGTGTGTGTGTGTGTGTGTGTGTGTGTGTTAAACTCAGATTTTTCACTACAGCCACAACTTTGTGCTAGCTCTTATCATGTCAGACTGTGCTCAGCAAACAATACACTGATTTTCACTCTTGTCTCAACCCTCTTACAATTATCCGACCACTAGGCTACTTGAACCCAGGGCTGCCCAAAAGGGGGGAAAAAGTAGGACATTGTCTGAAACAAATACCGGTGCACCAACATATAGGCTACCAGCATGTGAACGCAGACTGAGTGTTGGCCAGACTGAGGTGGGCCTTTTAGGCAGGGGCGCCTGCGGAATTTAATCTGTGGGTATGCACAGAAATCTGCCTAATAAACCTTATATCTAGGGGAGTCCGGGGGCATGCATGATTTTTTTTTTTTTGTTGTTGTTGTCGCAAAAAACAACACCAATGCGTTCAATTCTGGTGACTTTGAGATAAGCATTTATTTAATTTCTCAAGTATGAGCTGCATTCATGAAACTATTGGCTAAAGCATTTCTTCCAGCAACCATTCAGACAGACGCGTTTTAAAAAAGCAAAACGCACCACAACGCAGGTGTCTCGAGAGTTAAATTTCTTTTTAACTTGACACAGCGCTCCTGTGAGAGATACTAAAAACACAGTGAAACATGACGCAGTTGTCAAAAGACCTCCATCTAGCGAATGTTTACATGGAAAACGATTGAAAAACAGCACGAGCGGACGAAAAACACGTTCAGTTTAAACAGCCCCTTGTTCACATGACACCACACTAGCTGAAGTTTCTCAAAGTTACCTCTCAGAAAGACAACCTTTTGTTTCAGTTGATTGTTGGTAAATTTCCACTGTATTCAGCGCTGTTTGTTCTGTGTTCGGAAATAGTCCGATACTGTTTTATTGTGTGAGAATCCGCTCCAAATGATTCAGTAAGAGAGCGCTCTGAACTAATTGTACTGAATCATGAATCGATTCAGACTGTTTTGCAAGCCCGTTTGGCCAATTCACTGAAAATTACCGACTCAAAAGAATTATTGGGCATTACTAGTTCTTTTAACCGCAACAGAAATACGGGACACATTTCATGATTGGTGAAATATATTGAGAGTAAATATTTCTCAGGCCAGTCGGAGCGCTCATGGTACGAACAGTGCGTATGGTTGTACAGCTGCAGGCGCCATTGCTATTAGGTATAATTTTTCAGGAGTTTGGGAGGGCCTGCTTGCACCAACATATTTTCAACACCATGTTTCATTGTATTCAATGTAGCCTGTAACATACTGACTATTTCATATTTTTGTTACAAAATTAAAAAATGTAGTGAATAGGCATAACTCAACACCGTAACAGGTTGATCATGAGGAAATGTGACAGGGTTGTGTGTGAAGGGTATGTGTTTTTTCTAAAAGTGGCCACAGCTCCTCCTGTGGTGTACCAAGACCACATAGCATGCATTCAATTAATAATTTCTATATATTTATATGGATTAAAGTATTATCTTGAAAAGTACTCCCACCTCCTTGCCCACCTTTTTACCTGTTACAATAATTTTAATGCAATTATTCTTTTAATTTATTATAATGGACATATCAACATCTTGTAAAAAGCTTCCACTATTTAATTTTAGTGAACCACCACTTTAAAAATTTGGGGGCACTGTCCCAAATATGCAAATTTGTCAGCATGAGAAGAAAATACTACTAAGTGCTGTTGGTAAAGAGGAAGCCAAATTCGGTATTTGGGTTTCACAGTGTGAGACCATTTCTCTCACTCTTTCTCTTCCAGTCAAACACAGCTATTAGAGAAATGTAAAAAAAAAAATTGCAGTTCCACTGTTGCAATCTCTCTATATGGAATATAGTTGTCACGCATTTTTTATAACATTTATTTGTAAAAATAAATACATTTCAGTGTAGACACATACCTTTAAGTCATGGCTATAAAAAGCTACTGAGCTTTTCCAGTGTTACTGCCCAAGAAAAAAAAAATCTATTAATTTAGGAATAAACCTAGCCCAGATAATAAACTCATGCCATCCCAGATGTGTATAACTTTATTTCTCCTGCTGAACACAAACAACATTTTTTAGAAATATATCTCAGCTCTGTTGGTCCATTCAATGCAAGTGAATGGTGATCTGAACTTTGATGCTCCAAAAACAATATAAAAGCATCATAAAAGTAATCCAAACTCCAGGGGTTTAATCCATGTCTTCTGAAGCGATATGATAGGTGTGGATGAGAAACAGATCAGTACTGAAGTCCTTTTTACTTTAAATTCTCCTCCCTGCCCAGTGGGTGGCGATATGTATGAAGAATACGAATGTCAAAAACACAAGAAAAATGTGAAAGTAAAAGTGGAGATTTATAGTAAAAAGGATTTAAAGTGGAAGTATGTCATTTCTGTGACACTAGCGCCACTGAATGGAATTGCAAATATAAAACAGCTTTCTGAATATGCCCTGTCTGCAGTTGTTCAAACAATCGGATAGTCCCACCCCCAACTCACATTATTGGTTGGGATTGTTGTTTTATTGTGCCTTTAATTCATCTATGAATGGCTTACTTATTATTGTCTCTGCATATAAAGCTGGGTTAGAAGAAAGTATTTTAACACTGAAAAAGTTACATCAGCTTTAAATGTTGATCTGTTTCTCTCCAACATATATCATATCACTTCTGAAGACATGGAATTAACCACTGGCTGCCTTTATGTGATTTTTGGAGCTTCAAAGTTCAGCCAACCTTCACCTGCATTGTATGGACCCACACAGCAGAGATATTTTCTGAAAATCTTCATTTGTGTTTAGCAGAAGAAAGTCAGTCATACACATTTGGGATACCATGAGAGTGAGTAAATGATGAGAATTTTCATGCTTGGGTGAACTATCCCTTTAACAAACATAGCGGTGCGTGTTGTCACTATATAGGGAAAGTTGTCACAACAGTAGGTTTTATTGTTCACAAGAGTTCAAATTCATTTTGGAGGATAAAATTCACAAATATTATTCTAATTTAAGAGGTATTTTAATTAGGTTTTTGAAACTGTACAGTTAGTCCCTGTGACAAATCCTCCGTTTATCAATTATAAATATATAACGAAATATATCCGAACATTTTAAAGTGGGGGAAACTCAACACAATGATTTGATGTCTTATATTATGCACTATAAAACTGTAAATAGGTCATCTCATTTGACTAACCCCACAACACAAACACAGCACGTGCGGTGCAGAGGCTCGTTCTGCGTGTAGGTGACAGTAGTTTCTCTTTTGTCAGAGAACAAAGTTTCTCTTTTGTCTGTTTGAAAGTGAACTTAAGCGGAAACAGAACACACTTCAAGACAAATCGCTTGAAGGACATATTTCAAGAATAACTGCTTTTTGTAATAGGATGTAATACTTCCGCTCAAGTCTGGCTAAAGGTTGGATCACAGCAGGCGCAAGTAATAAAACATATTTTAATGGCCGTGGGAATGAGCTCCAACTCATCTTGTAAGTATTCCGGTATTATGGCTTTAAAAAATGTACAATGCAAACCACAGTTACCGCCAAAATACTATCGTTACTTTTCGATCATAATGAATTAATTGCGAATGTGTTTCAAGCACTGTAAGAAGCTGATTGATTTTGACCGATTCTGACCAAACGATTTTTTTTTTTTTTTTTTTTTTTTTTATTATTTCTGTTCTTGTATCTCCTTTTTGATGACAGTGGGGGCTACCGGTTATTGTAATAAAAACTGTAGTCTCTTTTTGCGCAAAATATATGCTAGTTACCATGGCTACCACTATATATATATATATATATATATATATATATATATATATATATATATATATATATATATATAATAAGGTGTACTGTCCTTCTGATTTGAAGTAGACTAAAGATGTGACAGATTATTGTTCAGTTTGGTTGAAGTTTATGCGTTCTGTTGAAACTCATGAATGGCGCACGTGAGATATATATATATATATATATATATATATATATATATATATATATATATATATATATATATAATATGTGGAAAAGTAAGTAAGGAAATAAATAAAAAAAAAACGAGGAAACAAAATTTTCCTTCTTGCTTACAGATTAAGTCAGAAGTTTACATACACCTTAGCCAAATACATTTAAACTCAGTTTTTCACAATTCCTGACATTTAATGTAGAAAACATTCCCTGTCTTAGGTCAGATAGAATCACTACTTTATTTTAAGAATGTGAAATGTCAGAATAATAGTAGAGAGAATGATTTATTTCCACTTTTATTTCTTACATCACATTCCCAGTGGGTCAGAAGTTTACATACACTTTGTTAGTACTTGGTAGCATTGCCTTAAAATTGTTTAACTTAGGTCAGATGTTTTGGGTAGCCTTCCACAAGCTTCTCACACTAAGTTGCTGGAATTTTGGCCCATTACTCCAGACAGAACTGGTATAACTGAGTCAGGTTTGTAGGCCTCCTTGCTCACACATGCTTTTTCAGTTCCACCCACAAATTTTCTATCGGATTGAGGTCAGGGCTTTGTGATGTGTTTGGAGGTAAGCCTGGGGTCATTCTCCATTTGGAAGACCCATTTGCGACAAGCTTTAACTTCCTGGCTGATGTCTTGAGATGTTGCTTTAATATATCCACATAATTTTCCTTCCTCATGATGCCATCTATTTTGTGAAGTGCACCAGCCCCACCCCTATGCTTCACGGTTGGGATGGTGTTCTTGGGCTTGCAAGCCTCACCCTTTTTCCTCCAAACATAATGATGGTCATTATGGCCAAACAGTTCAATTTTTGTTTCATTAGACCAGAGGACATTCCTCCAAAAAGTAAGATCATTGTCCCCATGTGCACTTGCAAACTATAGTCTGGCTTTTTTATGGCAGTTTTGGAGCATTTGCTTCTTCCTTGCTGAGCAGCCTTTCAGGTAATGTCGATATAGGACTCGTTTTACTGTGGATATAGATACTTCTCTACCTGTTTCCTCCAGCATCTTCACAAGGTCCTTTGCTGTTGTTCTGGGATTGATTTGCACTTTTCGCCCCAAACTACGTTCATATCTAGGAGACAGAATGCGTCTCCTTCCTGAGCAGTATGATGGCTGCGTGGTCCCATGGCGTTTATACTTGCGTACTGTTGTTTGTACAGATGAACGTGGTACCTTCAGGCATTTGGAAATTACTCCCAAGGATGAACCAGACTTGTGGAGGTCCACAAATTTTTTTTCTGAGGTCTTGGCTGATTTCTTTTGATTTCCTCATGTTGTCAAGCAAAGAGGCACTGAGTTTGAAGGTAGGCCTTAAAATACATCCACAGGTACACCTCCAATTCAGTACACCTCCTATTAGAAGCTAACTGGTTAACTTAAGACTTAACATAATTTCTTGGAATTTTCCAAGCTGCTTGAAGGCACAGTTAACTTAGTGTATGTAAACTTCTGACCCACTGGAATTGTGATATAGTCAATTAAACGTGAAACAATCTGTCTGTAAACTATTGTTGGAAAAATTACTCATGTCATGCACTAAGCAGATGTCCTAAACGACTTGCCAAAACTATCATTTGCTAATATTAAATCTGTGGAGTGGTTAAAAAATGAGTTTTAATGGCTTCAACATAAGTGTATGTAAACTTCTGTCTTCCACTGTACACTGTTGATATGATCAGAAAATTTCCAGCGATTTGTGTCTCAGCTTGCCATCTCAGGTCATGATATAAAAAAGGTTTATCCTATTTTTGGACTCAACATTTGACAGTAACTTTGGTTAGACCAAGATCAGAATCAGTGTTTTAAAACATTTCTAATTAGGAGTTCAAAGCCATATTTACATACTCATCATGGTCGGCAATAAATAGTTTAAGAATTTAATAGTCAAATCAGGATATGGTTAGTTCCAGCCTACGGCTAGTTAAATGTAATTTGATATATTGTTTGTTTAAGATTAAAAGCATGATAAGAGCATCATCTTTAGTTCAGGGTTAGTGCTCATAGAGTGTGATTCAATACATCATGCAAAATTAGTTACTTTTGACCTGTATAATAAAGAACGACATTATAGGGAAAGCAATATGCATTGTGTATTTCACTGCTAATGCAAATGAATATAAATATTCATACATTTATAGCTCTGTATTATTATTCAGGGAAGACCATGCAGGGAGTATTGAAACAGTGTCAGATCTGGCAATTATGGGCAAGCATGTTATACTTTGTTTCTGATATCACATGTGCAGTTCTCTAGCTGTGTAATCAACACTGTAGATTTTATGACCAAAAAAACCTGATTTGCTTAGCATGTCTACACTTTCGAAAGGAAAGACAGTTGTGTTTCAGTAGGCATTTTGAGGCTTAGTTGAAGTCAGACAGAGAAAAGCAGTGAGGTGGGTTGTTATAACCTATTCTATCTGCAATGTCACGATGAGTAGATCATGTAAAACTTTGCAGAAGGAGAAAGGCACAAGTGGGTAGTCCCATGCAGGCCAGAAGGTCTTCAGTGGAGGCATAAGAAGTCATCTTGTTATGTTTGTTTTTATGCCGGTACAGACCTGAGCTTGACTCCTAATGAGGTAAAACATTTGATAGGTTAGTTATTATAAATTTTTAAATTTGCATATCAGTTGCACGTATCATCACCATGACACAATACTCCCACACACACACACACACACACACACACACACACACACACACACATGTTTGTTCATGAAAGCCGTTTCAATGCAAACAATATGCAGGCTCAATTTTTGGCTTTTTTTCACTTATTATTACAAATTACACCAACTAGTGTTACAACCCAGATACTGAAGTATTTAAAAAATGAACTCCATGTATTGAACAATAATAAACAAATAAGTCTCTCACGTAGACCTTATTCACACTAGCGCCATCTTTTATTTGTTATGGAATGACAGCAAGGCTGTGAGGGATAGACCTAGAGTCACTTCAATGAGCTGTACTGCAGTTTAAAGTGTTTTTGGATCGTTCCGTGGACAAATCATTGATAAAATATCTGTCCAGGAACATTCAGTATACAAAGAACTCCAGACAACATGAGTTGTGGAAAATCAGATGTGATCTAGGAGTTTTTTACAGCTTTATACCATTCATGCCATTGAAGAGATAGTAATTCTATCCCTCACAGCCTTGTTGTCATTCACATTAAAAATCTAAGATTGCGCTAGCATGAATAAAGTCTATAGTATGTTTTTTTGTGGTTAGGTGAAAAGTGTCAGATCAGATTTTTATGTTTTTTTTTTTTTTTTTTTTTTTTTTAAGTGTGTTTTGCTTAATGTTTGTTTTTTGTGGATACAGTGTGGTAATTTTGATCTTATGGGTTCCCCCCTCAGTTGTTTTCGCCTTCGTTCCCATTCGGCGGCCGTCACAAACCCCCTCCCCCTTTCACCACGGGCTCCAGTGCGGCTGCACACCCAGCACTGCCTGTAGTTACGCCACTGTTTGAATATGATCTCTAGTATGAGTCCAAGTTCATTATAAATCCATACGAACCCTTAAAGGGATAGATCACCCAAAAAAGAAAATTCTGTCATCATTTACTCTCCCTCATGTTGTTCCAAACCCGTATGACTTTCTTTCTTTCTTTGGAACAAATAAAAGAGATGTTTGACAGAATGTTTACACTGCTCTTTACCATACAACAGCAGTGAATAGGATGGATGCTGAAAAAAGCACCAGATAAGTAGTCTGTTAGGGGCCGCTGTTCACAACATGGACTAGACTGATGTCTTTGACCGCTACGGTGTGACTTGCTGTTTTTTTTTTTTCTTCTTCTTTTTTCAGTTTTGTGCAGAAGTGCCACGTTGTCAGGTGTTTTGTCAAGTTAAAGAAGACTTCAACTGTTAAAAATGTGTCTTGAGACACTTGAGTTCTGCTTTGCTTGTGGTGCTGTTGTGTCTAAATTCTTTTAAATGCAAGGACACTTTCGGTCCATAGTCTATAAGGCTTGTGCTTCTGAAGCTATACAATAGCTTTGTGCAAGGACCAGGCCAAAATTTCACTGAAAACCTTTTCCTCAGCTGTAGCTCTCAAACCAAATATGGCACTGATGCCTACACCATCAAACATTAGTGGCTTTTGCTTGCCTAATGATCAAATGTCATTGAGGCCATACCTAATGCAACACGTCTATTGGTGGCATATTTGAAATTCGTGGTTGCATTTATTAAAATATGGCATATCTAGCTCAGTGAGTATTGACGCTGACTACCATTCGAGTTCGAATCCAGGGCATGCTGAGTGACTCCAGCCAGGACTCCTAAGCAACCAAATTGGCCTGGTTGCTAGGGAGGGTAGAGTCACATGGGGTAACATCCTCGTGGTCGCTATAATGTGTGGTTCTTGCTCTTGGTGGGGCGTGTGGCGAGTTGTGCGTGGATGCCGCAGAGAATAGTGTGAGCCTCCACACGCGCTAGGTCTCCGCAGTAACGCACTCAACAAGCCACGTGATAAGATGCATGGATTGACAGTCTCAGATGCGGAGGCAACTGAAATTCGTTCTCCGCCACCCGGATTGAGGCGAGTCACTACACCATCACGAGGACTTAGAGCGCATTGGGTATTGGGCATTCCAAATATGGGAGAAAAGGGGAGAAAAAAAAAATATGGCATATCAAGACTCAACACAATGCATGTGTTGAGTTATAACTGATCACATCGTGCCAAGTTTGATTATGTGGAAGTACACTTGGAATGACACAAGGGTGAGTAAATGATGACAAAATTTTATTTTTGGGGTAAACTATTCCTTAAATTTAATCTCTTTCTCTCTCTCGCTCTCCCCCTCTTGTTAACAAGCAGACCGTTGTGACTGGGTGTGCTGGATCCAGTGGTGTGTGTATATGCCCATTCTGGTTGCTGGTCTCCCTTTGAACCTAGGCGCTCTGTGGCAGCTCTACTTCAGTGTTCGACGCTGGAGTGAATCCACAGTTTACCTCACCAACCTGATAATAAATGACAGCCTGCTGATGCTCTCTCTGCCCTTTAAGATACACGCTTACGAGAATGACTGGACCCTTGGCCGTATCTTCTGCTCTTTGCTGGAGAGCCTGCTCTATGTCAACATCTACGGCAGTATAATGCTGAGCGTGTGCATCGCCGTGGACCGCTATATTGCTCTCCAGTTTCCATTTGCCGCCCGCCGTTTGCGATCTCCGCGCAAAGCAGGGCTTCTGTGTCTGGTCATTTGGTTGTTGGTTTTCATAAGCAGTACCCCCATCTACAAACTCCACGATAACCCCAATAACCACACTGACAAATCTTACTGCTTTCAGCACTTCTCACAGAGTACCTGGACAAAAAGTGGTATTCTGGTTGCTATGGAGACTGTGTTTTGCAGCAGCACCATGGTGATGGTGTTCTGTTCTGTGCGCGTGGTGCAGATCTTGCGTGATTTGAGGGCACGCAACCCTGGCGATGCCAAACTACGCAACAACAAGAGTGTAAAGATCGTCCTCAGTAACCTGGTGGTCTTCCTCACATGCTTCATCCCTTACCACATTGCGGCGCTGGTGTACTTCCATGCAAAGACGCACAATTGGGACTCAAAGATCATAGATCAGCTACGCTACTTTATTCACATAAGCATTTGTATTAGTAATGTGAATTGCTTGGCAGATGGTGCATGTTACTATTTCATTCTTAAAGAGAACCTGCAGTCGGCACAGCGAGAGAGGAGAATGGCTGTACACGTAAGAGACTTACGGATACGAGAATCAAAGACTCATACATTTGAAGAAATGTGTAACTGGACATCCAAAGCCACTGAGAAGACGGAAATATGTGTGGACACTGGTTTTACATAAAATACCTTCTCAAAAACTCAGGGAGACAATCAAGGCATGTCAGAAACAAAGATCCAAATGCCAGGGAGATTACTCTTATGGATCAATCCTAGGGTAACACAGCAAAGAAGGACAGTGGACTGGTACATAGACAAATGTAGGTGGATGGAGTGCATACTCAGTATTAAGCCTTTCTGTCACATGTAAACAGCTCAGTTGGCTAATTTTGGGGCTCCAAAAAAAAAAAAAAAAGAGCTAGTTGAATGTTATGACTGTTTGTGAAATTGATATTTCAGATTTGCAAGCAAAAGTTTTTGTTTGCTGTGGGTTATGAAGCATTTTTTTTTCATCTGAACATGTTTAGCAGGGCTGCCAACTCTCACGCGTTGAGTGTGTCACGCAATTGACACTGTTCTCATGCTCTCACACCACACAGCCCTCTCACACAGTTATAATGTCATGGAGCAAAGAGGACACTGACAGTGCACAGACAGACAAGACAGAGCAGGCAGCACCGTGCAGCAGCAGCGAGTTATTCAGACCAATCAGGGGGAAAACAGCAGCACAGTGTCTCTTCCTCTCCTCTCGCAACAACTCTCACACCGAGCTGAACTCAAAAGTTGGCAGCCCTGTTTAACATCAAATTTATGTATGTTGCATTTACATTTCAGATAGTTCAAGCTATAAGTGCTCATTTGTGATATGCAACATTTCGAGTGGATTTTTACAATACGTATAACTAGTGGTAACTGACTAAGAACTGTGATTTGGCTTTGTCCTGCTCAAAAAATGTTGTTAGCCATTCAGACACCTCTGCTTGTCTACGTTGATAGTTAGATCATATAGACCTAGCCTTGTACAAGGCTCTTAGTTGAGGAACTGTTTCTTCAATAGAATTAGTTTGGGCCCATTAATTAAACAAACTCATGTTCCTTATCTCACCACCAGAGGCCAACCTTTCTTCAAGGCTTTCCGTCTAAGAAAAGGCTGTTGGCCAACAAGAGGTTTATAGGTCCCATAAACCGAGAACACAAAGCAGACAGTGTCATTTTAAAATAAATGTTTAACTTTAATGCTATCCTCCTACAATAGTATGAAGAATAATTATAAGTATTATAAGATTAAAGCAGATATCAGAGCTTCCTGTTTGGCAGCAGAAGCAATTACACCTTCTTTTTTTTTGTGTATGTGTGATGCATGTAGAAATCTGGTATGAATGCAGCGGAGAGTGTGTGTCTATGTATTTTTGCTGCATGTTTAGAATGTTGGAAATAGTGGTGATGCCGATATCTATAGAGCATTGTGCCTAATGCCTGATTTAAAACTGAACTGTGTAACTTATTCTGTTGAAATACTGTTATCCCAGGTTAATATGAAGAGACAACTGTAAGCCATTTGTAGGTTAATTTTCTCGAAAACTGTGAACACTGTCTCTGTGATGCTATTAAAAAAGTTTGTTTGACAGACCTGTCAAATTTTAACACTTACTCAAAAATAGAAAAAAACATGCACACTTGCTCACTGCTCCAACATTTTATTCTAAAACCATGTGGTTAATGTTTTGACTCATACTTCCACAGAACTCGTATGAGTCGAAACGTTAACCACATGGATTCAAATGTTGGAGCAGTGAGCAAGTGTGCAAGTTTTCTATTTTTGAGTCAGTGTTACTGTCAGTTCTCTAAAAGTTTACAGGTCCGTCAAAACATACTTTTTTAATAGCATCACAAGATTTTCCTATTTTTGATTTTGCTTCTTTTTTGACTTGGCAGCTTGCAGAGTTTGTTTTGATGTGCGTGGGTTCTTACAGATATAGTAACATTGACTCAACCAATTCTTTGTTTGTTCAGTCAGTAGCAGATGGGGGCGTATTCAGAAAGCTGTTTGAAAACTATTTTTGCAATTCCGTTTGGTGGCACTAGTGGTGCAGAAACTACACACATCAGCTTTAATGCTGATGTGCATTATATACCATTTAATACAAATGCAAATGAGACGCACACAAAAAATAGACCGCATTGATAGCAAAGCTGTGAGGCTTAGACTTACAGGGCTCTTTTTACGTGAGTGTGCAAAACACAGCGCTACATGCAACGACGCTAAATTTGATCCAATTTGCGTAAGAGTGTTCATTCTAAGCAAAATTTTTGTGCCAGCGCAAAGCACAAGTGGACGTGAGTGGGAGTGTTTTCACTATCTGTGGGTGTGTGTTAGCAAACTGTGGGTGTATTGTATGTTAATGGAAGTGACACGAAGCGCAGTTTGCTATTTTCCTGAGAAACAGGTCATTGCGCTTGGATGTTTTAAAACCACCTCTAAAACCAGTTCCTGCATTTGCAGTTTGGAGATTCCACAAGCAGGTCATAATAAAGTTCATGTCCAAACTCTGAAAATATAGTGGAACATCAAATTAGGTCCCTGACAATCACAGTTGTAGCCGTTTTATTAAAAAACATTTTATGAGATTTGTATCTTTAGGTCATGGTTTATTTTCAATTATTATGTTTATATTTACAGTTGTATTTATGATAGAATTTGTATTTTTCCACCTGTTGTCATAAAGTGATTTTAAGTCACTGCAAAAGGGCCTGTGGAAGAAGTTGGAGAGAGTAAAATGTTTTTGCTCACTTCAATATTTTGATTATATTTACACTTAGTTTCATGTGTAATCTGAATTTAGAAATATTTTTGGGAATTCTTTTAGTGTTTAAATGAATAAATTTAATTTTTCAAAATTAAAATTGACTGGTAGAAGTGAAGTACATGCCGACACAATCACTGTTAATACTAGACATAAATGATGTGTCAATAGATGCAAATGATTAATAATGATTACATTTTTAATAATTTAATGGAGCATACATCTAAATCTTGACGAGCATCACATTTTCTACGTATATAAAAAGAGCGTGTCACTGTCATAGAAAAATGCCTGACATTCAACAAGGATGCAGTTAATTCACGAAAGAATGTAAGTCCATATTTCTATTCTTCTAATTCATTGCATACAGTCCATTTACACTACCAACTTCTTATGAAAGTCCTGTCTTTCTTTATATCACTGGTGCTTGACAGAGAATTTACTGTATAATAGGATGCAGACGGTGAAATAACCGGAGAAGAACCTCAGAATTAAATTACAATTGATCCAGGCCATTAGCGCTTTGCACGCAAACATTTAACCAAACCCACTTGCGGCTAGACTTAGCGCATGCTTGCATGAAAATACTAAAACTTCATGGCCATGTCCACTGACTTTGTGCTTATGACTTATGTGCTCTTAAAATAGGGCCCACAGTCTCTTTAATGGCATGCACCAGGGGCGGACTGGGAAGAGAAACCGGCCCGGGGTGGGGGGTCACTGTCCTTTTCTGCATATCAGTCGCGGCACGTTCGGCATAATGCGGCAGCCTGTTTCAGCTTATCGCCGCCCGTTCGGCCCCGTTTCACGGCCGGCCCACCAGGAAAAGTCCCAATAAAGGTCCTAGATCACATCACAACTTGAGTTGTCTGGAGTTTTTGTCTGATTTTCTTTATTAATATTTTCTTTGAAATTTTTTTTCCAAAAAAATAAATAATGATTCTTCAGCTGAATGATCAAAAATCACTTTAAACAACAGTACAACCCACTGAAGAGACTAAGGTCAGAAACATACTTTACCAAGTACGCATATGCGATCGCTTGGCCAGTACATTGCCAACACATGGTCTGGTTGAACATGCGTAGCACGCATTCTTGCATAACAAACCTATGTACCCAAGGGGGCGATAGAGTTGCCTTCAAAACCTGTGCAATTAATCTGGATTTGTTATTCAAAAAAGTTGCTATAAAAATATTGACTTTACCTTACTTGCTCATTAGTGGGCGGTAGTTGATTTGAAAGAGAAAACTCACTGTATATGTGGACAGTTCACAAATTATCGGTTATAGTGCCCCTTGTGGTAACGTTGAAAATGCAACGCGTACTTGCGTTGTGTTATGAATTATGGTCTGACACAATGAATTGTTATGAATTGTGGTCAAACAATAACACACAAAAGTTGCATAGCCACTTTTTACTCAAGCTTGACTCTGTGTTCATGTACTTTGGGTAGAGTATGTTTCCAACTCACATCCTAAGTCTGTCCCTCACAGCCTTGTTTTCATTCCCGTCAATAAATAAATAATAATAATAATAAAAATGGCGCTACTCTGAAAAAGGTCTATTGCTGAAATTGCGGCTACATATTTTAAATAAAAGGCTATTTACTCAAAACTCATAAAAAAGGAAAACAGAAAATGTGTATCTCTTAACAGTATTTTTGAGAAGATCTGGAACTTACACAGTGGGGTCCAACATGAGTGTTACTGACCAATCCAGATAATCACAACATCTGTCTGTTTGATATTCATGTTATTTATTGCAATAAAGACTTTGTATTACAACATGTGCACCAGATGAGATGTATTAGTTTCATATTTTCCATTTTCTTTTTCAAGTTGTAGTGCTCACACCAGGTGCACCAACATTTCTGGCTTGAGTGACCTTTGAGCTGTAAAATATAAACCAGGGGAAGACATATTTTTCTCTGTGATGACGTTTTCAAGCTTCACAGTAAAATATGTAAACCATCGATGACCTATGCGAAGAACTGTGAAGGGGCGGAGAGATTACCTCTCCTTCACCTAAAAACCTTCAATCGTTTTATTTCTATCTGGGTACTTGAAATCCATGCAGAGACTTTTTGAAATCCAAGATAGAATCTAACTTACTGTGTTTAAGGTAGGCTACTTTTGGACGCGCAACTCTTTCTGGAATATGTCCGTTAACTTGACAAACAGCACTTGCATTAATGAATCCGAATGGAAGTCAGATTCTTTCCGGTTTCTGGTGTCGGCTGTCGTGTACGGATTGGTGATAGTAGTGGGTCTGCCGCTAAATGCGATGTCCCTGTGGATCTTGTTGCGTCGGCACGGGCTCCGGTCACCGGGCGCCGTGCTCATGATCAACCTCGCCGCATCGGACCTGCTGCTTGCGCTTTCTTTGCCGCTGCGCGTCTACTTTTACGCAACGCTCCAGTGGCCGTTTGGAGCGGGCACATGTACCACTGCCATCTTGCTGTTTCGCATCAACATCAGGATGAGCTGCATTTTCATCACTTTAATCAGCGTGGACCGGCTGCTCGCCCTGGTCTTCCCTTTGCGCTCTCGGTCACTGCGCACCCCTGCTTTCGCCTGCAAGTGCAGCTTGCTTGTATGGACCCTCATTACCATCCTATGCATCCAGGAGTGTGTAAATCTCTACCGTGCACTGAAAGAGTGCCATCATCACATGTCCTGTTTCGAGTTCCAAGTAGTCGCCAAGAGCTCACGAACCACCGCGCTCGGACAGGCGATATTTCTGTTGATTCTCCTGGTGGTCAACATCGTCTCCACGATCATGGTCATAGTTGTGCTGAGGAAGCGTCCCAATAGTGACGCGACAAAAGTGAACAACAAAATGAGCGTGATGCTTATTTTTGTCGTTAACATGTTGGTGTTTATTGTGTTTTTCCTGCCGTTTACCTTACAACTCTTGACGCTGGAAGAGAAAAATGACGGTGAGGTTTTACGCGCGTTCATCTGCCTAGCTAGCATCAATTGCTGTCTGGATCCACTTATTTACTATTTCTCCCTGGACTCATTCTGGCAGGACAAAGGTAAAATCCAAACAGATGTGGCCTCTCAATCTCTCAGCAGGTTGCAGGACAGGTTGTGACTTCTCTAAAAGCTGGGACACTCGATGGAGACCACACATTACATGTATGTCATTGCATTACAAAATATCAAACCAAAGTAGTATTTATTACTAAACATAACATTTACACAACAAACTAAACATTTAACTAAAACAAGTATAAAGGCTACTTTTCAAAATGAAGGCAATAGTGATTGGGACACATTCTGGCTGTCAAACTTTGGTTAGTCTGCTAGGAAACCTGTGTGAACATTTACATTTATTTAATGTATTATTACATGTATTATTTGCGATTCATCTTATGAGATAGTAGTATGAAAAGTGCTGCATTACAAAGTTTCAATTGCATCAGGAAAATACTATTCAAGACAGCTTAGAGTGAAACAAGGGTATTATATACAGTATCTATCTATATCTATCTATCTATCTGTCTATCTAAACTGGAAATATCACGGAATTTTAAAATGGTGTTTTTCATGCCTGGAAAACTCATGGAAATAATAAAATCTCAAAAGTCATGGAAATGTCATGGAAATTTCACTGCTCTGAAGTGTCCGCACACTGATCTATTGCTTCAAAAATACTTTATTGGCTCACACTTGCTTGCAACGTTTCCACCATTAGGCATTTGTCAGGCAAAACGTCAATGCAAAATGAACCACAGTGATATATAGGCACATGATCGAAACATTGCAAGCAAGTGTTGGCCAATAACGTATTTTTGGTGCAATAAATCAGTGTGTGGACACTTATAATTTTTTTTTTTATGTTGATTGCAACTCGGGTTGGATGTTCATACCATTTTTCTTAATTTTTCTTTAATTTCACTGCTCTAAAATAATTAATAATAAAGCTAGATAATGCTCTTGTGAATCTCCATTATGATTGAATCAGTAAATGTGAGCCCATTTTGACAATTTTTCATACCAGATCTATTCCCCCACTTCAGAAAAACAGTGTGTTTTATGGGGGCCGTTAGACCCTGCAAACTTTGGGGCTTTTTCCACAAATACTCTCTTTTTGCATATTGGACAGTTACTTAAAAAGCTTTTCGTTTATTCATGAAAATAAATAAGTATTTTATCTAAAAATAAATGTGATAATTCCAGGGATTTTTATTGGCTACGTACTTTTTGCAACATTTAAAAAAATATATATATATATTAGATCAAACTGCCTCAAAATCAACCTTGCAATGACTACATGCAATGATCTCATGGACCAGGAACATTTTCCAGTGTATAGTGACAAACAGGTGTTTAGGAAAGTGCTGTGGTAGTTTTTGTTGCTATTTAGTGTTTTGGGAGAAAATAAAATCCAATGTGCCTTTTACCCCAGTGGGACGTTTATCCCATTTGCACCCTACATTGTCCAGTAATCTATGTGCGTTTTCATGTGGAAGATGCTATTTTTAGAATGTTTGCTCATCTGCAATACATTGATTAATTATGATTGAGAATATAAATGAATCTGCTCTTGTTAATCAGTTGTTTGTACACAATAATTTGAGCATGATGCTTTCCAGACAAAGATCTCTTTAGCAGATGTCTTGGAGATGTACGTTATGTGGTGGTAGGAAGCCACATTGTATGCTACAACCCAGAAAACCTTTTTTTTTTTTGCCACTTCCTGTGTTACCAAGGTGTGACATTATGTTCTTTTCAAACTGAATGCATACTTTTCATGACCTGCAAGCAGATTTTCATAAAGGGAGGACATTACACTGCAATGCATTTCATTATTTAGATGCACAGAGGAGATTTACTATTGTTTTTGTGCAGAAAGAAATAGGTTAACTTCATTAAAAGTATTGTTTTTCCATTTCTGCTGTAAAAACAATTAAAAGGAACTAGCACTCAGGTGCCCTTTACCCTTGACTAAGACACGTGCTGCAACACATTACCATTTAAACATCTGTGTCCGAGAACCTACGTTTCTAGCCCTGTTATATTTATTTAATTTATTTCTCAATACAAGGGAAATGATGAATGAACAGGGTGAGTGAAAAAAAAGAGAAGATAGAAAATTAAGAGAAAATTAGATTGAAGAACATGAAAAGATGAGAGTTATCTGTCGTCAAAGCACATTAATCAGGGTCACAAAAATGTTGACAATGTGTGTGAAAGGTACCTTTGCCTTATTCAATCTTCAATAAGGTACAAGGAATGCTGGCATCATAACATTTGAAGATCAGTTCAAACTGTAGCAGCTATCAATGTCTTTATCCTCATCTGTACTATCATATATGTTGTTTGCAGTTGATTTAGTAGAAATAGTTAAAAAATGAATCCACATCTTATGCATCCACATGTTGTTCCAACCACATAGATGTTAGGCAGAATATCTGAACTGCTCTTTTCCATACAATGAGAGTGGACGGTAATTTATATTGCCAAGCTCCAAAAAGGACATAAAAGCACCACAAAAACAAGACTTTAATTTTTGTGTGAACTATTGTTGAACGGCCTTTTCATAAGAAACAATGTTGGTTTGTTACAATCTGTTTACAGTTTATATATTTTAATCTTCACTATAATGTTAGTTATCCAGAACACAAAACTTTCAAATGGTTGATCAGATGTTATCACTTGGGTTTCTCACATTAATCAAACATTGATAAAACTGTATAATATATAATATAATCTTCCATCAATTCGTTACCATCATCTTTAATTCTTTAAAAGCAATTTGCTGTTCTGTTCTATGTGACAAGCTTTAAGCAACACTGTAAAAAAATTGCTGTAAATTTATGGCCAAATTCCTACAGCAGTCTACTGTGATTCTTAAATACAGTAATTTGCTGTTAAAAATGTTGCATTCTGGGAGATCAAGAGCAGGCTTACTGTGAAGTGACTTGTTTTACGGTAAATAGATGTTCTATGCAAGGCATTAGGGGAAATTGAACATTAAACAATTTATTTTATTTTAAGCATCGGATGACAACTTTTCCCATTTAGTCATTTAGTGTCTTTAAATTCAACTACTTTTAAATAGTGGTCAACCGATATATTGACCGATCAATCAGTTTATATTTAGTGTTTTGTATTATTTATTTTTATTTTAAGCATCGGATGACAACTTTTCCCATTTGGTCATGTTGTGAATATGAACGTAACCACTTCAACCAATATATCGACCAATAAATCAGTTTATATTTAGTATTTTTTACATTTTGTTTTATTATCAGCATCGGATGATAACTTTTCCCATTTGGTCATTCATTATCTTTGAATGCAAGTAATTTTATGTAGTGGTCTGCCAATATATGGACCAGTAAATAGGTTTATATTTAGAGTTTTATTCATTTATTTTTAATCAGCATTGAAAGATAATGTTTTCCATTTGGTAATTTAGTGTCTTTGAATGTAACTACTTTTAAGTAGTAGTCATCCGATATCTTGACAGATAAATTGGTTCATATTTATTTATTTATTTGAATTACCTGCATTGTTGACAACTTTTCCCATTTGGTCATTAAGTAGCTTCCGCCAATATAAATCGGTTTACATTTAGTATTTTTTTAATTATGTTTTTAAGTATCAGCATCGGATGAAAACTTTTCCCATTTAGTCATTTATTGTCTTTGAATATAACTACTTTGACCAATATATCGACAGATAAAAATGTTTTTTAAATTTTTTTAAATGTTCAGAAGTGACAATATCATCTTGGTGAAAGCTAGTGACATTTTGAAACATATATTTTGATGAACTTACAGCATAACACAAGTTGTTATTGAGACACACACAGAAATCAACTCTCGGCACACAAAATGCAACAATGGTGACAATTAACAAACATACTTTTATGTGTAAAAGCTGAACATTAAAATATAAGTAACAGACTACAACAAAAACAATGTCAAAATAACTCAGTAAATAGTACAAAAATCGAAGTAATTTCTTCATGCCGCAGTGCATGCTGGGAACATAGCTGTTAATTTCAACAAAAATATATAGTATGTAATTTGACATCTATATGCTGCTAAATTACAGTTGTATACTGTAGCTGTAAAAACAGTATCTAGCTGTTAATTTCAGCAACAGCAAGATACCGTTAATTTTACTGTAACATGCTGGCAACCCTGCTGCCAGTTCTTAACTTTTTTATTACGAGAAAATCTTTAACAGTGCATTTTTATAACCCAAAAAGAGTATTAGATGGGCCTCTTTGAGTAGCAAAGGGTTAGGGTTAAATGACTACAATTAATACAGATTCATATGTGTGTGTTAGCAGAAAGCAGCACTGAAAATGTGTTTTGGATAAACTAATACAAAATAATGTGCTTTTTGCTGTCTTATAATGTTATCACTATTTTATTGCACCATAACGGCTAAGAACTTGTACAAACATGCTGTATGTATTTAGATATTGCAAACTAACACTTTTTATGACGGTATGCAGTTCATGCTTCCATGGCTTATTTTAGAGCTATAAAATAACAAAAATAAATAAATAAATAAATAAATAAATGCAGTGAAAGGGTCAAATGATGAAGAAGCACATCTATGTATCAATACATTGCTTAAATAGCTTCAGTAATAGTTGTTGTAATGTTTTTAACTTTAATAAGTATAGTCATAAGTATGTTGTTTTGTTGAAAATAGTTGTTTCGTGTGATGACATGATTAGGGGGATCTGTGTCCCCTTTGGTCAAATTGGACCCTGTTCACCTTGTGCATGTGCAACTGAAATACAGGTTTATATGCATTTCAGACGAGAAGCATTAAGTTTATTTAATGATTGACCTAAAATTGATTATAATCTTCTTTATTTGAGCTGTGTTATTACATGATCTAAATTTGAGTCAATTCAACTAAAATTATTAAGTAGAAACAACAATATTTGAACAGCAAATCTGAGTTAAGTCTAATTGCATCTGGTTACCTTAACTTAAATAGCTAAGTTAATTCTATATGAACATCAAGTTAAGTGAACTTAATTGCACAAGTTTTGGAGATGCCATTACTCAATTCAGCTGATGAAACAAGTTTACTAAATCAATTAAGTAAAGTCAACTTTTTAGGATTTTCAGTGTATGACTTTTTCACCTTAGGGGCTGTTCACACAGAATGTGTTTTATCCTTTTAAGGGTCTCATCCCATGAGTGCAGCATTTTAAGACAGTGTCAAGTAAAAGAACTGAAATTTTTAAGAAACATCTTAAGACACCTGCATTATTCATTGTGCTTCGTCTAGCTGTAACGCAAAAAATATTCTGTGTGAATTAACTTCTATTCTCTGATTTAATACTAATCTGAGCTCAGAGGTTAAGGGTGGGTGTGTGTGACAGAGATTCACTGATGACCTTTTGAAAGGGAATTTCAATATACTGCATGATGCATGTATGTGAAAAACCGTTTGCAGCAACAGAAAGTTCACAGACGTCTAATTTCCCCTTTCTTATAATTCAAAATAATGGAAGATGTCTGAAAGAGTACTTATCCCTGGGCTTTAAGGAAGTCTCCTGGTTTCACTGAAGTCTTCTTTTTAAAGGGATACAAATTCTGTCAATATTTTCTTACTCTGATGTCATTCCAAACCTGTATGCAGTATGCAAAAATTTTATATTGTTAATTATTTATGTTTTTACTCTTTTCTCAGCTCTTTTCATTCAACGACTGTTCATAGTGACCACGTCTGTCAAGCTCCAAAAAGGAATAAACACTATAAAAGTAGTCCATATGACTCGAGTGTTATATTCCAAGTCTTCTAAAGACATATGATAGCTTTGTGTGAGGAAAAAAACAAAATTCAAGTCATTATTCACTGATAATCATCCTCTCCACCAAAATTTGCTAGTCTAGCCAGTGTCCGCATTCAGAAATAAAAAAATTGCATTTTAACATTTGTTTATAACATATGGGAGAACCAATGTCACTTTGGTGTCAAAGATTTTGACGTGCAATTTTTCAATCTGGACGTGAACGCTGGTGAGTCATGAGCTAACCAACCACAGATGGATTGGTGACGTATGATAAGAAAAGTGTAAAAAGTATTTTAAAAAAAGTCTCCACGGTAAAAATAACAGCATACGAGTTTGGATCGACATGAGTAAATTATGACATCATTTTCATTTTTGGGGGAACTTTCCCTTTAAAATGTGGCTAAAGTGTGTCCACACTATATGTCAACAGAGGCTTTCAAAGAAGCAGTTATGCGATCATCATAATTGTGCAACCATTTTTTAACCCAAAAAATAAAGATATGGTTGGCTGAATGGATGAACGTCCATGCTGTTGATGTTTTCGAAATAGAAAAACAAAAAAGATGCTCAGTGACACAATTAAATTTATTGGTTTATTTGCATGTTTGCATCACCCAACTAAACAAGATCTGTTAACTTCAACACCCACACACATAAACACAAATAGATTTAGAGATTGTATACATTAGTCCAGGGCATGAATCTGGCCTAAGGCTTTGTTCATAAGATAAGAAAATACTCAAAATGATGTGTGTGTTCTCTTAAAAAGCATGCAGAAAGAGAGAAGGAAAGAGAGGGCGAAAGAAAGAAGGAAAGAGGAAGTGTCACAGGAAGTGTGTGTAGAAGTGATATCATTACATTATAGAGAACTGGATATTGAGATAGCAGAGTAAGTGAACATTTATGATAAATATAATGAGGCATGTGACGCTTTTACTGGCACTAGGTTCAGTTAATTTTTAAGTGCGACCCATATTTGAGTCACGATCCTCCAGTTGAGAACCACTGAGTGAAGAGTATAGATCTAACAACACACAAATATACAAAAAAGCAAAGAGGAAATCGACAAAGCACAAACAGCCAGCCACACACAGGTGCAAGCATGCAGGCATGGGTGTAAACACACATACACTCACACTCTGAGCTTAATGCCCATTTAATCGTCTAATTTTAAGACATCAGATGCTACCATGTTAGGATTTAAGATGCACTATTTAGAGAATGATCATTATTGCAAATATGCAAAGAAACAAAATGTTTCGACACCTTTAAGGGAACAGGTGTAATTAATTACATATTACGTACAGAGAGAGAGAGAGAGAGATAGAAATACAAAAAGAGAAAAGAGTGGTCAGAGGTAAAGTGTGTGAATTTCAAAGTGGGTGTGGCTACTGAGACCAACAACTGTGATCTCGTCAGAAATGGGAGGAGCAAAGACACAAGCAGCCTATGGGGTTTCACAAATCACTGTCTCCATCACAAACGTGTTCTCAAAGTGACGGATGCTGTGACAGTTCTGCACCTCACGTTTGGTGATACCTACCAGGAGAGAATTTTAAAAATTACAGACAAAAACAAATTAAATAAAAATATTATTCACATCAGAAAATATTGTATATACACTTATAGATTAAAAAAAGTTATCTTTGGAAGTAACTACATATAAGTAATGCTCAGCCGATATATCGACTGATAAATGGGTTTATATTTAGAGTTTTATTGTTTTTATTTTATTTATCAGCATCGAAAGACCATTTGGTCATTTAGTGTCTTTAAATTCAACTACTTTTAAATAGTGGTCAACCGATATATTGACCGATCAATCGGTTTATATTTAGTGTTTTGTATTATTTATTTTATTTTAAGCATCGGATGACAACTTTTCCCATTTGGTCATGTTGTGAATATGAACGTAACCACTTCAACCAATATATCGACCAATAAATCAGTTTATATTTAGTATTTTTTACATTTTGTTTTATTATCAGCATCGGATGATAACTTTTTCCATTTGGTCATTCATTATCTTTGAATGCAAGTAATTTTATGTCGTGGTCTGCCAATATATGGACCAGTAAATAGGTTTATATTTAGAGTTTTATTCATTTATTTTTAATCAGCATTGGATGAAAACTTTTCCCATTTAGTCATTTATTGTCTTTGAATATAACTACTTTGACCAATATATCGATAGATAAAAATGTTTTTTTAATTTTGTAAATGTTGTATTTAGTAATTTTTTTAATTATCAGCATCGACTGATAACTTTACCATTTGGTCATTTAGTGTCTTTGAATGTAGCTAATTGTAAGTAGTGATCAACCAATATATAGACAAATTAATCAATTTTTAAATTTACTTATTTTATATAATTATTTTTTAATTATCAGCATCTGATAATATCTTTTCCCATTTAGTCATTTAATGTTGCAAACTAGACTTTTGACGGCATCAAGTCGAGTAACGCCTACTTAGATATACGCCTACTTGTATCTGACCATCATATTTCTTAAGTACTGTTTAAAGGCAAATGTATTTATAAGCATTATATCAGCCACACTGCTCTCTAGATTTCTGCATTTCCCATTGAAAAATGTTTGTCCAATACTTTCTACATTAAAGAGGATGATTTGGTGTTGGTAAGAAAAAGGTGTGAACTTACGACGGCGAGAGGTGCGACGACGGAGCCTGTATGTATCTTTACCGTTACACAGACGGTAAATAAACCGTCCAAGCTGATGCATGTTATTAACACGGCCAGTCACAACCATTTCTTCTTGGACAATGTACGTCTGGGGAAGGTAAGTCCCTTTCTACCAAGAGAGAGAGAAAAAAGACAATTACATAAAATAATAAAAATTATTCAGGTTTGAACTGCCATTATACACAACCACACTGTAAGAACCTTGACGTTGATGAGCAGTTCCCAGAGGTTACGTGGTGGCATTACCACACTGGTATTGAGCTCGATGACATAACACTTGTCTAAGGCGATATCATGGTAGGCCGTCAGACCCTAAAAAACCAAACACATTCAAGATGTTACTTTCACTATATTAGTGAGGACATCTTATAGATGTGATGTTTATTTTATATGAAGGTGATATTTGCTATTCTCTAACCCTACACCTAACCCTCACACAAACCTATAGATATAAGTGGATTTAAAGCAAAAAATTATTTGGCAGATTTATGAACATTTCTAACTAGAGAGGACCAATGAAAATGTCCTCACTAGTTTTTTATTCATTTATTTTTTTGCTATATTAGAAAATACATTTAGCTAGAAACACCAGAGCACCAGCATCCAGTGCTGTGGACTAACAGATAAAACACAACTATGCTGAACTTTCAACAAGGTGTAGGTAACAGAATATGTGGTAGGGGAAATTGTACTTATGTGCAAAAGTGAAACTACTTCATGTGTGCAGTCTGAAGTCAGAAGTTTACATACACTTAGGTTAAAGTCATTCAAACTCATTTTTAAACCACTCCACAGATTTAATATTAGCAAACTATAGTTTTGGCAAGTCGTTTAGGACATCTACTTCGTGCATGACATGAGTAATATTTCCAACAATTGTTTACAGACAGATTGTTTCACTTCTAATTATTAATTATATCACAATTCCAGTGGGTCAGAAGTTTAAATACTTTAAAGTTAACTGTGCCTTTAAGCAGTTTGGAAAATTCCAGAAAATTATGTCAAGACTTTAGACAATTAGCCAATTAGCATCTGATAGGAGGTGTACCTGTGGATGTATTTTAAGGCCTACCTTCAAACTCAGTGTCTCTTTGCTTGACATCATGGGAAAATCAAAAGAAATCAGCCAAGACGTCAGAAAAAAAATGATGGACCTCCACAAGCCTTGTTCATCCTTGGGAGCAATTTCCAAATGCCTGAAGGTACCACGTTCATCTGTACAAACAATAGTACGCAAGTATAAACACCATGGGACCACGCAGCCATCATACTGCTCAGGAAGGAGACGCATTCTGTCTCCTAGAGATGAACATAGGTTGGTGCGAAAAGTGCAAAAAAATCCCAGAACAGCAAAGGACCTTGTGAAGATGCTGGAGGAAACAGGTCGACAAGTATCTATATCCACAGTAAAACGAGTCCTATATTGACATAACCTGAAAGGCTGTTCAGCAAGAAGAAGCCACTGCTCCAAAACCGCCATAAAAAAGCCAGACTACAGTTTGCAAATGCACATGGGGACAAAGATCTTACTTTTTGGAGAAATGTCCTCTGGTCTAATGAAACAGAATTTAAACTGTTTGGCCATAATGACCATCGTTATGTTTGTAGAAAAAAGAATGAGGCTTGCAAGCCAAAGAACACCATCCCAACCGTGAAGCATGGGGGTGGCAGCATCATGTTGTGGGGGTGCTTTGCTGCAGGAGGGACTGCTGCACTTCACAAAATAGATGGCATCATGAGGAAGGAAAATTATGTGGATATATTGAAGCAACATCTCAAGACATCAGCCAGGAAGTTAAAGCTCGGTCACAAATTGGTCTTCCAAATGGACAATGACCTCAAGCATACCTCCAAAGTTGTGGCAAAATGGCTTTAGGACAACAAAGTTAAGGTATTGGAGTGGCCATCACAAAGTCCTGACCTCAATCCGATAGAAAATTTGTGGGCGGAACTGAAAAAGCATGTGTGAGCAAGGAAGCCTACAAACCTGACTCAGTTACACCAGTTCTGTCTGGAGGAATGGGTATAAATTCCAACAACTTATTGTGAGAAGCTTGTGGAAGGCTACTGTATGTAAACTTCTGACCCACTGGGAATGTGATGGGTCAGAAATTTTTTAAGTGCGTTACCCTTTGGAAATCATGAATGATGTCAGCAGGGTCTGTGTTGCTGAAGTCGGGTACAGGCACACTGATTTGCTCATAGTTTTCCTTCAGGTAAATCCCCACATTTTCCTCCAGCTCGTGAGACCCTCGCAGTGGAGCCGACACAGAGTCCTCATAGACCACACGGCAGTGGAACCGACTTTGATCTGGAACCTGCAAGTCCGTCACATTAAGCAACTGCATTATCAACATTATACCATCACCATCAGCACATTTGTAGTGATGCAGCATCCATAAACCTCAAGTGTAATATATGCAAATTGTAGTGCATTTGTTGTAGCATATGTTACGCATGCAACCTGAGGAATGATGTAGTATCGGTAGATATATATTGATGCGTAGATCAGACTGCAGGTGAAGACAATCAGTGCAGTTGTCAGACAGCAGAGTTCACTCAAAGAGGAGCGTTTCCGTCCGACAGGCAAGACCAGTTCCTCTTCCACCTACAACACATACACACACAGCCTTGTTTTTATATCATTGTGAGGGCTTTCCATAGACTTTTATTGTTTCTGAATTAAAGGGATTGTTTTTTTGCGATTACTTTTATCAACATTTACTCTCCCTCATGTTGTGCACACTCATTGTATTTTCTTTCTTCTGTGAAACTAAATAGAGATGTTAGGCAGAATGTCCAAGCTTGTTTTCCTTATAGCAAAATTAGATGGTGATACATACTGTCAAAAAAAGTACCATAAAGTATCATAAATGTAGTCCATACAACTCAAGATTAGCCATTATATAAATATTCGCCAACATCTATTGATAATCTTTCCCTTCGCTAGAGCACTCAAAAAAAATTAAATAAAAAAATACAAATATATTTATGCATTTTAATTTCATTACAAAAATTATATTATACTGAATTGAGTACTGTTTACTAAAATGAAAATATACAAAACCTTAATATTTTACATTTTATTAATTTAATTTTGTTAAACATTACACAATTCAATTTGATGGAATTTTGTTATGAAATTAAATGCCAAAATCTTAAAAATAAGCTAAAATATGATTTTAAGTGAGGTCTCATCTCATCTGCACATGTGTTTAATTTTAAAATGTAATTTTTAGATGCCTTGTACCAGGTTTGACATCACTGACTGCAATGGCATTGGTTCTCGAGTGTCACTGATCGCGACACAGCAATTTTCAAAAGTGCAACTGCAAATGAGATTTTGGACTGGGAAAATAGCTTATGCATCATATGGACTACTTTTATGGTGCTTTTTTGTCCTTTTTGGAGCTTGGCAGTATAAATCACCATATGCTTCCCTTGCAGGGAAAACAGAAGCTAGCGATGTTCAAAACTAATAGTGATATTTCGGTCTTGAATGAATCTTTTTTTTTTTTTTTTAACAAATCTTTTAAGTGAGAGAATCGTTCTCATTTACTTCCATACACTCTCTCATATTTCTCGTTCACTGACGTCTTTCCCTTTCAAAGCCAATGAGCTCTAGTTTGAAGTGCGAGACTGCTTTGGTGGTTTTTCATGCCTGTAAAGACTGACTATATCATGAGCCAATAGCATTCGAGTGTGAGCTGTGAGGCAGCATGTCATTGGTTTAACCGGCTGTACGAATGGGTGCAGAGGAGGAGGAAACTTTTCCCAATTTGACAGAGAAAGATCTCTCTTTAAGATAGGAGGATCACCATTCAAGTGCAGTCCCTTGAATCCCTGCCCACCGTCTTAAACACTACAGCAGTTTCCATGATCTATGGAGTCTAAGATCAAGGAGGACTAGAATTGCACAATAGCCTGAATCAACAGCCAGCAACAGGTCATTAGACACTTTGAGGAGGGCAGACTCTGTGCTGTGTTGTGCTCTAAAACCATGTTGAAATTTATCAAAAATACTATTTCCATTTTAAAAAGTAGAGAGCTGACGATAAACAACCTTCTCTAGGATTTTTGATAAAAAGGGCAGTTTTGAAATTGGACGATAATTATTTAATACTGTTGGATCAAGATTGGGTTTTTTAAGAAGATGTTGCACCACAGCATGTTTAAAACAGGATAGCATGGTACCATTTACTAAACTGCAGTTCACTATTGACAGTAGACAGTGGTGTAGTAGTGTCTGAAGAGGTGGGCATACTGTAAATTTATGAAAGACCCAATAATAATGCATAAGTTAAATTTCTCTCGCTCTCTCTCTCTCTCATATATATATATATATATATATATATATATATATATATATATATATATATATATATATACACACACACACACACACACACACACACACAATTCACTCAATGGTGCTGTGGCATTGCGTTAGTAGATTGAAAAAATTCAGGGTCAAAAGCCTACTTGTTGTTCTGGCGGCCATACACATCATCAATTATTTCAGGTGGGCATAGGCAAAATCCTAAGAAAGATAGGTGGGCATACACCATATGCATGTGCATCCCCTAGACTACTCTACTGACAGATATGCTTTTATTGTCATTTGAGGGGAAATGATTATGATGCTTAAACACTCTACAGTGCTGAAGTCTCTTGGTAGAATTTTAGACAGCAAATTTTATTAAAAGATATTTAGACTTGTTCTGGTCATGAATGACTGCTTTTGGTTCAATGCAATTACTTAAAAGATGGTAATTTGGCCCCATCTAGAGGCGCAAAGGCGTAACTTGAAGAAATGGTCAATGAACAAATCAATGAACGAATCTGAACAAATCTTTTTGGTGAATGGAATCAAAAGAACTGAGTCACTAAAATGAATCAAAATCACCACCACTAAAGACTATCAATTTTCATAATCAACTAGTCAGTTAGTTGTTTGAACAACTAGTCGACTAGTCTTGTTAAGAATAACGTAGCCTACAATTAGGCTCCGTTATGTTAACGTTATTTTCATGTTAATGCCTGACAGTTTTCGTCTTGTAATGTATTGTTGATGTGGGGCTTTGAAGGCTGAAACAGCAGCAGTGTATAAATGGGCTTAACTTAAAGCAGTAAAGAGACGAACTTCTTGCAGAAGGTTTTACTGTGCTGACTATAGTTCACTTTTAAACACAGCAAGCTATAATCATGCAAAAACACTTTCAAAGAAGTTGCGTCTGTCTCCCATTAAAACCACCACCACTGAAAATATTAATGTTAGTAGTCGTCAATCCCACTAGTAAACTAGTTGTCAGTTGTTGGACAACTAGTCGATTAGTCGACCACCGTGGCACATCGCTAACAGAAGCTTGGACATTCTGCTTAACATCTTTCATGTTTCACAGAAGAAAGGAAATAGCTAATTACTACACCCTAACTCTACCCCTACCACTATTCTGTATAGACACATCTTGGCATTTGTAGATTTGATTTAAAATATTATTTCATCCCTGTATAAAGCTGTTTTCATCAGGAGGCCCTCCTACAAGTGCCCACAAAGTAGGTCATTTCTGGTTGTACTGTCTTTGTGGGGACATTTAGTCCCACCAAGAGAGCAAAACCTGACCGACAACCCCCTCCCCACACACACCCACACCATACACACCACACACACACACACTTAAGTAATGAATCCATCATGTCCTCAGTAAACCATGCCATTTTCAGTACAAACACCCACATGCTGTGAAACATGCTACAATCTACAATCTGCTCTACATTCACTTTTTCCACTGCAGCCAAGAATGGATTATTCAGTGTGCTCATACTACAGCAGAAAATTAGTAGATGTGAGATGCTGATAGCCAATGACTAATAATGCCTACAGTCTTGCAACCCATCTGCAAACTACAAAGCACATGCCCTAAGTTGGCCTCATTCTTAACGCATACACAAATTTGCTTTAATATCATGGTGGGGACTTCCAGTTGACTTCTGTTGTTTTCATATAAAGCTAGTTATAATATGCTATGTCCCTGTGGGTTGCTAGTCTGTTCTGAAAGGGTCACAGACAAAACAATGCTAAATGCAAATAATAAAATGTAACTAATAATATAGTTGTGCATAGTTAGGATAGCAAAATAAACAGGCTTATCAGTTTAAGGGAGAAAACGCATTCCGTGTCTTTATTGTTGATGTCAAAAGCTGTGGGTCCAATCAAACTAAAATATTTTGGCCCAAATTAACTTGACACTTGGTAATATGGCATTAATATAATATTTGTTTCATGTGTTAGGCTAGTATATCAGACTTCTGCTAAATTTTTAACAGCATGTTAATCTTTTTGTATATTGTTGGGGAAATGTAGTTCATGGTAGGCTAATATTAATACATTTCAGTGAAGGACATTTTTGTTTACTTCTGTACGATAAACAATTCTTGTACTGTGTTGATTCACCTCTTGATGTCCAGTGTAAATCTGGGTGCTGAAGCAAAGCCAGCTGAAAACCATAATCAAAAATCCATAGTCCTACATCTAACCCTTACAGACACCTTTTTACATTTTACTTAATACATTATTTAGTCCCTTTATTAAGCTGCTTTTGTAATGCTCAATAATGGGAGGTCATCTGGTCCCCACAAAACATCAAAACCTGACCCCACACACACCTTTTAGTCCCAGGACAATATTAAACAGCTAAAGCTGACAGAAGTCATTTCTCCTCACCGTAGCCATCTGCCATTTTGTCTCTGATAAGTGTGTGTGCATTACATAGACACAAACACACATGCTGCACCATGTCAAATGTTATCTTCTGCTCCACATTTGACATGACATAATCCATGCATTAATTAAAATTAATTAAAAAGGGTTAGATGTTTCAGTCTATTTTATATGTAGTCTGTTTCATCCATGATGTTTACCAAAACACCACAACACTTCATAATTAAATGAGAGCAATTTACTGTATTAGCTATTTATTGACATTTAATTTGATATACTGTATCTTTTCAATATACAAGATTTTCAATATACATGCATTAAAATGTGACAATAAATGCACAAATAGTAGGTACATAGCCTAAAATACACATTAAATGGCAGAGACAGAAATATCATGCAATTGCGGATGCAAGTGCTGCAGCATCCATGTCCTCTTTTTATGAAACCAAAGGGCAACACTATTTCCATGCAAAACAGCCATAAATAAACTAACAAGCATTGATGGAGCAATGCCAATAGGTTGTATCGCCCCCAACAAATGATGTGATTGATGGTTTACCACTAATTTTACGTTTCCCTCTTACGCTCCCCTTGTTTCGTTTAACCACAAATGTATTTTGATATTTTCTATGTGGCACACGAAAAGCGAAACTTACGTGTGGATGCGATATGAATATTTGAGTCTTATCTCCATCACTCTCCTCTTTATCTGCTTTTTGTCCAGCGATGGGCTGAAAGCTGATCTTCACCATGATGCGGGGAAAACAAACGTTCCGTCCTGAGCTTATCCCTTTGGCTTTTTGACACTGGTCTATGTTACAATGCACAGAATGAATGTATTATTTATTTATATATATATATATATGTGTGTGTGTGTGTGTGAATAAAAACGCTCTTAAAATAACAGCGCTCGCGACTGGGATAATGCGCGCGACCTAAAATCAGCAAGCGCGCTCATGCTTTGTGCACAGTGTATTTTAGAAACCTAGCCTTAAAGCCTTTGAAAACGTACTGTGGCGGAAACATGGTGGATTGATGGTATCAGATAGTAATGCCACAGTTCTTCGATATACTGTATATTACCATGTTAAAAAAAAATACATAAAATAAAACGCTATTAAAGTCACAGTGAAGGGATAAGCGCGTTCACGTTGATGTCATATGCATAGGCAATATAGAGTTAGATATAGAGATAAATGCTATAATTTTCCCTAAGAAATGTAACCATGGTTTTACTATAGAAACATTGTAGTAGCCAGGACTATTGTAACCATGGTTAATTTTTTGGATATTATGGTAACAAATACCATGGTGAAACAAATATTTTTTTTTAGTATTATAGCTAATTATCATAAGTGTTGGTCTATACAGAGTTACAGAGATAGATAAATAGATACAGTTGAAGTCAGAAGTTTACATACACTTAGTTCGAAGTCATTAAAACTAATTTTTTTTAACCACTCCACAGATTTAATATTAGCAAACTATATTCGTTTAGCACATCTTGTTTGTGCATGACACAAGTATTTTTTCCAACAATTGTTTACAGACAGATTGTTTCACTTTTAATTAATTATATCACAATTCCAGTGGGTCAGAAGTTTACATACACTAAGTTAACTGTGCCTTTAAGCAGCTTGGAAAATTCCAGAAAATGATGTCAAGCCTTTAAACAGTTAGCTTCTGATAGGAAGTGTACAGAATTGGAGGTGTTCCTGTGGATGTATTTTAAGGCCTACCTTCAAACTCAGTGCCTCTTTGCTTGACATCATGGGAAAATCAAAAGAAATCAGCCAAGAACTCAGAAAAAAATTCTGGACCTCCACAAGTCTGGTTCATCCTTGGGAGCAATTTCCAAACGACTGAAGGTACCATGTTCATCTGTACAAACAACAGTATGCAAGTATAAACACCATGGTACCACGCAGCCATCATACTGCTCAGGAAGGAGACGCATTCTGTCTCCTAGAGATGATCGTGTTTAGTGCCAAAAGTGCAAATCAATCCCAGAACAACAGCAAAGGACCTTATGAAGATGCTGGAGGAAACAGGTAGACAAGTATCTATATCCACAGTAAAACGAGTCCTATATCGACATAACCTGAAAGGCTGTTCAGCAAGGAAGAAGCCACTGCTCCAAAACCGCCATAAAAAAAGCCAGACTACAGTTTGCAAATGCACATGGGAACAAAGATCTTACTTTTTGGAGAAATGTCCTCTGGTCTAATGAAATAAAATGTAAAATGTTTGGCCATAATGACCATTGTTATGTTTGGAGAAAAAAGGATGAGGCTTGCAAGCTGAAGAACACCATCCAAACCGTGAAGCATAGGGGTGGCAGCATCATGTTGTTGAGGTGTTTTTCTGCAGGAGGGACTGGTGCACTTCACAAAATAGATGGCATCATGAGGAAGGAAAATTATGTGGATATATTGAAGCAACATCTCAAGACATCAGCCAGAAAGTTAAAGCTCGGTCGCAAATGGGTCTTCCAAATGGACAATGACCCCAAGTATACCTCCAAAGTTGTGGCAAAATGGCTTAAGCACAACAAAGTCAAGGTATTGGAGTGGCCATCACAAAGCCATGACATTAATCTGATAGAAAATTTGTGGGCAGAACTGAGAAAGCATGTGTGAGCAAGGAGGTAGAGTGATCCTAAAAAATAAAAGTAGTGATCCTAACTGGCCTAAGACAGGGAATGTTTTCTACGATTAAATGTCAGGAATTGTGAAAAACTGAGTTTAAATGTATTTAAACTTCTGACTTTTACTGTAGATAGATAAGTAGATGATAGATATATTTTTAATGCATCGGACAAAAGAAGACAGTGGAAACATTCTTATTATTCCAAACTTTATTTCCAGTGGTTAGTCTGGCTACTAATTGACATTTCAGATGAAATTCCCACCATTTCTGCACCAAAACCCCAAGTCTTATTACTTGGGTAAGATCTACATTGGTTAAATTGGACTGTTGAATTGAACAGAAACGGGGCCAAGAGGTCCCAAGTCTGTCTATTAGACATCCATGCTTACTCTAATAACTTTGTAAAATAGAAACATGCACTTATATGCAAGAGAACATTTCTAATTCTCAGAATTCTTAATGCTCTGGGCCACTATGATGTCAGGCATTCAAAATCGACCGTGATTGGCTGTTGTTACATGTGCTGACCAATGAAAGAGTCTGGTCTGGCCTAAATCATAGATGTAGACTAAACCACTTATTATGGTGTGTTGCTAGCCACCAAATAAACCAGATATGCAGAGATAAGAAAAATTGACATCTTTAAGCTACTTTTGTTTTTATCCCATTCTTCACTAAATTAAAATACTGTAATATATATGTCAATCCCTGTTACTCTGAGTACTGTAAACTTTCTGCAGAACATGTTTTATGGGAATTCAGGCAAAGTTCTGCATGAAAATGAAGAAAAGTCTCTATTATTAATAACAGTTGCATCCCCAGATGGTAACGTATGAAGTGTTTGGCAAGCCATGACGACAGTAAAGCAAGAAAAAGCAGCAATGCTAACTACTTGAAAATTATTAACCCAAACCTCTCTACACATCCGTCTCAGTTTTGTGTGGTATTTAAAGGGATAGTTCACACAAAAATGAAAACCGTCATTATTTGCTCAACCCAATGTTGTTCCAAACCCACATGACTGTGGAACACAAAAGAAGATGAAGGCAGATCGACAGCCTCAGCCACCACTGATTTTCATAGAATCTTTTTAAATACAATGAATGGGATTGGTGACTAAGTCTGTAATTCTGCCCAAACCCTTTTGTGTTTCAATGTAAATCACACATTTGGAAATAATGACACCTTTTCATTTTTGGGTGAACATTTCCTTTCAGCCGTTCTGCAGAAGTTGACCATGTATTGAATGACAACCATTTAAACCCCCGTACTGCATACAAGGTTATAACACTTATTACGATACAGAGTTCTTAAAAGAAGCATAAATAAAACATTTACAGAGGGTGTGGCTGCTCAATCTGCCACTACCCCCAGTCACCACCAGTAGGCATTAAAATGGGTTTGAGCTGCTCAGCTACATCCAATCATTGGCAAAAAAACAACAAAACAAAACAACAAAAAAAAACCCAATACATAATTAAACAAAACTAAACAAATACCTATTGTTTATATATTGATGTCAGAAGTTTACATCACTTAGGTTGAAGTCATTAAAACTCATTTTTTAATCACTCCACAGATTTAATCGTCTTTTAATTAAGTCATTTAGGACATCTACTTTGTGCATGACACAAGTAATTTTTCCAACAATTGTGACTATATCGCAATTCTAGTGGGTCAGAAGTTTACATACACTAAGTTAACTGTGCCTTTAAGCAGCTTGGAAAATTCCAGAAAATTATGTCATGGCTTTAGGCAATTAGCCATTTAGCTTCTGATTGGCTAATTTGCATCAACTGGAGGTAACCCTGTGGAAGTATTTTAAGGCCTATCTTCAAACTCAGTGCCTCTTAGCTTGACATAATGGAAAAATCAAAAGAAATCAGCCAAAACCTCAGAAAAAAAATTGTGGACCTCCACAAGGCTGGTTCATCCTTAAGAGCAATTTCCAAACATCTGAAGGTACCACAATCATCTGTACAAACAATGGCATGCAAGTATAAACACTATAGGACCACGCAGCCATCATTCCGCTCAGGAATGAGACACATTCTGTCTCCTACAGATGAACATATTTTGATGCGAAGTGAAAATCAATCCCAAAACAACAGCAAAGGACCTTGTGAAGATGCTGGAGGAAATGGGTAGACAAGTATCTATATCTACAGTAAAACCAGTCCTATATCGACATAACCCGAAAGGCTGCTCAGCAAGGAAGAAGCCACTGCTCCAAAACTGCCATAAAAAAGCCAGAATACAGTTTGCAAGTGCAGATCTTACTTTTTGGAGAAATATCCTCTGGTCTGATGAAATAAAAATTGAACTATTTGGCCATAAGGACCATCATTATGTTTGGAGGAAAAAGGGTGAGGTTTGCATCCCAACCGTGAAGCATGGGGGTGGCAGCATCATGTTGTGGAGGTGGTTTTCTGCAGGAACGACTGGTGCACTTCACAAAATAGATAGCATCACGAGGAAGGAAAATTATGTGGCTATATTGAAGCATCATCTCAAGACATCAGCCAGGAAGTTAAAGCTCGTTCACAAATGGGTCTTCTAAATGGACAATGACCCCAAGCATACCTCCAAAGTTGTGGACAACAAAGCCAAGGTATTGTAGTGGCCATCACAAAGCCCTGACCTCAATCCGATAGAAAATTTGTGGGCAGAACTGAAAAAGCGTATGCGAGCCTACAAACCTAACTCAGTTACACCAGTTCTGTCTGGAGTAATGGGCCAAAATTCCAGCAACTTATTGTAAGAAGTTGTGGAAGGCTACCCAAAACGTTTGACCCAAGTTAAACAATTTAAAGGCAATGCTACCAAATACTAACAAAGTGTATGTAAACTTCTGACCCACTGAGAATGTGATGAAAGGAATAAAAGCTGAAATAAATCATTCTCTTTACTATTATTCCGACATTTCACATTCTTAAAATAAAGTAGTGATCCTAACTGACCTAAGACAGGGAATGTTTTCTACGATTAAATGTCAGGAATTGTGAAAAACTGTATGTAAACTTCTGATTTCAACTGTATATAAATGTGTGTGTGTGTGTGTATACATTATAATATATATATATATATATATATATATATATATATACACATACACACACACACAAGCCTATCTAGGACCATTAAAACTTTTTGCAGTCTGACATTATTCTCATGACACTTAAGCACATTTCCCCCATCCAATTAATTTATCCAAGAGGCATAATATTCATAAATTACTAAAATGCAAATAAGAATAATATTTTATTTTAATTGTAAACAATATATTGTATATAAATCATTCATATCTCATGTTAGTATTTGTATTACAACCTTTAATTTCACTACAATAATTTAATGTATTACAGTATTTTTTTTAAAGTATTAGCGGAAAAAAAAATACTGTATTATAGTAATGAAAATTATGAGAATAAAGGGAAATTACAAACAACTCAAGTCAAACATTTGGATGCATTTCATGATGAGGGGAAATAATGGGGAAATGTGCTTAATTGCCATGAAAATAACATCTCACCGCGCACAAAAAAAAAAAAAAGAAAAAGAAAGAAAAATCCTGGTGGTCCCAAAATAAGCTTTATTTTTCTAATGCAAAAATAATAAAAAAAATTTTTCCTTTTTATTTGAGGCTGAAATGCAACCTGTACACATTTTCAATACATTTGCCTATATATAGACCTCAACTTGTCAAAAAGGGTTGAATTAATTGTCCAAACATACAGCCAAAATAGGTCTACTGGTTATACTAGGCTGTTGTGTTAGTTCTACAGAGAGCTACAGCAGGGTACAAAATTTGACGTCATAACCACAGAAAGATTTTAGATTACCGGTAGTTTCTATAACACCCAAAATAAAGTCGGGGTCAAATCAGGGTCAACAGCTGTGACAGCATAGCTGCAACACTAACCATCAACAAACCCACAGAGTCAACACATTTACTCTAATTTTCAAGTATCTTTCAAAGTAAATTTTATAATTTGATAATAATCTTCATCATATTTTCTCATCCACTAAGCTCAAACGGCATTTAGCGTTTCCTGCAAAACACAAATCTGTTCAAACATGCCCGTTGCTGCAGCTGCTTAACGTTCCAGAGGGCCAAAACGTTGTCCAGACGTTGCCTAAACATTGTCTAGACATTCCCTTTGCATTTATTTTACTTTCTTTATCATTTTCAGGCGTCCTGTGGTGTCGGCCTCTTGAGGTCACGGATTTGTTTAATTAGATAGGTCTTCTCGTCGCTGAATTGCTCATCCTCAGTGCGGTCGTTCTGGAACTTGCTTAGGAACTCGATTAGTTTGATCTGGTTCTTCAGCAAGATGTCAAGGATGGGCTGAGTCTTGTTCGGATTGGCCACAAACACCTGAATGGACAGAGAAAGGCAGGGCTTATTTTATCACAACACTTAGAACAGTGAAGCTTGAGAAGTTTTAATTAGGACAATGCTTATTAAAGGGAAAACTAAATTAAGACAAAAATTTAAAAGTTGGACTTTTAAGGCTTTTAGTCCATGTCTATGGAGCTGTATAGAGGTTGTAGTCCAAAAACCCAGAAGACAATTAGCATTTTCAAGCCATGGTTTTCGTTTAGGAATTTCCTAAATTTTAGTAAAATAAAGCCTGTGGTTAAAATTACTTGTAGAGACTTTCACGATTTGTTCTAGAACATAAATGCTACCCAGTCATAACTCAAACATTTTGAAGCTATTATGTTTGAAAAAAGCATGTTGCTATCACAATGCTACTTAAGTATTATAACTACTATCAGCATCTGAGCTACAGGCTTTACGAAATGTATAACGGTTGTAGTCCTTATTTAGCAACGGGTTACCAACATGCATTTTTAAAAGACACAACAGGTTTAAAATCCACGATGATCCACGGTATGACTGTGTGTAATTTATGTTCTACAACAAAACATGAAAGTCTGTACAAGTAATTTTTACCACAGATATTATTTAACTTGTAATGCAAAAATCCCTATTCTAAAAACCCACAGGAAGATCCTGAGATCAATTAGCCTTCCGGGTTTGCCTGCAAACTGACATCGCGGCTGAACAGCTAGTTCATCTACATGCTGGTGTGCTCCTTAAAGTTTACAAAATTAACTTTATACATTTTAAATGGGTAAATCAGTTTAATCTTTATCTCCCAGGAAAACAGAGCAAAATATTTGACTCATTTTGCACTACCCAATTTTTTGTCCAATAATAATAATAAAAAAAAACACCTACCTCTGATTAGTAAAAACAAATAACAAAATCATTAGAGTGATGTATACTAAAGGCTATTGGCTTTATAAAAAAAAAAAAGAAAAAAAAAAGGGATGAGCCCTTCGATAGGTCCTGCCGCAATGGGAAATACATCAACACAGAAAGAAAACAAAAGAAGCAATTCCATGGCGCCTTTAAGACGATTAAATAATGACAGGATGCAACAGATGGTGCACATTAGCATAAATCTATGTGTTAGTGTGTTGGTACCTTAAAGACATGGAAGGCCTCAAACTGAATGTTGCGGCTCTTGTCTCTCAGTAGATTCATCATGAGTTTGAGGTTTTCTGGTTTGCTTATATACTTCGTCATTATAGTGAAGTTGTGCCTGTCCAAAAGTAGCTCTCCCAAAAGCTACAAGAAAAAAAACATAAAACACATCACATCTGGTGTAATCGTGCAATCTAGCGACAGAAACTGACAACCAGAACACATAAAAACCATAAAATCATATTATAAGACCAATACAAGGCTTATAATAGTGACACAAGGGACCCAGACAGGATACATGCAGTATCCTCTTTTCCAAATCTTAAAATAAACCTTGAAAAGTAAATCTCTAATTAATCCCAATGAGGCAGTTTTGTCTGAACAAGCAACAATAACCAAGGGGGGGCAGAACTTATTTAAAAATAGATCATACCACAGAAACCATACACACAAAAAAATCAACTAAAGCACAACCAACCGCAAGAACACTCATATTAGCCTGTTTCTCACCTTCAGTGACTGCCTCTTGGTGACGTAGTTTTCTGAGTGAAGAAGTTTCTCATATTCACTAAAGAACTAAAGCAGTTAAGAGAGAGTCATAGGGTAAATAAAAATATGCATTAGTTTGAGAATGAACTTTGTGTTTGGGAAAATCAATAGGGCTATAAGGTAGCCACACTGTGCTAGCTGCTTCAAACAAATTTCAATCACTTTCTGTTACTTTGTAAAGAGTTTTTCATAATATCAAGGATAAAAAAATTTGTTCCGAGAGGAACCGACTGCAGTGCAAAATGACTGACAACTGAGCCAATGACAACAGACAATTATGGAAACTGAATCAATGACAGAAGAGCCCGATGACTCACTCTATCATAGTGCTGTTCCAGAAACTCGGCGCTGAGCATTTTGTGTCTCGTCAACAAATCCTGGAAGAAAACCAAACAAAGGTGTCAGATAAAATAATTATACAGCGAATATGAAGTCTCAATGATCAAAGATGCCAGCCAGACAAAACAAACTCACAAAGCTTGTACGTTTATGTAAATATGCTAACTTTAAAAGTAGCGAATGCATCTGAGGCGATGTCGAAGGTGGACATCTCAACGTATCTGAAGAAATCGTAGAACTGCTCGGAGCAGAGGGTGATCTTGGCCAGCGGCTCGTGCCGTATGCATTCCCTCAGCATTATCCCACAGTTCAGAGCGATATCGGAAGACTCGTATCTACAAGAGCATATTCAGAGGAGAAGGCCTCAATCGAAAGTCAGAGGAAGACTTAAAGCTGATAGGGCTGATGTAGGATTAGATGTAACCATTGTTAATGCTGACTTACAAGACATCTTAAAACTAAGTAGTGATCTGAGATCATATATATTTGTCACCAAAAGGAAGCCTTTGATCTCTTAGGCCATGCTGACACTAATCCATTTTCGTTTGAAAACTGTTTTCGGTTTCCTAACGTCAAAGGTTTTCCAAAGTATATGGTTATGTAGCGAATTTTCGAAAGTCTTCGTTTATGGTGGAGGAAAAAGACATTCCAAAGTGGATGAGAGGCGCAAACGTAGCATTAGTGCATTTTCAAAAGTAAAGATTTTATCTAACCATGAGCCGCAGGAAATAAGGAAAAAAATAAGAGCTGATGTAACTAAACTGACAAACGTATCTTTGAGATATTCTGTATTAAATGGTTAGATATGAATTAATCAAAAATAACAAGTGCGAGTTAAAAATTAAATGAACGTCTTCAAAATAATTACATGTAATTGTGAACATGTTAAACATGTCTCACCCTTTAAGCAGCATGAACAGTATGTTCTGTTGAGTACACAGGTATTCCACAGTGGGTGTCCGTGTGCCGATCTGACGTCTCAGAATATTGTTAAAGATTTGCGCCACATCTTTCTTGCCCTAAAAAAACAAATGATACACAGATTAGTTACTGAGGTTGACAGAGTCTCATAGTACAGGCACATGGATGTTTACTAAGATGGGAATTGGATACGATTTCATTTCTGTCATGAACATTTTTCCGCCATACTGGATTTTTTGCTAAATTTACTTTCGCAAACTAGTCCTGGGCTGTTCGCTCAATCAGAATCCAAAATAAAAATTGAAATTTCGATTCAACGTTGCATTGGCATGGCAAAATTACAGTAAGTGGGTGTGGCCACCTTTACTTATTTGGTTATAACTCTTAAACAGAAACAAGATATTTTCACCAAATTTGGGACACTTATGTACGGGTCCTATCTGACCTCAGTAGCGAAATACCAATGATAAACCTAAAAACAGCTCAAACTATAGGACTGCTGGTCCAATCGACTTGAAATTTTGTCCAGGGTGCCATCAAACTCTATCAGGACAGTCGCATCTTAAAAAACATGGCCACAATCGACCAATCAACTTTCAGCAGCTATTAGACAAGGTTAAAAAAAGGCAGATTGGAAATTTGACTCTTTGCCCCAGATGTCTGTACAAAATGTTTAAAAAAAATTGCCACTAGGAGGTGCCATCTCGTTTTACATGCATGTAAATGGTTGTATATTCAATGGTGATTCACACAGATACATGTTATTCATATCATATGATTGATCTCTTCATTCAGAACAGCCTCATGAACCATTGGTGTCACTCAAATAATTTATCAAATATTTTAGATTATTTAAAAAAAAAACTTCTGCAAACTAGTCATGGGTTTTTCAGTCAACCTCATCAGAAACAGGGCAGTAAAATTATTTAAACTACCTGGCTTAGTAATTATATAATGGCAAGGCTATAACAGGGTGATCAAAAAATATGGGCATGGCCCAAAAACCTATAACTCCTAAACGACATCCGATTTTCATCAAATGTAGTACGCATTTGCGATGCGATTCTGAAGAAGCATGCAACATTTGGTGGAGATCGGACAATAGGTGGCACTATAACACTTAGGAATGTTCAAAAGTCCATATATCAATGGTAATTTACCTGATATTGCAGAAAACTATGGTGCTTTATCTCTATTTTATGTGCAAACAGGCTGTTTGAATAATGCTTAATATCTTGTAACACACACTAAAAGGCCCTATGCCACTTGAACCCCAATAATTGCTGCTTGCAGTTTTATTTTTAAAATATTTTTTCTATGTAAACTTGCGCTTGAGGGACGTCTTTGAACGTTGCGCAGTGCCTCCTTGCTTTTCAGCTCCTCGCACAGGAGCACCGCATTTTTTAGACACTGTCTATGTGATATTTACAATATATTGTTGTGGGATTTCAGGTCTAGTCAACTGACTACATATACAGTACAGTATGCACCTCAAAGTCAATGAGTTGCAGGTCTGTGATGAGTGTGCTGAGCAGACCGCTGTTGTAAAGCTCTTGAGCAAGCTGAGCCACGGCTTCTGTCTGTGGCTCCTTCTCATTAGTGCCGTAGAGAATCTCCTTCATCGCCAGCAGAGCTTTGGACACCTCCTCAGAGGCCTACAAACACACGCACACCTCATTAATTGCTTTCACAAACCATTTATCACTGGATACCTTTTACAGCATAATCCCAAACACGTGTGTGTGGTACCTTCTCAGCCTTCCTATCCGAGATGTCCTGTTTCTCCAAAAGGGTCATGTTGTCCTTCAGGTTCTTCACAATGTCCGCCGGACACTTGTGAGACTTACCGAAAGGGAATGGCATAGCAACACGTCACCAGGATAACCAGGTAGCAGAGAGCCCACCTCTGAAACTGAACAGGAAACAGAAGATTTGTGGAAATGAGGGAGAGAAAACTAATGGTTTAACCGAAGATCGAACAAACAAATGAACTGTACCTATGATGTAACAAAATTCTCAAGATGATGAAACAGCACTTCTCTGAATTTCAGGGCAACTTTGACTTCATTAGAATTCAAGACTAAACTGAAAAGGCAGAAGGAAATAGATCAGTTGATAAAGTCAAACACTTTCTAAAAACATCTTCACAAAAACAAAGCTCACCTCACACCTGATCAAACATGGCAATATACATGATCGTCATTATCAACCACACCCTATCTAAACAACAGGTATAACACACACACACACACACACATTCCCAGGTGTCTATAATAGTAATGTACTACTGACCCTTGGCCCCTTGCTCAAGAATGCACACTGACTCAGTATTAAGATTGACATTTAAAGGGAGTTTACTCAAAAGTGAAAATTCTGTCATCATTTGCTCATCCTCATTAATATGGGTTTTGTACCAACTTTACTTTCTTTCTTCTGTGGAACACATAAGGAGATGTTAGGTAGAATAACAACATCAGTCCCATTCGCTGTCAAAGCATGGAAAAAATATAAAATGAAAGTGAATGGTGACTGAGGCTTTCATTCTGCCTGATATCTTCTTTTGTGTCTCACAGAAAGAAAGTCATAAGGGTTTGGAACAACATGAGGTTGAGTGAATGATTACAGATGTTTTGCTTTTTTTTTCTTCTTTCAGATGCACACACACAGGTGTGTCAAACAATGGCATAAAATAATGACTATTTCAAACAGGTTTCTTGAACACTCTCCCAGTCTGCAATTGGTCGGAAAACAGGTATTCCCGCCACAAACTCATGCCATTGGTTGAGCCAGCTGTGTCGGGCCAGTTAGGATGCTCAAACAAACAAGGCAATGTTCTGATTTATTTATACGTTTCAGTGAAATATAGTGAAGATAGGGAAAAAGCATTTTAACTTTAAAAATAAAATTACACACACCACCTTTAAGTGTCCAAATACTTTTAGGGGCCTTGGTATCTACAGCTGCAGACGTCAAATATGCCTTGAACAGTACATGTAGCAGTTCTTGGGATCCGTGCGTCACAGTACCATACGTCCAGCCGATTAATCTCCATGCAGCTTCGTGCAAGGTAGCCAAATCCTTGACCTGGTGACCACATTCTCCATGTCTGCCCCTAATGCAAATCTGAACCCACACAGATGCCACGGCTCACTAAGACAGCTGCCTTGCCTGCCCAGTTATATGCAAAGGGATATGTCTAAATATTCACCACACTAGAGTTGCAATGGTTGCATGTGGTCAGTTATGCATCACTCTGATCAGCCACCCTACTGCATTGGAAAATACGATTCTAATAACTTTTGTTTTTTTTTTTGCATATTTTATTAACATTGCAACAAACGTCTTTGACTTCGAAGCATGTGAACTGGTAAGAGTAGAGTTGAAGTCAGAAGTTTACATACACCTTAGCCAAATACATTTAAACTAAGTTTTTCACAATTCCTGACATTTAATTGTAGAAAACATTGCCTGTCTTAGGTCAGTTAGGATCACTACTTTATTTTAAGAATGTGAAATGTCGGAATAATAGTAGAGAGAATTATTTATTTCAGCTTTTATTCCTTTCATCACATTCTCAGTGGTTAGAAGTTTACGTACACTTTGTTAGTATTTAGTAGCATTTCCTTTAAATTGTTTAACTTGGGTCAAATATTTTGGGTAGCCTTCCACAAGCTTCTCACAATAAGTTGCTGGAATTTTTACCCATTCCTCCAGACAGAACTGTTGTAACTGAGTCAGGATTGTAGGCCTCCTTGCTCACACACGCTTTTTCAGTTCCGCCCACAAATTTTCTAGCGGACTGAGGTCAGGGCTTTGTGATGGCCACTCCAATACCTTGACTTTGCTGTCCTTAAGCCATTTTGCCACAACTTTGGAGTTATGTTTGGGGTCATAGTCCATTTGGATGACCCATTTGCAACCACGCTTTAACTTCCTGGCTGATGTCTTCAGATGTTGCTTCAATATATCCACATAATTTTCCTTCCTCATGATGCCTTCTATTTTGTGAAGTGCACCAGTCCCTCCTGCAGCAAAGCACCCCCACAACATGATGCTGCCACACTTCTGAAAACAAAAGACAAGGAAAGCAAAGGGCCCAGATGGTGTTTCACACACTTGTCTAAAATCCTGTGCTAACCAGCTGGCCCCCATCTTCACACTGATCTTCAATAGATCACTGGAGCAGTGTGAAGTCCCATGCTGCTTCAAATGCTCAATCATCATTCCCAAACCCAAAATCACAGGACTTAATGACTACAGACCCATCGCTCTAACGTCTGTGGTATTGAAATCATTTGAGAGACTGGCGTTGGCCCACCTGAAGAACATCACTGGACCCTTTCTAGATCCCCTTCAATTTGCTTATCGAGCAAACAGGTCTGCGGATGATGCAGTCAATATGGGATTGCATCATATCCTGCAACATCTGGACAGACCAGGGACATATGCAAGGATCCTTTTTGTGGACTTCAGTTCGGCTTTCAACACCATCATCCCAGCTATACTCCACAATAATTTACACCAACTCTCTGTTCCCATGTCTATCTGTCAGTGGATTACCAGCTTTCTGACGGACAGGCAGCAGCTAGTGAGACAGGGGAAATTCACTTCCAGCACATGTACAATCAGTACTGGTGCACCCCAGGGATGTGTGCTCTCCCCACTACTCTTCTACCTGTATTCAAATGACTGCACCGCCAAGGACCCCTCTGTCAAGCTCCTGAAGTTTGCAGACGACACCACTGTCATCGGCCTCATCCAAGATGACGATGAGTCTGCATACAGAAGGGAGGTTGAATGGCTGGCTCACTGGTGTTGTCAAAACAACCTTGAGCTGAACACGCTCAAAATGGTGGATATGATTGTGGACTTTAGGAGAAACACCCCTACACTGACCCCCCTCACCATTCTGAACATTCTGAGTCATTCAGGTTCTTGGGCACTACCATCTCACAGGACCTGAAGTGGGAGACCCACACTGACTCCACTGTGAAAAAGGCCCAGCAGAGGTTGTATTTCCTTCGCCAGTTGAGGAAGTTCAACCTGCCACAGGCGCTGCTGATACAGTTCTACTCAGCAGTCATTGAGTCTGTCCTCTGCACTTCAATAACTGTCTTGTTTGGTGCAGCTACAAAATAAGATATCAGAAGACTACAAAGGACAGTTCGGACTGCTGAGAGGAATATTGGTTGCCCCCCTGCCCTCCCTTCAAGAACTGTACACTTCCAGAGTGAGGAAATGGCTGGAAAAATCACTCTGGACCCCATTCACCCAGCCCATTACCTTTTTGAACTGTTGCCTTCTGGTTGGCACTACAGAGCACTGAGCACCAGAACCGTAAGACACAGGAACAGTTTTTTCCCTCAGGCTATCCGTCTCATGAACAGTTAAAACTGCCCCATTGAGCAATAACTATGTGCAATACACAGCCTAATCTATTTATATTTATCTAACATACCACACCTCTTCTGTCATTACATTCCCTTGCTTCTGTATATAACAGATTTGTATTTATATACTGTACATACATGTAATATATATATATATATATATATATATATATATATATAGTCCTATTGTGTATTTCTATAAAAACTTTATTTTCTATTCACTTTTTATTTTTATTCTATTTTTTATTATTATTATCTCTGGCTTGTTGCTGTATTGTTTGTGCACTGGAAGCTTCTGTCACCAAGACAAATTCCTTTTATGTGTAAGCATACTTAGCAATAAAGCTCATTCTGATTCTGAACCTAAGTGTATGTAAACTTCTGACTTCAACTGTAGATGACAGACAGATAGATAGACAGATATATAGACAGGTATAAAAATATTAAATAAACATATACATTTTACACTCTATTAAGCTCCAAAATTAATTTAAAAAAAAAATTCACATTTTTGTAGAAGCAGGAACAGTAATCAATGGATGCCGATAATCTCAAAAAAGGAAATAACTGCAGCCTTGCTGATATACATCTGTAAATTCCTGATCAATTGCACACAGTATTCAAACATCTCTGTTTTTACGGTGCGAGAGGAAGGTGTGCATAAAAATGGCAGGTAAATCCAGAAAAGCACAAATAGGAAGCAGTAACATGTATGTGCCCTAACTGAAACCACTGTCAATATTCACAGACCAATCAGCATATAGTGTATAGAGGAAAATGCAGGTAATAAACCAAACCAACAACAATGCATTTCCTAAATCATACTTTCGAACAATTTAAAACAGCTTTAAACACTTCCAGATTGTCAAAATCCAACGTATATTTGCCAATACATTTCCAGTATCTGCAACAGAGCAGACTAATCATCAAAAAGCTTTATGTTTCATGGATGGTACATCTACATTTCTGTTACTGAGCTGAGACTACAGCCAATATCTATACGTGTGATATAGCCTATATACCCTATAATTGAGTTTGCTCAACAGTCTGTGAGTTTGTGTATTTTAACTCTCTCAACCTAACCCAGACAGCATTTTTGACATCATCATTATATAATGCCCAAAAATGCTGATTGAAAAGTATCTACAATGCCCAAAATGCTGTCTAGCTATGCTACTCACTAAGTTTAGAGGCACAGTCTTTCTCTTTTGCGCAATGAAAGGACTACTGTGATGAATTTAGATCAATCAGGCCTCAATGAAGACGCTACAAAACACAAAAGATATGCAGTCTAAATGCACATCTAATCTCAGTTTCAGAGCGTATATGAATGATGCATTTGTGGTTTTGTATATGATGGCTCTGATAGGCCTCTGTATGCACTTAACAACATTTAGTTTTAAAACAACAAAAAGACAGCAGAAGGAAACAAACAAAATCACACCTTATTTGGGTCTCCTTCGGTCTTGTCTTGCAAATGCCGGTGTAAATCCTGGAATATTATAGTTTAGCGTGTTATTTGTTAGGCAGTTTTTTTTGGTTTTTTTTGTGCAGACAACCGTGTGTGTGTGTGTGTGTGTGTATTTTCATTACACATACAGTCACCAGTGCACGAACGCCGGACTTCCGGAAACCAACAGCGAGTGTGATTTCAAAATAAAAGTACCCAACACTGGGTGAGGTAAAAAAAAAAAAAAAAAAAAAAAAATATATATATATATATATATATATATATATATATATATATATATATATATATATATATATATATATATATGAATGAAATATACAGAAAAATGAAATCTGAACTGACATTCGTTTTAAACTTAACCCTCGTGCAACAATTTAAAAAAGTTACTCAGAGGTCCTAAGAGGACAAAAATGTCAGTGTCAAAAAACTGCCATAATAATATTATATATTAATATTATTTTCCACTTTCAATTAGTGAATTTTTTAACCAACATCAGTCCTGATCATAACTACCAAATATTCATTCATTTTCAGGATTTTAACCCTTTAAATGCCAGTTTGTTTACATAATGTCACTGTTATTTTTTACACACACACACACACACACACACACACACACACACACACACACACACACACACACACACACACACACACACATACTTCTCAATACACACATATAAAACACACTCTGACATCCGTACCAACACACCCACACAATTTTAGCTACATCATTTATTCAATTGGCCTGCAGTGCTCTATAATAAAGCAAACAGGTTCCATAGGCTAAACATGAGAAAATGGTGCCATCTGGTGGAAAATATTAAAATGTTTAATTTTGAAGCCAGATATCGGCATTGGCCATTAAAAAACCTATATCGGCGGTTGACCACTAACCAACATTATAGTCTGTATCAACAAACTTTACATATCTAGTTTAATCAGACTTTTGTACCACACAAAATAAAAAAATCAAAGTCTACTTTTTCCCAACCATCTAAGCCCAGTTATTTTTTGTAATAAATGTTTTTGTTCAACAGCACTTTTCAAACAAAGCATAAAGTCCAACCCTATAAAGCCTAACATATGAAATAATAGTCAGACAATTTCATTTTTTAAAACTTATTTAAAATGATTTTTCTATAAAACAATGAAGCTATAAGCAAGCACATGTTGCTTTAATTCAATAAATACTAATTTTGAAATATCAGTAACAATATAAACGTTATTGATAATTTGAATTTATCAGAATCATCAATGATTTCACATCAAAAAATGAGTGCATCACAATATGAAGGTGGCCATTTTGTAAATTATATTACAAGGTCTTCTACTTCCAGAAGAACATGGAAACTTTCACCAGGAGGCAGGAGACATCTAGTGCATTGCATACATCAGGTTTTCAGCAAAGTTTTGATCATGTTGTTGATGTAGAGGATTGTATTGAGTCATGTATCAAATATGATATGCGCGGCATTATAGGGTTAAAGAGTGGCTCAAAAATTTTATTAGCAACAAGAAAGAAAAAGGGTCCTATAAGAGGGCTAGGGACCCTCATAGTGTCATGTCCCTATTGAAGGGGGCTTTTATAAGCTGTGGGGCCCACATATTCAAGAGTATATAAACATTTGTTTTCAAAGTTGATGGGCCGCGAGACCTTGCAGCCCAGAGCCCTGGCCCTGGGCACTGGCACGATTGGCCCAGTCTGTAATACACCTATGCTAAGCAGTCATTTGATGTTATTCTTAAAATAAATAAAAAATTTAAAAAATAAAACACACACACACTAAAAAAAACTTTGTCCTCTTAGAAAATTCATGAAAAGGATAGTTTGAAAAATTATTTTATCATTTACTCACCCTAATGCCATCCAAGATGTGTATGACTTTCTTTCTTCTGATGAACACAAATTAAGATTTTTAGAATATTTCAGCTCTGTAGGTCCAAACAATGCAAGTGAATGGTGGTCAGAACTCTGAATCACATAAAAATACATAAAGCCAACATTAAAGTAATCTATAGGACTCCAGTGGTTAAATCCATGTCTTCAGAAGTGAAATGATAGGTGTGGATGAGAAACAGATCAATACATGTCTTTTTGTTACTATAAATTCTCTCCCCTGCCCAGTAGGGGGCGACAAAGGAAGAAGAATGTAGAAGTGAAAGTGAAAGTGGAGATTTAGAGTAAATAAATTATAAATATTGATCTGTTTCTCACACATACCTATCACATCACTTCTGAAGACATGGATTTAACCACTGGAGCCTTGTGGACACATTTTATGCTGCCTTTATGTGCTTCTTGGAGATTCAAAGTTTTGGTCACCATTCAGTTGCATTGTATGGACCTACAGAGTTTAAATATTCTTCTAAAAATCTTCGTTTGTGTTCTGCAGAAGAAAGAAAGTCATACACATCTGGGATGGCATGAGGGTGAATAAATGATGAGAGAATTTTCATTTTTGGGTGAACTATTCCTAAGATGAAATATTTCTGTGTAGTATGTACTAAAGTTTGTGTCAAATTCAAAATAGTACAGGCTATACCTCCCTCTATTGGCTGAACAATAACCTGTATCAGCACCCAATCACTGCGGCACAAGATTTATAATTAAAGAGAATTTAAATAAAATGTTATAAAACTATAAAACAGCAACACAAAGTAATATTGTGTGTTGGCAGCACAGAATTTGGTTAAAAGTTAATAAAGTCAATAAAATAAACAATGTGTAAAATATGGAAAGAAACCAAAACTATAAAGAACATAAATAAATCGTAAACATTTTATAGGAAACTAATAATGAGATTTAAAAAAAAAAAAAATAATAATAATTTTTAAAAAGTAGAAAATATTTTAAATCGTTCAAACATATTGCTCAACGGCAGATGGCGCTAGTTCTCTTTGAACGTTCATTGACAAACGCAGAAGAAGACTAAAAGACTGACGTAGATTGAGCGGAAGTGTTTTTTTCACTGCCCACGTGTCGCTCTTCCTTTCCGCCTGCTCGAGTGCGGCAGACGCACACACGCTTACAAGGTAACAAACAAAAACCTCTTTAAAAGAGTTGATATCCCCTCCATGTTCCTCAAAATACACATACCACACAGTTAAGAGTTCTTTCCCATATGTTGCCATCTTTTGTCATGTAAAATCTTTCAGAAGAGGATTTTTGAATATTTTCCTCAAGCGGTCGATGAATTCGATTCATCTCCATCAGAAAAGACGATCCCGGTCCCACGCCACTCACATAACAATCGTATAAAAGCGAATAGAATATGTTGATTTATTGTTATTATACCCGTCACCGTATTGTAGTTAAATGATTGTAATTTGATTCACCTCTCATGACTTGCTTCGAATAAAATGTGTTATTTTTATTAATGTCTTAAATTTTGGCTGTACTTTTTAGGTTAAGGCTGAAGCCATGTTAAATAAAACTATTTCTTATGATTTTACAAGTTTGACAACGTGAATTCTGATAGGTAAACTAAGACTCACCCTCATTTATTTTATTATATATTTTCTCTGATAGATGGCTGAAGATTGGGAGGCTGCACCGGCTGTTGCCGAGACCCCAGAAATCAAACTCTTTGGCAAATGGAGCACAGATGATGTGCAAATCAATGACATCTCCCTGCAGGTATGATCAGCAGTCCACATCTGTTTATTTTCTTGCTTGATGCTGGTTTTATGTCAGAGACTCATCACTGGGATTTCGTTACAAGGGAGTTTGATCATTCGGGCACAATACATTTTTGGTTTGAATTTCACAAAACCTATTAAGACCATGTCGTAGTTGAATTTCATCCCAAAATCAAAAGAAGTGAATTAGATGTTGCTTTAAAAAAATGCATTATCATTTTGATGCATTATTATTGTTTGTGCAGTGTCAGATTAAAAAAAAAACAAAAAAAAAAAACACACACACACTCAGTACCTTAGAGGACAAAAATGTCAGCGTCAAAACTGCCATAAAAATATTATTTTCCACTTTCACTGACTTAGATTTTTTAACCTGATAATTACCAAATATTCTTTCATTTTTAGGATTTTAACCCTTTAAATGCCAGTTTGCTTACATAATCCCACTGTTGTTTTTTACACCCAAATTTCTCAGTACACAAATACAAAATACACACACACAATTTTAGCTGCATCATTTATTCAATTGGCCTGCAGTGTTCTATAATACAAAAAAACAGAAAATAGGAAAAAAGCATGTACAGGTGCATCTCAATAAATTAGAATGTCGTGGAAAAGTTCATTTATTTCAGTAATTCAACTCAAATTGTGAAACTCGTGTATTAAATAAATTCAATGCACACAGACTGAAGTAGTTTAAGTCTTGGTTCTTTTAATTGTGATGATTTTGGCTCACATTTAACAAAAACCCACCAATTCACTATCTCAAAAAATTAGAATACATCATAAGACCAATAAAAAAAAACATTTTTAGTGAATTGTTGGCCTTCTGGAAAGTATGTTCATTTACTGTATATGTACTCAATACTTGGTAGGGGCTCCTTTTGCTTTAATTACTGCCTCAATTCGGCGTGGCATGGAGGTGATCAGTTTGTGGCACTGCCGAGGTGGTATGGAAGCCCAGGTTTCTTTGACAGTGGCCTTCAGCTCATCTGCATTTTTTGGTCTCTTGTTTCTCATTTTCCTCTTGACAATACCCCATAGATTCTCTATGGGGTTCAGGTCTGGTGAGTTTGCTGGCCAGTCAAGCACACCAACACCATGGTCATTTAACCAACTTTTGGTGCTTTTGGCAGTGTGGGCAGGTGCCAAATCCTGCTGGAAAATGAAATCAGTATCTTTAAAAAGCTGGTCAGCAGAAGGAAGCATGAAGTGCTCCAAAATTTCTTGGTAAACGGGTGCAGTGACTTTGGTTTTCAAAAAACACAATGGACCAACACCAGCAGATGACATTGCACCCCAAATCATCACAGACTGTGGAAACTTAACACTGGCCTTCAAGCAACTTGGGCTATGAGCTTCTCCACCCTTCCTCCACACTCTAGGACCTTGGTTTCCAAATGAAATACAAAACTTGCTCTCATCTGAAAAGAGGACTTTGGACCACTGGGCAACAGTCCAGTTTTTCTTCTCCTTAGCCCAGGTAAGACGCCTCTGATGTTGTCTGTGGTTCAGGAGTGGCTTAACAAGAGGAATACAACAACTGTAGCCAAATTCCTTGACATGTCTGTGTGTGGTTGATGCCTCGACCCCAGCCTCAGTCCATTTCTTGTGAAGTTCACCCAAATTCTTGAATCGATTTTGCTTGACAGTCCTCATAAGGCTGCGGTTCTCTCGGTTGGTTGTGCATCTTTTTCTTCCACACTTTTTCCTTCCACTTAACTTTCTGTTTACATGCTTGGATACAGCACTCTGTGCACAGCCAGCTTCTTTGGCAGTGAATGTTTGTGGCTTACCCTCCTTGTGAAGGGTGTCAATGATTGTCTTCTGGACAACTGTCAGATCAGCAGTCTTCCCCATGATTGTGTAGCCTAGTGAACCAAACTGAGAGACCATTTTGAAGGCTCAGGAAACCTTTGCAGGTGTTTTGAGTTGATTAGCTGATTGGCATGTCACCATATTCTAATTTTTTGAGATAGTGAATTGGTGGGTTTTTGTTAAATGTGAGCCAAAATCATCACAATTAAAAGAACCAAAGACTTAAACTACTTCAGTCTGTGTGCATTGAATTTATTTAATACACGAGTTTCACAATTTGAGTTGAATTACTGAAATAAATGAACTTTTCCACGACATTCTAATTTATTGAGATGCACCTGTATTTGCTCCATAGGCTAAACATGAGAAAAATGATGCCATCTGGTGGAAAATATAAAAAATTACAATTTTGAAGCCTGGGCTCCGGAATGAAAGCATAATATCATAGAATTCATGATTTTATGCTTTAATGGCCCTGGGATCAAATATTGCAATTTTAATGGGTTTCAATGAGGACATTTTTGTCCTGAAGGTCCTGAGCGTAACTATTTTGTGTACACGGTGTATTAAAGATGTATTATAGGAACTGAGGTTGAAATTAAAAAATTCCCTTGGCAAAATGTATGCCCTTGGCATGAACACAGCCAAAATGATTGAAACAATTTTTTTTATTGAAAAAGGCAAAAATGTCCCTGAAGTCACACAAGGGTTAAATTGTATTGTGCATTATGGTAGTATTTGTTGTACTGCCAGTAATTTAAGCTGTTAAATTCATTATAGTATATTTTTATTATGAATGTATGATACTACAATAATGACAGATTACCATTGGGAAATATGTGAATTACACAACATTACTTGATGCATTATGGTAATGTGAATTACAGGTACCTGAACATGTTTTTTTGTGCTTTTTATCAATTTGCCATTTATTTGCCCAACATTCAGATCAACATGTCTCTGTTGACAGGACTACATTGCTGTAAAAGAGAAATATGCCAAGTACCTCCCCCACTCCAGCGGCAGGTACGCAGCCAAGCGTTTCCGTAAGGCTCAGTGTCCCATTGTGGAGCGTGTCACAAACTCCATGATGATGCATGGACGCAACAATGGCAAGAAACTGCTCACCGTCCGCATCGTAAAACACGCCTTTGAGATCATCCACCTGCTCACTGGTGAGGTGAGAACAACTTTTTAACATTTGGAGCACTGCCATAGACCTAGTTTACATTGACACATGGGAGATAATTTAAAAAGACGGTTCACCCCAAAATGAAAAAATCTTTCATTTTCTCCGCTTCATGTCATTTCAAATCCATTTGACTAACCTGTGGAACACCAAACATTCACTTTCATTGCATCTCTTTATCCATACAATGAAAATGAATGGAGACTGAGACTGGCAATACTACCTAACATCTAATTTCTTGTTCCCAAAAAAATAAAGTCATATGGGTTGGGAACAGCATGAGGTTGAATGACAATTGTCATTTATATTCCTTGAAAACCCTGAGGATTGTGAAACAGACAGATGTGACCATTATTGGAGACATTTTATCTAAGCAGCTGCTCCAAGAAATTCAATCTATTTACCTTGCCTAATGAAGTCAAGACTGTCTTAAATTGGACTAAGGTCATCTTTCCTCCTCGCTCAGAACCCCTTGCAGATCCTGGTGAACGCCATCATCAACAGCGGCCCTCGTGAGGACTCCACTCGTATCGGACGTGCTGGAACCGTGAGGAGACAGGCTGTTGACGTGTCCCCTCTGCGCAGGGTCAACCAGGTCTGATTGTTCAACCTAAGAGACATATTTTTCTTTTTCTAAAGTTAGAAAAGTTTGTTGGAGTCCAAGATGCTTTATTAAGCCTCTTACTAAGTTGATAATTCACAGCAAAACTGAGAAGGTTTTGGTCATATTTGTGATAGTGTATGCTTATGTGTTCTGTTTTGGTTTTAGGCCATCTGGCTGCTCTGCACTGGTGCAAGAGAAGCTGCTTTCAGGAACATCAAGACCATTGCAGAGTGTCTTGCTGATGAGCTCATCAATGCTGCCAAGGTGAGATGGCTAGAGCAGTTTGCTAATATTGCCAACACAAGCAGAGTAATTGATCATCCTCTGTGAATCTTGTGTTTTTTGCTACATGATAATTGCTAAATTACTAAGTGGTTCTTTAATTTTATTGTAGGGTTCCTCCAACTCTTATGCCATCAAAAAGAAGGATGAGCTGGAGAGAGTGGCCAAATCTAACCGCTAATATACATTTTTTATAAATTGGATCACAATAAAGGAGTGGAACTTATGATTGTCCCTTGTGTTTATTTTGCAAAGGAAAAGTCGATGTTTAATCTAAGTAAAACAGTCATTGTGCTGATGTCACCTGCGTTAAGAGCAGTGGTCTTGTACAGTGTGCCTGTGGACATACAGTAGGGCTATGTCTGGAATTAAATGCAGTGAAAAAGTATTTGCCCCCTTCCTGATTTTCAAACGAGATATAAAACGAAGGCAACCTGATTAAACACAAAATACAGTTTTCAAATATATATTTTTTTTATTGAAGCAAAAAAGTTATCCAACACCTATATCACCCATGTGAAAAACTAACTGCACCCTTAAACTTATAACTGGTTGTGCCACCTTGAGCAGCAACAACTGCAACCAAACGCTTCTGATAACTGGAGATCAGTCTTTGACAACGGTGTGTTTGAATTTTGGCCTACACTTTGCAGAACTGCTTTAGTTGAGCCACATTGGAGGGTTTGAGCATTAACTGCCTGGTTAAGTTCCTGCCACAGCATCTCAGTCGGGTTCAAGTCAAGACTTTTACTAGGCCACTCCAAAACTTTAATTTAGCTTCTTTTGAGCCATTCAGATGTGGTCTTACTCCTATGCTTAGGATAATTGTCTTGCTGCATAATCCAGTTGCACTTGAGCTTCAACTCATGGACTGATGAAAAGATGTTCTCCTTTAGGGTTTTCTGGTAGAGAGCAGAATTCATGTTTCCCTCAATTATTGCAAGTTGCCCTGGCCCTGAAGCAGCAAAGCATTTCCTCACATCACACTACGACCACCATGCTTGACTGTAGATTTGATGTTCTTTTTGTGGTATTCTGTGTTTGATTTATGCCAGATGTAACAGGACACCTGTCTTTCAAACAGATCCACTTTGAATTCATCAGTCCACAGAACATTCTTCCAAGAGTTTTTGAGGATCATCAAGGTGTGTTTTGGCAAAATTCAGATGAGCCTTAATGTTCTTCTGGGTTAGCAGTGGTTTTCGCCTTGCCACTCTTCCATGGATGCCAATTTTGGCCAGTGTCTTTCTGATAGTGGAGTCACGAACAGTGAATTTAATGATGCGAGAGAGGCCTGCAGTTCCTTGTATGTTGTCCTTGGCGTTTTTGTGACTTCGTCGCTGTGCTCTTGGAGTTTTGGAAGGTCGACCACTTCTGGGAAGGTTCACTACTGTGCCAGGGTGTCTCCATTTGGAGATAATGGCTCTCACTGTGGTTCTTTGGAGTCCCGGAGCCTATGAAATAGCTTTGTAACCCTTCCCAGACTGATGTATTTCAATCACCTTTTTCCTCATCATTTCTGGAATTTCTTTCGACCATGGCATAGTGTGCTACTGGGTGAGACCTTTTAGCCAACTTCATTCTGCTGAAAAAGCTCTATTAAGGTGTTGATTTGATTGAACAGGTCTTGCAGTAATCAGGCCTTGGTGTGTCTAGTCCAGCTGAACCGCATTATGAATGCAGTTCCATAGATTTGGGAATTTAGGAACTAAGTGTCAAATACTTTTCACATGGGCCCAGTTGGTATTGGATAACTGTTTTGCTTCAATAAATAACATTATCATTTAAAACTGTATTTTGTGTTTTCTTAGATTGCCTTTATTTTATGTTAGATTTTGTTTGAATTTTTTAAACAGTTTAGTATGAGATATACACAACAAGAGAAGAAATCAGTATCAAATACTTTTTTACAGCACTATTAGTTTGCTAAATACAGCATGGTATTAATATACTGCCTGATCTTTAAAAAGGTATGTGAAAGAATGCATTTTGCAATGATAAACCACATAGTTGATTATTCAGTGAGTGGTGGCCAGTTATCTTGGAACTAGAAATGGTTATTTAGCATTTTTAATCCAAAAAGGTAAACCACAGTTCCATCAGATAAGGGAAGATGCTGGTAATTGCAGCTTTTTTTACTTGTTGATCATTCACTTGAAACTGAAGGTCAAGCACATTGTGTTGTGGGATACAGTACCTAGCACTGTGCACTCTGTTGTATACTGGACATTTTAGCAAGCTTGGCAGGTTGTCTTTGCATAAGATTTGCAGACAGTTCTCTGTGTCCACAGTGCACATACAGTAAGACCTGCATAGCAGTATGCTGTTCTGAACATGGTGGAAAAGTCACCTGCAGAGCACATTCTGCAAAGCCTCAGTTTTAATCCTCAGTTTCATGTAATGCTTGAATTAAATGATAAAAATGTTATTTTTACATATTAAATTAAATACAGTTTTTGCCATATTTATAAATGTGTTTACATTCAATGATTTCATAGCTTGTACTTTTGATCTGCCTCAGGGTTTTCAGTCAGTAGTAGTTGGAAAATGACCTTTTCAATTTTTGCATCAGTAATAACAAGGTTCTGAGTGTGTGGAAAAGCAAAAGGATTCTGATATGGTAAAACAACTTTAGATTTAGATATTTTATACACATACATGACAAATTAATATTTATGGTAGTTCATCATTTAAAAACTAAAAGATAATGAAACGTAATTTTAGTAGCCTTTACAATTATCCATTTTAATTCATTTCCATTTTATTTTCCTTCTTTAAGGTAACACAATAGTTAAATCATAGATCATAAAGAGCATGTTGTGATTTTGTGCTTTGAGCCAACATTATAGTGTAAACCCATCAATACTGACAAAGCCAAAGCAAATTCTATTGTTGCTTTCCTGTTACCATTGCAACAACCTTCTCAGCATCAGCACCCATTTCATCAGTATTATTGTTGAGAGCCTGCAGCATGATGGTGAAAGACCGACTAACAGACCTAGCGTGTCTCGGCATGGCCAGCTCCATAAGTCTGGTGGTTGTGCTACTAGTTTCTTTCTCAGCTTCCGCAAGCCGTCTTTTAACTTCACTTTTGCTGATCTCCATAGAGCACAGGTCCTCTGAACCTTCAGTTTGGCTGCATCAAGACACCGCTGTTGTGCCAGTCGCTGCAGAGATTCGTCATCCAGGCAAAGTGTATGGGATCAAAATCCCGTCAAAAGTATTGCGGTCACGGCTCCAAAAATAATAAGCGTGAATAAAAACAAAAAATACGTGCAGATAAAAAATAAACAAGCGCAAAAATAAATAAAAAGTACAGATCAAAATAAGCACAGATCAAAATAATTTGCGAAGATCAAATAATAACAAGCATGGATTAAAAATATATAAACATTTAAAATATGCTGCAAAATCAAACAACAACAAAACCAGAAAAATTAAAGAAAAGTCATCAGAATTGCTAAAACAAATCATGTTTTCCTTGGTTATATTATGGTTTTTGTGCTCTCTGAAAATTCTGCTCATATTTTCATTTTTTTGTACACTTGCACTGTTTTTGTTTGCTTTTGTTTCCAAGTTCTGCACTTGGATTTTCCAAAACTTGTGAGTAGAGTTTCATGTAAATCAGGGGGCGTTCTGCAGCCCCAATGGTCCACTAGTTCTTGATCGACAGCTCCTCCTCTAGCCAATCATTCGAAGATGGAAGTGGACATCACCCCAATGCAACTCCGACGGCTGCTGCTCAATCGCACAATGGTAGGTAAAGATGGATAAACGTCAGTTGGCAAATCCTGGACAACCACAGGTAATTGAATATAACTATATTATTTGTGATTGATAGATACGCTACTTGTGTCTGTTTTGAGTATTTTCTGCCAGCTCTAGGAAACAATGAGTTGTCTGAGTAGGCCATTATCATAGTCCGTTAACACGTACCGAGTCAGCTGAATTTAGTTAGCAGAGTTTTAGTTTAGGCATTATTTAAGACTTCCTTGTTTGTAAGTTATTGGCTGCATATCTAAAAACAAAAAACAAGGCTGGGTTTGTGTGGATGTTTGATGCATGTTTTTACTAGCTGTACCAATGTAGCCGTGAGTTCAGAACCCAACTTGATCCGCTTTTTCAAGAATCCATGTTGCTGAATGTGCCGTTATGTACTGATCCTACGTTGGCATCGTTGGCACAGCTACATGTAGTTTCTTTTTCCACGATACTGCAGTGAAATCAGAAACTAGTGACCAAGCGTCTCCATGTCAATAAATAATGTAATAAAGTTGGCTTGACGTTGGATGTTCTTTATTCACAAATAGTCGCAAATTTAGGGACCGTCTCTAAAGATACAGGAAAAGTGGATCAAGTTGGGTTCTGAACATTGGTACAGTGAAGTGGTTGTGGCATAAATGTAAATGGTACAGCTAGTAAAAACATGCATCAAACATCCACACCAACCCAGCCTTGCTTTTTTTTTTTTTTTTTTTTTTTAGATATGCAGCCAATAACCTACAAACATGGAAGTCTTAAATAATGCCTAAACTAAAACTCTGCTAACTAAATTCAGCTTACTCAATACATGTCTTAACGGACTATGATAATGACCTACTCAAACAACACATTGCTTCCTAGAGCTGGCAGAAAATACTCAAAACAGAGACAAGCAGCGTATCTATCAACCACAATTAATATAGTTATATTCAATTACCTCTGATTGTCCAGGATTTGCCAACTGATGGTTATCCATCTTCATCTATCATCGTGCGGTTGAGCAGAAGCTGTCGGAGTTGCATTGGAGTGACGGCACCTCCCCTCTTCGAATGATTGGCTAGAAGAGGAGCTGTCGATCAAGAACTAGTGGACCAATGGGGACACAAAAAGTTTTGGAAAACCAAGTGCAGAACTTGGAAACAAAAGCAAAGAAAAACAGTGTAAGCGTATAAAAAAATGAAAATATGAGCAAAATTTTCAGAGAGCACATAAAACAGTAATATAACCAAGGAAAACATGATTTTGTTTGTAATTCTGATGACTTTGCTTTAATTTTTCTGTTGTTTTTTGCAGCATATTTTAAATGTGTTTATATATTTTGGATTCATGCTTGTTATTTTTTGATCTGCGCAAATTATTTTGATCTGAGCTTTTTATTTATTTTTGTGCTTATTTTTTATCTGTGCTTATTATTTTTTGATTCACGCTTAATATTTTGATTCACACTTATTCATTTTTGGATCCGTGACCGCAATATTTTTGACGGGATTTTGATCCCATAAAAGTGAGATCTGAGCCTTCGTAAAGATCCGTACAGCAACTTTAGCATTCACCATGGAGGCCACCAGGGGCACAGGAATGGCAGAAACCCCACCAGATAAAGAGGCACACAAGTGCCTTGAAGGCACCTTTCTTCTGGGTCACCAAGGAGATAGTGAAAGTGGGCAGGGCTAGAAAAAGAGCATGTGCCCTAATCTCTGGAAGGTCACATCTCATCACCTCAAGAAACTTGAGGAAGTCCAGCTTCTCCAAAGAAGAGGGTTGTAACAGGAGCACCTTGGGGAGAGGAACCCCTTCCTACTTGAGCACTTCTAGGCTTGCCTTCTTCTTTGCCTCCAATGTTTTCTCTGTATCCTTCACCGATGCCAATAAGACAAAGTAAACGGTCTCTTTTTGTAAAGACCGAGCTTCCCTTCACACCACAACACTGTTAACACTGGGACTCTGTGATGGTAATAATAATAATAAAGCGTTCTATATAATCTTCCACATCAAAGAGGGATCACTTGGGAAAGACGGCAGGTCCCAGAGACGAAAATCAGGATGCTTGGTATTCGGAAACATGGCTAGTTCCTCAGGGGCCGCTGGAGACAGAAAGTTATCTGCTTCCTCGTCTTCTTGGCCAAGACCTCAAAGCGAGTTGATGAAAGTGGCTTTCTCGACACTTCTTTTCCCTGCAACTGCACTGTTGATCCTGCTGATTAACATGTCCTCCAAGGCATCTCTTATATCTGAAATGTTGTTCTTCTCAATGGATTCCTTTAGTGTTTCCAGCAGGTTAAGACTCCTCAAGATATCAGCCATGTCTTCCAGATAACAAGTATCCAGCAAATACAAGACAAGTATGTCTCAGCTGTAGTCCTCTAGACTGTGATGAATGTAGTATTCAGTCAATCCAATTCCTTAAAGATATCTTCTTTCAGCTCAAAAAGGTGATTGAGTTGAGAGTTGAGCCAGAGTTGAGGACCACTATAAACAGTTGAAATATCAAACCACATGAACACAAATGGCTCCAGTAGAGCAATCAGTTGGTGCTGACACTCTCGCAAGTTATTTAAGGATTCCCTATAGTGTGTAGAACATTCTAATCCTGTTATCTAAGGCCTAATGCTGCTCACACAGACACACTCCAATACACATCATTCCACAAGAGCAACAAGCAGGTGAACTGATTTAAAATCTTTGAGGAATCAGCTAGTATTTTCACAAAAGTCAACCCACCTCATATGTAGGGGGAGAGTGGGGTAAGACGTGTAAGTGTGTAAACCAATATCAGCTGTTGCTTCTTAAATGTACCCTGAAATGAACCCCATTCAGTCAAATTACTGACAAGTGGCATCCCCCATTAGACATTTTTGCATCAATTCAAGTGTGTGAATACACTTGTGGTACTGAAAGCATGTTGCGCAAGCAAATCTCCGAGGCTCTTGTTCTTGTCCTGTGGGAACCAGTAACTAATAAAGTTAACACACAATATTTAGCTGGGTTGATTTTTCACTCTAAAATTATATTTTTACTCCACTGATGGTTAGGTTTAGGGTTGGGGTTTGGGTTAGGGGGTAGAGTTAATAAAATATGAATTCCTGTTGACCACTGGGGGACAGTGATTAAATATTTAGTGAGCAGAGACCAATTTCATCAACAAAATTTTTGACCTACTGTTGCCAATTCTTTGTGTGATCAGTCTGGGTTAAACTACATGGTCTCAATCTAGGAAACAGTGCACAATTTTTGTGACCATATACTGTATATACTAAGTAAACTCAATTTTAATTTTAATAAAGAGTTCACTTTTAATGAAAATGTATTTATTTGGACACTTTTTATTCATTTTTTATAAGTATAAGTGCTAGTTAAAGATATTTAAAAAAAGGGGGGGAAAAAGGAGATTGTCATGACAGTTCAGAAACTTTTTTAAATTACACAAACATTTGAAGCAGTTGCTGAAACTTAACACTTCCTTAAATACACATCCGAGACCTTACAAGCCTTGTGAAAACTAACATGATGCAACAGGAAAAGTACAAAGAGGTAATGTACAAATAATTCAAAGATTTTTCGCAGCTTAAGTCAATTTTTTTTTCTTACAGTGCATCCGGAAAGTATTCACAGCGCTTCACTTTTTCCACATTTTGTTGTGTTACAGCCTTATTCCAAAATGGATTACATTCATTATTTTCCTCAAAATTCTACAAACAATACCCCATAATGACAATGTGAAAGAAGTTTGTTTGAAATCTTTGCAAATTTATTAAAAATATATAAACAAACAAAAAAAAAAAAATCACATGTACATTAGTGTTCACAGCCTTTGCCAAGACACTCAAAATTGAGCTCAGGTGCATCCCGTTTCCACTGATCATCCTTGAGATGTTTCTACAACTTGATTGGAGTCCACCTGTGGTAAATTCAGTTGATTGGACATGATTTGGAAAGGCACACACCTGTCTATATAAGGTCCCACAGTTAACAGTGCATGTCAGAGCACAAATCAAGCCATGAAGTCCAAGGAATTGTTTGTAGACCTCTGAGACAGGATTGTATCGAGGCACAGATCTGGGGAAGGGTACAGAAAAATTTCTGCAGCATTGAAGGTCCCAATGAGCACAGTGGCCTCCATCATCCGTAAATGGAAGAAGTTTGGAACCACCAGGACTCTTCCTAGAGCTGGCCGCCTGGCCAAACTGAGCGATCGGGGGAGAAGGGCCTTTGTCAAGGAGGTGACCAAGAACCCGATGGTCACTCTGACAGAGCTCCAGCATTTCTCTGTGGAGAGAGGAGAACCTTCCAGAAGAACAACCATCTCTGTAGCACTCCACCAATCAGGCCTGTATGGTAGAGTGGCCAGACGGAAGCCACTCCTCAGTAAAAGGCACATGACAGCCCGCCTGGAGTTTGCCAAAAGGCACCTGAAGGACTCTCAGACCATGGGAAACAAAGATTGAACTCTTTGGCCTGAATGGCAAGCGTCATGTCTGGAGGAAACCAGGCACTGCTCATCACCTGGCCAATCCCATCCCTACAGTGAAGCATGGTGGTGGCAGCATCATGCTGTGGGGATGTTTTTCAGCGGCAGGAACTGGGAGACTAGTCAGGATCGAGGGAAAGATGAATGCAGCAATGTACAGGGACATCCTTGATGAAAACCTGCTCCAGAGTGCTCTGGACCTCAGACTGGGGCGAAGGTTCATCTTCCAACAAGACAACGACCCCAAGCACACAGCCAAGATAACAAAGGAGTGGCTCCGGGACAACTCGGTGAATGTCCTTGAGTGGCCCAGCCAGAGCCCAGACTTGAACCCGATTGAACATCTCTGGAGAGATCTGAAAATGGCTGTGCACCGACGCTCCCCATCCAACCTGATGGAGCTTGAGAGGTCCTGCAAAGAAGAATGGGAGAAACTGCCCAAAAATAGGTGTGCCAAGCTTGTAGCATCATACTCAAAAAGACTTGAGGCTGTAATTGGTGCCAAAGGTGCTTCAAGAAAGTATTGAGCAAAGGCTGTGAATACATATGTACATGTGTGGTGTGTGGTTTTTTTTTTTTTTTTTTTTTTTTTTTTAATAAATTTGAAGATATTTCAAACAAACATCTTTCACGTTGTCATTATGGGGTATTGTTTGTAGAATTGAGGAAAATAATTTAATCCATTTTGGAGTAAGGCTGTAACATAACAAAGTGAAGCGCTGTGAATACTTTCCGGATGCACTGTATGTAACCTTTCATATCGGGGTCATATGTTGCAATGTATCACCAACAATTTTGATACATGCACAATGAAAAAAGATAAACTGACCTTTCTGTTGAAGACAATTTCCTTTGTTTTAAAAAAAGATGCAAATATACACTTTCATTTCCAAATTTTCTCACCTTAAATATCTGAACTAAGGTAAGGTAAAAACATTGTCTTGCAAATTTATTGCACAAATTCTTGAATGGTTACATCCTCTTGACGCTCTAGTCTCCTTTTCAGGATTCAGCAAAAACGTAAATTTGAATAAAGCTCCTCTCTCTTCTGTTTCTGGTCTTCTGTTTCTCCATTTGACATTTCAGACTGATTGTCGTCACATCTCTTTCCATTTCCTCGTCTGTCTCGGTTAATCTCAGCATATTCCATATCCGCTGGCTCCCTCTCTTCCTCAGCTGGTTTCTTCTGTGGAAGGGAGTAGTCAATAGTAGCATAGGTGACCTCTTCTACTTCTGCCCCAGCTGCTTCCTCCTCCTCTGCTACACCTTTGCAGCTTTGTCTGAGGTCCCTGAATCTAACTGGCCATGAAGAGGTGTGTATTAATTTGTTCCAGTCTGACCTACATCTGTCTGCACTGTCTGATACATACAGAGCACATCCTTATTTTATCTTTTACATAACATTAATGTGCTATACAACGAAAATGATAGCATACCTTAAATGGCAGCACAAGGGGTGTTTTTCAATTGATACATAAAACATTCATTAATTAGCAGGCCAAAACAGAATCTGCAGGCTTGTTCTAGTCATTATCCATGCTTAAAGCGATAGTTCACCCAAAAATTAAAATTCGGTCATGTTGTTCCAAACCCAATTGACTTTCTTTCTACCCTCTAAAAATAAATAATAACTAAAAATAAATGATAAAATAAATCAAATAAATTTGCAAAGTTTTGCAGTTGCAAATTCCATTGATCCTACTAATTTGATCTTATTAGTCATGTCTTGTACCTACCTCCAAATTAACTCCAGTGTCAGGGTTTGCAGTCAACCCTTTATGTTTATTTGCTCTGTTTGGACAAGATATTCAGGGGATGAGACAAAATCAAAGAAAACAGCATTAAATATTAAAAACGGTATCAGTTATAAGGAGAACAAATGAGTTTGCGATACGTAAACCTATAAACAACAAGTAAACAATACCTGTGGCAAGACACCCAACAACACAGTGTTACTGAGAAGATGACAGCTGAACATGCCATTCCTGCCAAAAATGTGAGTATTGTTGAGAGGCCCAATTTCTTTAGAAAAGTTTCAGTACCTTGAATCACCACAGAGCTGGTATTTCCATCTAAAAGAGAAGATAGTGAAAATGAATCCATTGTTCTGAAATGAGGGTGACCATGATTTTTCTAAGTAAGTCTTGTTTCTGGATCAATATGTTTATGAAGAAAATCAGGACTGCCCCAACCTTAACCATAAACTACCCCTAAAATCAAAATGATAGGCTGGTAAGAATGTTCCATAACCAACCCAGGCACGCCCTAACCTTGACCCTAAACCAACAAGATTACACAGGAAGTCGGCATGTTGTAATTCACTGACAAGCGCAATCTACTATTAGACATTTCTGTATCGGCTCAGATTTGTTTACCATTCCTTGTGGCACAACCGGAAGCTTCTCATTTCTGAAATTTTGCATCCTTGTTTCATTCCTTGCTTTTGGGAATGAGAAAAGGATGCAAGGAAAAGAAACGAAGATGGTGGAATCGAAGCAAGGCGGATTTGTAAAATGGTATATCCTGCTCACTCACGTGTCACTTCATATTTTCGTGATAAAACCAAGTAATTAAAGATACACTATTAAAGTATGTGACAATTATGGTTTATTTAACAAGGTGAAACAAGGGTCGGTTACGTGATGCCATGCGAGGAGCAGACGTGTGAGCGACGAGCTCTGCGCACTTTGCTATTTTTTTTATTATTTTCATGTTATAATCTGGTGAGATTCGATACACCTAATTACATATTTGTTCATTGAGGTAAACATGGCAAAGAAGTCAAAATCCTCGGGCTCTGGAGACATTAAAAGACACTTACGTGCTCAAGATGAAACCTCTGATGGGCCTGCAGACCGGGGACTCGATTTGGATGGCGTGGCGGGAGAGATTCAACGGTAACTGTCCAACATGTCTGTGATGCTGATGAAGGTTGTTGCTGACTTGGAGGATCTCGTTGTAATACGTCGATCGATGATGGCGATGGAAACAAAATTCTTTGGTTAGAAGAGTGGCAGATGTTGAGAAATGGATCGATTATCTGGAGTCATCGGGAATTATCCGCTAATCTGCTCGCGACCAAAATAGACCTGGAAAACACTTTGGAAAAACTGGAAGATCTCGAAAATAGGAGCCGAAGAAATAATGTATGGATTGTTGGAATTCCTGAGCATGAAGAAGGTAGGGATATGGTGAAATTCCTAGACAAGCTCTTCCTGAGTCTGCTCGACATAACAGGCCATAAGCTGTAAATCGAGCAAGCTCACAGAGTCCCGGCTCACAGATCGGCTGAGGGAAACAGGACCGACCCGATCAATTCTGGCCAACTTTTTGAGATCATCCGATAAAGATCTCGTGTTGCGCAAGGCAAGGAGCAAAGGAAAGCTTTCTTGGAAGAATCACAATATTTTCTTGTTCCCGGATTTTGCGAATTCGACGAGAGAAATGCGATCGATTCAAGGTGTGTAAGAAACTCTTACATCAATGGAAGATCACTTTTGCACTGATGTTTCCAGCCACACTGAGAATAGATACGAAGGATCTATTTACGAAGGTCCTTCATAAATACATTGGAGTGAGTAAGCCATTTGGAGTTTCTCATGTGAGTGGATTGACTCGCTGAACATACACTCGACTGTCTGAAGAAGCTGGGCGGCATTTTTGTCTCTGTTTGTGTTGGTTCCACCTAGCAGCTTGAGTTTGTTTTGTGGAATAACACTTCTCCTTCAAGAAACTTTTGCATTGACAGAGGATCACTTTTGCACTGTGGCCAGATTGAGAGTGGATGTTGGGGATGGCCGCAAAATATCTACATGCCCACACAAAGGATGTCTTTTATAAAGTTGACGGACTGAGTAAGTCATTGTACATTTTTTCATGTGGCCTCCGAGAGAATTTGTCTCTTGACCATCCAAGGAACCGGGACGCCTGTTTTGTTTCTTTTTGTGCTGGTTCCGCCTAGTGGCTGGAGTTTGTTTTGTGGAATAACACTGCTTCGGGACAGTTGTTGATGAATCTGTTCATTACTTGTGCTTTTGCCTCCTGTTGGCTGGAGTTTGTTTTGTGGAGTATTTTTGCGGGACATTGGAATGATTACATCATCTGCTGCACTCATAAACAGCCAGCTCACTGAACACTTGTTTGTCTGTCTGAGGAAACTGAACGGCTTTATATCGGTTGGAATTTATTTTGTGGAGGAACACACTTTCGAGACAGTTCTGTGAATGAATCTACATGTTCTTTGTGTTTATTCTGCCTATTGGCTGGGTTTTGTTTTACAAAGTATTTTCTGTTATTTAATTTTGCCTTACAAAATTTGTACAGAAGCACCGGACATGTGCAATCCAATGGCAAAGCTGTCATGGGGGCTCTCGTAGGCGTACATGGACCTTTTGAGTTTAGAGGGATTGACGCCGGTTGCCGCTGTCGTGCACGGGGTAAATGCACACGCTTTTCTTTTTTCTGTTTGTTTGGTTCAGGAGGGAGTTCGGGGTTTGATTGTTGCACTAATGTTGGAATGTGGTCTGTATAATGTTGTTTTTGATACACAATTTATTTTGTCTATTATATCAAAATGTCATATGTTAATATGAGTGGGTTATCTCTCTCCACATGGAATGTAAATGGATTGGGGCACCCCATAAAAAGAAGGAAGGTTATTTCTTTTCTTAAGCATAAGAAATGTGATATAGTGTTTCTTCAAGAAACACATCTTTCCCCGCAGGAAGCTGAAAAAATTTGGAAGATATGGGGTGAGCATGTTTTCTTTAGTGCTGGCTCAAGTAAGAGTAGGGGTGTCATTACATTGATAAGTAAACATCTACAGTTCAAATCTCTCAAACAGATTAAAGATAAATTAGGGAGAATCATTTATTGTTTTAGCAGAAATTCAGGGGCAAAGGTTTGGCTAATATTTATGTGCCTAACATTGATGATCAGGGCTTTTTTATAGATCTTGAAGGGATGTTGCAAGCCGCTGGCACCCCTCATGATATAATATTGGGAGGAGACTTTAATCTTTTGATGGACTCAGTCTTTGATCATAGTGAAGCAAAAGTGTGTAAGCCCCCTAGAGCAACACTGACGCTTCACAGGATGTGTAAAAATCTTGGTCTTGCAGATATTTGGTGACTTTTGAACCCATCTGGTAGGGACTATACAAATTTTTCATCAGTCCATAAGATTTATTCTAGAATAGATTTTTTTATATATATCTAAGTCCCTCATTTCATCTGTTGTGGATTGCTCAGTTGGAAACATCTTAGTCTCAGATCATGCCCTGGTGAAATTAGAATCTTTTCATCTCTCTTAGTCAAATTGTCTCCTACAGTACTGTAGAACTCTAGGCCTATTGGACTGATTGTCCTGTTTATTTTCGATTCATTTGTCAAATCTAGGACATGATGAAAATCTGATTTTAGAGTTGGTCCTAGGGAGCAGATTATGTGAGCAACACACTCTGCTTCTGCTTCACTAACACATTAAGACTTTAAACATCTGTAAGACACACCGGCTGTTCCAAAACCTAATGAGCTGCCTACTTAGGCAGCATTTTAAGACCTGCTCCCAAGACAAAAGTCGGTTCCAATCGATATGTTACACGAGTATGCTGTTTTCTAAAATACACATACTTTTGGCCAAATTTGATCCATATTACATTGCGACAAGCTCAGTACAATGATGGCGGACAAAGTGAGAGAACTTTTAAATATATTTTATTTGTTAATGAGGTTCCATTGCACTTAGGATACTGCCTTAGAAGGCAGCTGCTAATGTAGGGAGTAGACAGCAAGACAGCACACTGGGTCTTGGAACAGAGCCATCATGAACTGAGCCAGATCTTTGAAGGATCTGTGTGTAATATTGCTACAAACAATACTGCACATTTATGGACACATCTTAATTTTCATAATTCTGATGTCGTAAGACTATGATATTAAATTATCAATATCAGTTTGTGGTACCATCAAAACTCTACACAAGGTCAAAGGATGGATGTTTCGCAGAACAATAGCCTCAGTCACCATTCACTTTTGTCGGATCTTTTTTTAATTTTTCCATACAATGAAAGTAAATGCTGACTGCATGTGACTAACATTCTGCCTAACATCTTCCTTTGTGTAATATGGAAGAAAGTAATCATACAGGTCTGTAACGACATGAGGGTAAGTAAATGGTTAATAAATGAGTTATAAAAGTAAACTCACACATCACTTCTAGGGTTCTACTGGTACTGATCTCTACGTGTCCGTAGGTCACATAACATCCAACAGTGGCATCATGCAGTTTGGAGGATGGGGTTAAGGCCAAAGTTGAGAGGTAATAGCTTTTAAAAGTGGCCAGTGTGATGTTATCTTGCAGTTTGAATGCAGGTTCCCCTTTTATCTTGATCAACCATGTGATATCAGGGGGAGTTTCAGGGCAGGGAAAAGGAGCTGAACAGTTCAAACCAGCTGGCTCTCCTTCTCTGAGAGGGGGAATATCCATTATGGGCTTTTCTGCAATGAGACGTACAATCAGAGAGTGGACTGTTATAGCCACCGAGGAGCTAGAGGATCACTGTAGTCTTAATATCTGTAGATTTGTATATCTTGTAATAATATATACAGTTTTTTATTATTTCTTTGAGGAATCAGCATATTAAATAATTATTGTTGGCTCTGTTATTTTTAGTGCTGAGATGCAAAGAAACGCATACAGTGCTCATATAGTGTGGCTAGCATGCATTAAATTGTCTTTCAGAAACCATAAACTCTGCAGAATGGGCATTGCATTTTAGCTCCTTTGCAACATGAACACCACGATTATCTGGTACAGTTTTAGCATCACTCTAACAATAGAAAAACAGAGAACATAAAAAACAGCACAATATAAAATTTGAGAGACATAAGCATTACCTTGAATGGAAATTTTAAACCTCGTAGGATATGTGATTTTCTTTGTATTACTCCCTTCCACTCTGAAAGCATATTCTCCTTCATCTGTGACATTTATATCTTTCATAATGATGCTGCAATTGTTTTTGTGAGGATCAGTTTCAAGCATCTCAATCTGGCCTGTTTCACTCTGTTTGTCTCTTCTACTCTCTTCATTGGAGTTGAAAATTTTCTTATTACATATCTCGTTTTTATTACATGCATACAACAGGATCTTCTGAATAGGTTCTGCTTTGTCTGGATAAGTGAAGTTACATGAAATGAGAGCACATAATCCTGGAACTGCAGTAACTTCCTGTGGATTGAAGGTGATGTGCCACATGTTGTTTTGGCCTTGAATAAAACAAGAATAAGCTAAAATACCTGGAGAAACGAGACCTCAAAGCTTTACCATGTACATGTGCATAGCTAGTGTATTAATTAGTACAGTCTATAGTGGGCACAATTAAAATATGTCATATTATCTAGCTTTACATGTAAAATGTTCAAGCACCCTTTAAAAAGAATGAATGTCATAGCATTAGTCACAAAGTATTAAACCAAGAGGCTTCTTCAAACAAATGCTGCTAGAGCTCTTCTCAGAACTAATTTTACTTCTCTGAGCCATTTTTGCTGTTAATTTTATTCAACTGATTTTTAGTGGATCTACGATGTTCACATAGGTGTTCTTGCAGAGTAACTACAGGTGTAGTTCATCACATTAACTATGGACATGTTCCAGTAGCAACAACTAGTACAAAGTGTCCAAATACTTATTGTCTTAATTTTGAACAGTGTATGTATTGGTTTATCATTTCAAACTTAACAAAATTATTTTAGTGAAACGTTTTGCTTGGGAAGTGTGTTTGTGCTATCATTCTTAAAAATAAAAACATGGCACTATGTTTAATATTTTGTTATATAATGTAATAACATTCATACATTTTAAAGTGCCAATCAAGTGTCTAAATACTTTTTGGAACCACAAAATTTTCTTTTTGATATGTCTTATGTACAGTTATTACAGAAATGCATTGCAATGCGTTGATGAAAAACATTATTGAAAAGAACATTACTATAAAAAATTACATACCTGCACTCATATTTAATACCATCAATAATAGCAATACGCAGCTTGAGATGAAATCCATTTGAAATGTGTGTTCCACCAATCTGCACTAAAAAGTACATTTCTTGAGTGTTTATAAGCAAATACATTCTAGGATTCCATCAAATGGATAGCATTAACAAAAGAGACCATCTCACCCTTTTCTCAAGTCGACCCCTTCACTCACTCTGCTCCTGGAAGCTTTAATTATAAGAACTGCAGATGAAGACTGATAAAAGTTCAGGCTTCCTCTATTGTGTCACTTCCTCACTAAAGTGACTTCACAAAATGAGTTTGCACAAATGGGGGTGGGGGTGGAGGGGCTTGTTGTGAATGACAAACATAATGATGAAAATAAATACACAGGAGGGGACAGAGTCGCATGACGCTTTGCGAGGGTCGGACGTGTGAACAGCGAGCTCTGCGCACTTTGCTAGTTTTTCATTCTTTTTGTGTCATAAACCGGTGAGATTCGATACACCCTGTTCTATAACTGTTCTGTGAGGTCAATATGTCAAAGAATTCAAAATCCTCGGGCTCTGGAGACATTATACGTGCTCAAGCTGACACCCCTGACAGGGCGCAGACCAGGGACTCGGTTTGGACAGTGCGGCGGGAGAGATTCAGCGTCAACTATCCAGCATGTCGGTGATGCTGGCGAAGGTCGTAGCAGACTTGGAGGATCTTGCTGTAATACGTCGATCGATCACTTCCATGGAGACGAAATTCACAGAGTTGATTACAAGAATGGGGGACGTCGAGAAACGGATTGATTATCTGAAGTCATCGGAGAGCGAATTAGCTGCTAATCCGCTAGTGACCAAGGCAGATTTGCAATGCATTTGTGAAACACTGGAAGACCTTGAGAATCGTAATCAGTGAAACAACGTCCGAATTGTTGTAATTCCTGAGAAAGAAGAAGGCCAAGGTATGGTGAAATTCCTAGACAAGCTCTTCCCCAGTCTGCTCAACATAACAGGCCATAAGCTGGAAATCGAGCAAGCTCACAGAGTTCTGGCTTGGAGATCCGCTGAGGGTAACAGGCCCCAATCAATTCTGACCAAATTTCTGAGATCGTCCGATAAAGATCTTGTGTTACGCGAGGCGAGGGGTAAAGGAAGGCTTTCTTGGAAGAACCACAGCATTTTCTTTTTCCCAGACTTTGCGAATTCAACAAGAGAGATTGATTCAAGGAATGCAAGAAACTCTTACATCAATGGAAGGTTGCTTTTGCACTGATGTTCCCGGCCAAACTGAGAATAGATACTAAGGATGGCTGCAAAATATTTACATGCCCACATCAAGCGATGTCTTTCATAAAATCAATGGACTGAGGAAGTCATGGTGTGTTTCTCACATTGCAGCCAAGTGAGCTTGACTCATTGAACATTCACTTGACCATCTGAGGAAGCTAGTCACCATTTTTTCTCTTTTTGTGCTGGTTCCGCTTAGCGGCTGGTGTCTGTTTTGTGGAATAACACTCCTTCAAGAAACCTTTGCATCAACTGAGGGTCGCTTTGCACTGAAGTTCCCGGCCAGGTTGAGAATAGATGCTGATGATGGCTGTAGAGTGTTTACTTGTCCCCAACATGCAATATCCTTCATAGGCTCTATGGAATGAGTGAGTCATTGTATGGTGCTCGCTTTGCAGTCTAGTGGACCTGACTCATTGAACATTCACTTGACTGTCCGAGGAAACTGGGCTCCTGTTTTGTTTCTTTTTGTGCTGGTTCCGTCTAGCGGCTGGAGTTTGTTTTGTGGAATAACACTCCTTCAGGACAGTTGTGGATGAATCTGCACATTCCTTGTGTTTATGCATCCTATTGGCTGGAGTTTGTTTTGTGCAGTATTTTTTGCAGGACTTTGGAATGATTAGGTCATCTGCTGCACTCATGAACAGCCGGCTCACTGAGCATTCATTTGACTGTCCGAGGAAACTCAACAGCTTTTTTTTTTTTTTTTTTTTTTTTTTTTGCTGGTTCCGCTAGCGGCTGAAGCTTGTTTTGTGGAGGAACACAACTTTGGGACAGTTCTGTGATTGAATCTACACGTTCTTTGTGTTTATTCTGCCTATTGGCTGGAGTTTGTTTTATAGATTATTTTCTGTTATGTAATTCTGTCTCTCAAAATTTGTATAGAATCACAAGACTTGAGCAATCTGACATCAAAGTTGTCGCAGGGGCTCTCGTAGGCATACATGGACTGTTGAGTTTAGAAGGATTGACGCCGGTTGGCGCTGTCGTGCACGGGGTTAATGCGCACGTTTTTCTTTTTTCTGTTTGTTTGGTTCAGGGGGAAATTTGGGGTTAGACTGTTGGAATGTGGTCTTTATAATTTTATTTTTGACACAAAATCTATTTTTTCTCATATGTCAAAATGTCAAAGGTTAATATGAGTGGATTGTCTCTCTCCATGTGGAATGTGAATGGGTTGGGGAACCCCATAAAAAGAAGGAAGGTTATTTCTTTTCTTAAATGAAAGAAATTTTATATAGTGTTTCTTCATGAAACGCATCTTTCCCTGCAGGAAGTTGAAAAATTTGGGAAGCTATGGGGTGGACATGTTTTCTTTAGTGCTGGCTCAAGTAAGAGCAGGGGAGTCATTACATTGATAAGTAAACATCTACAATTCAAATGTCTCAAACAGGGTAAAGATAAATTAGGAAGAGTCATTATTGTTTTAGCAGAAATTCAGGGGCAAAGGTTGATTTTGGCTAATATTTACACACCTAACGCTGATAAGGGCTTTTTTATAGATCTTGAAGGGATGTTGCAAGCCGCTGGCACCCCTCATGATATAATATTGGGAGGAGATTCAGTCATTGATCATACTGAAGCAAAAGTGTGTAAGCCCTCTAGAGCAACTGTGATGCTTCACAGGATGTGTAAAAATCTTGGTCTTACAGATATTTGGAGACTTTTGAACCCATCTGGTCGGGACTAAACATTTTTTTCATCAGTCCATAAGATTTATTCTAGAATAGATTTTTTTTATTTTTTATATCTAAGTCCCTCATTTCATCTGTTGTTGATTGCTCAATTGGAAACATCTTAGTCTCAGGTCATGCCCTGGTGAGTTTAAAGGTGTTGCCACATACAGAGAAAAGTAAATCATATAGTTGGCACTTTAATGTATCCCTTTTGTAAAATCCTGATTTCCAACAAATGTTAAAGACTGAAATCAATGTTTATATGGAGACCAACTGGTCTTCAGTATCTTCTGTGGGCGTGGCTTCGGAGGCACTTAAGGCGGTTCTTAGGGGTCGGATCATACAGTATGCCTCATTCATCAAAAAATCCAAGGCACGAGAACTCGTGGAGTTGGAAGGGAATATTAAAAGTGCAGAGGCAGAGCTGAAGCGCCGAATGTCGTCTGATGGCCTCAGAGAATTGACCTGATTGAAAAGATAATGATTATACAGATATAATACTATTTTGTCACGAAAGGTGGAGTTTTGGTTATTCAGGGCAAGACAGTCATATTTTGAGTCGGGGGACAAAGCAGGGAAGCTTTTGGCTAGATATATAAAGCAGAGACAGTCTTTTTCTACCATTCTCTCAGTGAAATCTACTGGTGGTGGAATTTTTACCTCAGCCATTGATATTAATAATGCTTTTAAAGAATTCTGTCTTGATCTCTATAGTTCCACGTCTTCGTCTACTGATGAAGATATTAGAAATTTTGTGGAACCATTAGAACTCCCTAAACTGACGACTGAGCAAAAAAATTCTCTTGATTCTGAGATAACCTTGGAGAAGCTTGGCGAGGTAATTAAGGCCTTGCCTACAGGCAAAGTTCCCGGGTCAGACAGATTTGCTGCTGAATTCTTTAGATCTTATACTACAGAATTGGCTCCACTTTTATTAGAAGTTTATACTGAATCATTAAAGAATGGAAAGTTCCCGCCAACCCTGACACAAGCTCGGATCAGTCTGATTCTTAAAAAGGACAAAGATCCAAGCGAGATGCAAGTGTAAGAGTTTCCGTCCAAATTCCCTGATCCAGCTAGACGTAAAAATATTGTCAAAAATTTTGGCTAACCGATTAAGTAAAGTTATGACATCTCTTATACATATAGATCAGGTGGGGTTTATTCGGGGCCGCAGCTCATCTGATAGCATCAGGCGTCTCATCAATATCATGTGGTCAGTGGTGAATGATCAGACTCCGGTCGCTGCCATCTCACTTGATGCCGAAAAGGCATTTGATATGGTAGAATGGGATTATCTTTTTAAGATTTTGGAAATATACGGAACACTTTTATTGGATGGATTAAGTTACTTTATAGACACCCGGTAGTGGCAGTACAAACAAATGGATTAATTTCAGGTTATTTTACTCTGGACAGAGGCACCCGGCAGGGTTGCCCTCTTTCCCCATTATTGTTCTGTCTTGCCCTGGAACCATTAGCAGCCGCGATAAAAAAGGAAGACGATTTTCCAGGGGTGGTGGCGGGTGGTATGGCGCATAAGCTTCTTCTTTACGCAGATGATATTTTATTATTCGTCTCCAACCCCACTAGATCTATGCCTTGCCTCCACAGGATTATTAATTCCTTTTCCAAGTTCTCAGGATACAGAGTCAGTTGGTCTAAATCCGAAGATTTGGCTCTGACAGCATACTGCAAAGTAATGGCTTTTCAGCCGGGCGCCTTCCAGTGGCCTAAACAGGGCATTAAGTATTTGGTTATTTTATTCCCAGCAAATTTGTGTGGTTTAGTTTGAGTTAATTTTGAACCCTTAATAAAAAGGATTTTGAGCGATGTGGGCAGGTGGGCTTCATCTATGATTGGGAAGATTAATGTTATTAAAATTAATTGTATTCCAAAATTCAACTACCTGCTACAGTCTCTCCCTGTAGATTACCCCCTCTCTTATTTCAAGCAATTTGATAGCATAGTGAAGTCCCAGATTACTTTCAACAAATTACATAGGCCGATTGACAAAGGTGGGCTAGGCCTACCCAAGATTTTTTTTTTTATTATTATGCATTCGGTCTCAGACATTCGGCTCATTGGTCTCTTCCACCTGAGAGAGCCCCTCCCTGGTTTGGTATTAAACAGGAAGTTCTTGCCCCTATTTTGCCACTGCAAAGCCTTTCTATTAAACTAAATGGAGAAGTTAAGTCACACTCCGTTATCTCGCATTTGCCCACGGTATGGAAAAAAGTGTCCAGTGTTTAATTCGGACATTTATTTAAATGTTGCCTCGAGCATATGGAACCCAAAATTACATATTAATAAGTCCCCTTTCTGCTGGCCAGAGTGGGTTGTGAGGGAGGTTAATACGCTCGGTGACCTATATGAGAGTGGAATGTTGAGATCATTTGAAAATTTGGTTGAACATTTTAGGATTCACAGATCTCAGTTCTTTACAGACTCAGGTATTTACAGCTGCGTCATCTGCTCTGTACTATTTATGGGAGTAGTATACACCCCCCTAAAGTGGCAGATACTCTGGAAGTGGTGATTACTGCCTTTGGAAAAGGTCATGAGGCATCAGTGTATTATGAATGTTTGGAGGGAAGGGTTTAAGTACGTATAATTTGATTCCGTATTTCCTGTCATGTTTATTTAATCTATCATTGGAATCAATAAACATTGTTAATAACAAAAATATACAGGAGGGGTAAAACAGAACAAAAAATAAGTGCATTAGTATACAAAGGAATAATTGGTGAGATGGTGAGTGTATATAGAACTGAGAAAAATATGAGTTTTTATTTTTTATTTTTCAGATTTGAAAGATGCAAAGGAATTGACACTTTTTTCACAAAGAAGTGTTGCAAATTGTCAACCAACACTGAATCTGTGCCCCATGGCACTATTGTTTTTTATATATTTATTTATTTATTTTAATCAATTTACAGGAAAAATTATTAACCTAGAAAGATTAATATTAGTTAAGATAATACAAAGATGTTTTAGTGTTTATGACAGAGAATGGAAAGGTGAGAATTAGACAAACACTTAACTATACTGGCAAAACTTATTCTCTTAGCTTGGTGTCAATTAAATTAAATGTGATTTCAATCAATTCCAATAATTTTTTTGTTTTTGTTTTTTGTTATTCTTTTGTAGATTAATTAGGAGTGGAAAGTGATTGAAAATACATGATACTGATACTGATGTCTATGATACTGATGTCTATGACTCCATAGGTCACTTCACATTTAATAGTGGCATTATGCAGTTCAGAGGTTGGGGTTAAGGTCAAAGTTGAGAGGTAAAGGCTATTGGAGATGGTTATTGTAATGTTATCTTGCATGCACATTAGTTTTCTCCCTCCTATCTTGATCCTTCATGTTATATCAAGAGGTGTTTGAGGGCAGGGAAAGGGAGCTGAACAGATCAAACTGGCCTGCTCTCCTTCTCTGAGAGGGAGAATATCCATTTTAGGCTTTTCTGCAATGAGATACACACATAGATAGACCGTCAAAGCCTAGTGAAGAGAAACCATTAACACAACACCAGGATTACAGTCTTACCATCACTCTGGCATATTAGAAAGAACAGAAAGAGAATATAAAAAGACAGAAAAAGCTGGATTGTTTTATGCTGTGAGCCACAAAAAAAGCATTACCTTGAATGGAAACTTTTAACCTTGTAAGATATGTGATTTTCTGATTATCACTCACTTCCACTGTGAAAGTGTATTTATCTCTTTCATAATGATGCTCCAATTGTTTTTGTGAGGATCAGTTTCAAACATCTCAATCTGTCCTCTTTCACTCTTTTCTTTTCTTTTTCCTCTCTCTTTTTGCATTGGTTTTCTTTACCACATGTGTACCACAGAATCTTCTGAGCAAGTTTTGCTTTGTCTGGATAAGTGAAGGAACATGAAATGAGAGCATATAATCCTGGAACTGCAGTAACCTCTGGTGGATTGAAAGTGTTGGGCCTCATGTATTCAGACCTAACACAGTCGTAAAACCTAACTCAGGCCCACATACCAAGTCCTAAATCTTACTGATAAAAACCGCGCCAAAATCAAACAAAGGGAGTCCAAAACAGACTACAAATCCCATGAAGCCTTGCTCACTAAAGGATCGAACTCTCAACTCCTATTGGATGAGGCACACGACAGAACGGACCTCAACCATGACATCATCAGGATTAGAAATACCTCTGAAATGCTTCCGGGATTTGCTTCCAGCAACTTTGCTCACCGTGCGTAGACGCAGCTCATCGCTGCTCTCAGGCGTAGCCTCGTGGCACAAGGAAGTAACATCCGACTTGAAACTGTGGCCATACAATCTCCATCTCGCTGGACGAGTTGAGATTACTCTGTGTTCAACCGAACACTCTAACGGATCCGGAGGACACCGCCGAGCAATCCGCATCTTCATCTGTTTGCCTGCAGAAGTGAAGAGATAAAAGATTTCTCTTCCATCTTCAATCAAGTCGACGTCGCTGATTTCTCCGCCAGCCCTCCGAGAATCAGCAGCCGTACCGCCCGCCGGCAGAGTGAAAAAACGGCCTCCCGTCATCACCCGAGCCTCAAGGAACCGAGTCGGAGTTAAAGAACAAATGAACACACATTCTACCTGTGTCTTCATGCGATTCAAGTAAGAGGTTTACGTCTGGGCAGAGATAGAATATTATAGTGTGTTATTCTTGTGTATCAAGGTTATTGCTTATACAGTTTACGGACTGCCGAGTCCGCTCATTGCGGCTAATACTCAAGGTATTAATTATCATGAATTAGATTTGCTGTATTGTGGTCCAACCACATTGGACTGTTATGCATTTCTGCTATCGTGGGTGAGACTGGCAAACTGAGTTTATCCATTAAAGAACCAAAGACCGCGGGGCGGTTTACGAGCCGTCCATCACGTTTCTGAGTGATAAACTAACAGCTGCTTTCTCTCCCACGATCGCGAAATCGGCTTTGGGGCCGTCACTTTATTCTCTCTCTCTCTCTCGTACTAACCACACACACATACACACACACACACACGCGACCCCTCACAAACATTCTCGCACACATTTTTGGATAGTAGATATCTTCATGATAAAGCTCAGCTTTGTCCCTAAGCTATCGTACAAGCGGGTAGACGCCATTGACTGGTTTCTCTCAGCCCACATTCGCGGCCATGTTCTCTGGCTGGAAGTCTCGCGTGACATACTCTCCACGAGAGTCACGTCCGCCATTTTGTGCATGTCCATCCTTACACACACACACACACACACACACACACACACACACACACACTCTCTCTCTCTCTATCTCTCTCTCTCACACACACATACACACACTCATGTGTTATAGGATTATTTTGATTTCCATATCTAATCATATCACTGTTTAGCTTGTAGTTGTAAGTCGGAAGTTTATTGACTGCATTGTATTAATTATTAATTGATATTACTGCATAAATAAACTTTGTTATATTTCAAAGAGAAGTGTTTTGGTTTGTTTTGCATACACCTGTGTCACATGCTGACGGGATGTCAGTGCTCAGATTCAAGCCTTCATTCATTGTTATTTTTCCCGAAAAATGATATTCTTCGGATGTCGATTTTCCTAAGAATACAATCTAATATTGAGACTGTTATACTATCTGGTTATTAGTCCCTGATTCCAGGGTGGTGCCCCGTCAATATTAATCCTTATTAATATTCTATTGATTTTTGATAATTGACAATTATCTTTTGATGATTGTTGAATTTGAATGATCAATAAGCTAGTGTTAATTTTAATTAATGTTTTATCGATGTTAATGATTAGTGATTGTCTTTGATAATTGTTGATTTAAAGGATTAAAAAAAGCTAACATTGATTCTCATCAATGTTCTATTGATTTTAATAAATAATAATTATCTTTGATAATTATTAATTATTGCTAATAACCAAACCCGCTCCTAAACATAGTGCACTACATTTACTGGAGCCCCATATGAGGTTTTAATGAGTTAGATTCAATTAATTAATTTAAATATTAATGAATAACTAAAGAAATAATTATTAATTATTTCTAATAGTAACACTGATCTAAACAACCAGTAAAGCCCTACAAAAGTGATGCTCCAAAAGACCTCAAAGCTGTTTTTTAATGTGTACAGAATGAGCATAATTAAAAATAAGTCATATCAAGCTTCACATGTATGGTACATGCAGTGGCCCTCAAAAGTACTGTATTTGGACACTTTGACAACCGTATAAATACCATTGTATTAAATAACAAAATATCAAACCAAGTGGAATCTGCAAACAAATAATGTTAGACCTTTTCTCAGAAGTAACATCACTTTTTTGAGCCATTTTTGCAATGACTTTTAATCAGCTGTTGTCAAGGTGATTTTTAGTGGATATATAAAGTCAGTTCGCTCAAGTTCACACAGGTCTATTTCATCATATTAACTATGTTCCATTAATAATTGTCCAGACAAGAAACCATTAAGTATACAAATACGTTCTATCTCCATTTTGAACAGTTTATCTATATTTTTTTTAATTTTAAACCTAAAAAACCTCTTTTAGTGAAATGTTTTGCTTGAAAAGTGTTTATTTATTTATTTATTTTATATATTTTCTCCCCTTTTCTCCACAATTTGGAATGCCTAATTCCCAAAGCACTCTAAGTCCTTGTGGTGGTGTAGTGACTCACCTCAATCTGGGTGGTGGAGGACAAATCTCAATTGCTTCCACGTCTGAGACCGTCAATCCATACATCTTATCACGTGGCTTGTTGAGCGCATTACCGCGGAGACATAGCTCACTGCTGAGATATAGTGCACTAACTGCCATTCACTATATAGGAATTAGTGAACGATTTCAGACACACCCACTCTCTTCGTCATATGATCGCCTCACGCCCGCACATCTCTCATGCGCGTGCCTCGCGTCCCTCACTATGCACGTGCAGAAATGCTGTCTGTTTGCACTCCAATTGTCAATCAGCAGAGCAAAAGGCATTTATTTACACTTATCAAATGTTTACATGGATTTATACAGTTCATTCGCCTGAAGTAGCTGCGATAGTTTCCAGTAAATGCGTAAATACTGCTCATTACATGCAGGACGCTGGACAAAGCGCACTGATATATTGCTGCACTGATTTTAAAATGTACACTTAAAAACTGATGTCATAAGAGCCCAGTTACATTGTCACCCTGAAAATTACCATCACATTCACACAGAAAAGCCTGCATTATCATTAGAGCCAAATCTTACCTCAGAGTGCTGCCTTAAATTGGAGCTGAGATTTTAATCTTGAAATATCAGCTTGTCTTGGTGTTAAATGAAGGCATAGGATGACGAAACTAATATTTTTTTCACGTGCGGAGCGAAGTTGTTTCACTTTGAAGAGTTTGATGCTGCAGCATTGATGATTTGAGTGACAGTCTGTGACAGCAGCTTTCACTCTCATAAAAGTCCCATTCAATAATCTCTCAATAAATTACGCATTAATTCAAATTAAACTCAGTAATGCAACGACAGGAACGGCACTCATTGTAAAAAAATTTCATTCGAAATTTACTGAGAGCAAAAAGTACCCACATTTAAACCTACTCTAAAAGTAAATTTTTTTCAAAAAGTTACTCAAGTAAATGTAACGGAGAAAATGTAGCACGTTACTACCCACCTCTGGAAGTCAGCATGTTGTTTCCGAGAGTTCTGGTACCCTAGGATCTGCTACATTATGCGGACTCACCGACAAGCGGCATTTTCAATCAGACATGTTTGCATTGGCTCCAGTGTGCACCTCTTTGAACAGCATTTGGTAGGCTGTGGTTGCTGCTTCAGCGAAAGTTGATCGTGAACAGATCAAGAAACTGACAGACTCCATGGATGGAAGCCTCATGGCAGTTATTGAAAAGAAGGGTGGTTGTATTTGTCACTGAATATTTTTGAAAGGCCAAAAGTGTTATTTAATTTTCATTTTGTGTAACTTATTTGTTGAATTTACTCTAAAAATTGAGAATAAACAATTGAGTTGGGAAAAATTATTTTTGGAATTTAGTTGCCTAATAATTGTGGACACTTATATATTCCCCTGAGAAAGACAAAACTCACTTTTTCTTTGTTAAACTGAGAGCTTTGTGTTTGTTCAACAATAAAATTAATCCTGAGGAATACAATTTGCCTAATAATTGGGCACGCAGTGTAGTTACTAAGCTGCACTCTGTTCCTACCATCATGTATTTAGCATGCTAACATAAACTGCCACTAGTTAGTGCATAAAGAAAGAGATTTATATTAATTACTATGACATGTTTAATTTTGTTGGGTTACCCAATTCAATAACACAGCGTGTTTGAGTTTAGATTACATAGCAATTTTTAGCTAAAGGGTTAGTTCACCCACAAATGTAAATTCTCTCATCATTTACTTACCTTTATGCCATCCCAGATGTGTATGACTTTCCTTCTTCAGCAGAACTGAAATGAAGAATTGTATAAGCCCATTTCAGCTCAGTTTGTTCATACAATGCAAGTAAATGGGTGCCATCAGGCTGCTTGCTCTTTGACAGTCCAAAAAGCATATTTAGGCAGCATACAAGTATTCCACACGACTCTAGTCAATCAATGAATGTCTTCTGAAACAAATTGATAGGTTTGTGTAAGAAACAAATTGATAATTAAAATGTTTTTAACTTTAAATCGTAGCTTCCTACATCACACGACAGTAACATGATGTGTCGATTGCTGGCAGGAAGCGATTTTTAAAGCTAATACAGTTTTCAATTTATTTGTTAATATTTTTTACAGTCTCTGGTTATGTGAGATTGGCAAACTCGACTGATCAAAGTATGAGCTGACACCAGCCATCAAAGGATATAAATACAGACATGCACACACTCAGAAAGAGATTGGCTCCACTGCTGGTTCAGTATTGGTTGAATTCATTTGTGAGTACTATAAATGAAAGGAAGGTTAATCCCTCAAGGTCAAGCGCAGAGAGACATGTGGAGAGAAAATGTGACAGTCAACAAAGCAGCACATCTGTTATCTGGTTTTTAATGCTTCTGCTTCAGACATGTTGCTTAGAGGAGAGGACAGGATTGGGGACTATATACAATACTATGCTAAAGCTTTAGTGAACAATAAAGTGGAAGTCACTAAATTTTTGCAGCATATTGAAATCTTACTTATTCGTGCATGTAAATATTCCATTTGTTAACATTAGTAAATGCATATTAGGTATCATGAACTTACAATGGACAAGGTATTTTCTTTTTTTTTTTTTTTTACAGCATTTACTCATCTTTGTTAATGTTTGTTTATTGTTCCTGGTTAATTCATGTTAGTTCATGAGTTTCTCACACTACCATGTAACAAAGGTGTGTCATATAAGGCCAGTTTCACACTGTGCACATAAGCAGTATGTAAGTGTCACTGCTGCATAACTACAACAGGTCTTCAGAGAATTTGTATAATTTATATAAGTAGACATATGAGTTCTTATTGAAATCTCTGACCTCTGCAAATATCAGCATAGTTTGGGACTTTGTTGAGATCTTTTATGAAACTCTCAAGGAGACACACATGAGATTACTGGAGTCTTTTCTAAGGAAAAATATAAGAGAAGCAGGAGACTCCATATGCTCTCCATTTAATCTCACTGTTGTCTCAGAGAAAGAATTGACAAATTTATAAGCTCTCATTTTTTAGTAGAAAAAACTACGGAAATGCTGCAACCTGTTACTATAGGTTCTGAAATAAGTATGCGCTGCTTACACTTACAGTGTGAAACAGGCCTAAGTGTCTTGAATTCTAAGGCATGATCAACACATTATATTTCCATCTCAGATAGCTTTCCCCATTATGAGCAGACTCATGAAGAAGACCATAATAAAAAACAGCCACATGAAGAATCGGTCCAGAACCTTGGCCACTTTTTTCCACTCCCCAGTTCTTCTTGCTGTAGCTCTCTGGTCACGATAACAGTTTGCAACATACTCGATATTCCTCAAAAGAAGCTGCTGCTCACTAATGCACTGAGGTTTATCCCTAGCATCATGGTCCTCTCCTCTTCCTGTAGCCTTACCTGTTTCCGCCACCCCATCGGCGCCATCCATGCTAATGAACACGCCCTCCTTCCACACACCATATTGGCAGGTGGGGCGATTTCCTAGTGAGTACGCTGGGCTCATGATCTGAGACGTGCCTTCTTTGTCCTCAAGAAGTTTTGGAGAGACGCCATCTTGACTTCTCTCAAATTTGAACACTAAGTCGTCTTTCCCGGCTTGGCCGTTCATGTTGCAGTTGGAGTCGGGCGGCTTTTGGGAGTGAGGGTCAGTTTTTTCTGGTTGTACGGTCATGCAGTTCTCACCAACTTCATAGACAAAGCAAATCCTGGCAAGATACTCCAGGATGAATTTTTTGGCCCAGTTCGGGACGGGTCGGGCCTCTGGGCCACAGTGATGTATATTCATTATAAATATGGTGAGGGCAGTGGATGCAGTTATCATAGTCATTGTCGCTATGTAGTATTTTCCTTTAGAATGTAAAAGAGAAGGTTCAGAACATTTACTGTAAATATGTGTAGTGAATGTGTAGATCAAAATGCAGTTCAGAATTTCATATAATTTCAGTTTAATGTGGAAACTTATGTATCTGAAAAGACTGTAATAGTTGGTCACCACCACATTGTTTCCAGATAAATTGAAAATAAATGTCACATTTTAAACTTTTGATTATAACATATCTATTGATAAATATTAATGGTTGGCTCCACTTGGAAGACTTTTAAAGATAAATGAGAACATTTTGTGTTCTTCCACAACTGTACATTATAGTTAAAATATAATTATGTATTCCTTAAAAGTAGGCTACATCTACAGCGGTGGCGATTTCTTTAAGACAACACGGGAAGCACAGCTTCCCTTAACATTTCATCAAAATTGCACAATGACGTTTATCAAATTGCATGTAAACTCTCCATAATTCAGATAATTATTGTCCCAGTTCAATATTTAAGGTAACAAAAGTGCGCAACAGCATACAACACTTTCGTGATGTTATCTGCATGATTATCAGTGTTGGGTAAGTTACTCTAAAAAAGTAATTCATTTCTAACTACTAGTTACATCTTTTACAGTGTAATTAGATTACAGTACTAATTACTCTCTCTGACTGTCTGAAAAGTGATTGCATTACTTATTACTAAAACCCTGATCACCCTTGACCAGTTGAAAAATACAAGGATAGACATGAAACTGTTCTTTTAATTCTTTCAAATAAATCATATAAAATCAAATACATTATTCATGAACTGGCCAAAGAATTTAAGGGGGCAGTGTGAAATTAGAAAACATATATTTTAACATTAGACATTACATTTCGATTTTAAATTCACTATTGTTTTGTACAGAATTGTTCTATAGTCTATAAAGTATTTAACACAATTACATCAGAATTAACTGTAATTAAATTACTGAAAGATTAAGAGTAATCCCTTACTTTATCAATGAAAAAGTAATTTAATTACAGTAATTAATTACTTAGTAATGCATTACACCCAACACTGATGATTATGTCCCTCGGAGTTTGTGGACGCACAGCCCGTAGAGCCCCATTGAAGCCGTGCTTCAACGGGAGTCTACGGCAGAGGCGTCCCGTTGAATTCAGTGGAGCAAAAGATCAATGTTCATTGGACATTTTGGGTCCCGCCCAGACGCCATGCGTCTCTGGGGGTCTATGGGAGCTTCATGAGTGCTATTTGCATAAGGGAAATTATCTGATTGTTGATTAGACAGTGGGCTTTCAATCAATCTATTTTTATCCCGCCTGGAAGCCCGGCTTCTCTCTATGATGATTGGTCGAGCTCTCAGACTTTAGCAGGTTGAACCACGTATCAAACGGCCAGTCATTGAAACGGTGATGTACGTGAGCATTTCGATTTAATACACAATCACTGCCATTCATTAAGTGCAGAGTGATCAGAGGTGCAGAAAAAGTTGATTGCAGTTTATTTATCACAATTATATTAGTGATTAAAATCTTCACTTTTGCCTTTGGCAAGTGTATATGTTGAAAATAAAATTGTAAATAAGGTTCTGTATTTTGGGTATTTTATTTTTGTTCAGTAAGTTCACTAGTTATTTTTTTTTAAATTATTATTATTATCATTATTTTGTGTGTGTGTGTGTTTTCTGTGAGTTGGCAAGTGGCAACAGCTGCTTTTAGGAGCAAAATGACAGACACTGCTAATGTTGTTGACTTAATTTTGGTAAAAATCAATCAAATCTAAATGGACCATTTCCTGCAAAAATAATAATAATAATAATAATAATAATAATAATAATAATAAAATAGGAGATCAGACTTCACATTTAAGTCACCTTAGTAGAGAATAATAGAGAATAATCAAATAAAAAATTATAATAAAAATTAAAAATATGCGAGTACACTTTTTTTGGACCGACATCTGTGCTTCCCCTCTTTTGAAAACCACCAGCCGCCACTGATCTACAGCAGTTATGTTAATGTCTTTGAATTTAATTCTATTTGAATTCTTCTTTGAATTCACATTCAAATTACAATTCTGCATGCTTCAATTCTGTTAATTAGCTCAACTGAATGAAACGTAATTATTATTTAAAAGGTATTCTCTATTCAACTCTGGCACACAACTGTGGTTTTTACAAATACGTAACCATATCTATATTTTAACAAGCAGATGTAACTCACCTATAAGAGGTACATTCTCAGAAGGAGGCATAATCTCAGCTACCAGTAGCTGAAAGACGGTGAGGGCCAACATTACAGTTACACCCAGTGACACCTTCTCCCCAGAGTCTGCTGGCAGATAGAAGCCCAGCGGAGACAGGAATGAGATCATCACACAAGGAATGAGCAAGTTGAACACGTAAAATGAAGCCCTTCTCTTCAGTTTCAGAGTGTACGTCACATCTGGATATGGATCCGCACAGCAGCCGTACAGAATGACGTTTCTCTTGGCTGGCATTCCCAGCACCTCCCATTCCACGTTATCGACCAAGTCAGCAAGATCTGCACTGTCCATTGCATTCAGAATGTTCAGTTGGTTCCCGTTGTAGGTCCAGGACCCGTAGGTCAGACGACATTGCTGGGCGTCAAAGGGGAAAAAGGAGACATCCACCTTGCAGGAGCTTTTGGTGATGGCTGGAGCATCCCACATGATCTGGCCATCATGGCGAATGACCACATTGGTGTCCATAGTGCTAGTGAAGTGGTCATCAGCGCTGAAAGAAAAAGAATATACCACCAGAGTAGTGGTCGACCGAAATGGGATGGTTAATGTCCAATGTACATATATTTCTTCTTTCTTTTTTGGGGGGGCACAAATAATTGGTCAAGAATGGATTTTGAAGGCACAAGATCAGCAAATTTTTTCTGTGTTTTATGTTTTCTTTTCTAACACATTAACTCAAGTACCTAAAGGAATAGTTCGTCCCAGTTTTCTGAAACTGCATGATCGCTTTGTGCAAACAGACTGAAATAAGTTGCTACTCACTGACAGTCTTCAACAACACTGTGACCACATTCACACTAATCCGTTTTCATTTAAAAACTCTTATTTCAGTTTCTTAACATCACCGTCTTCCAAAGTGTGTGGTAATGGAGAGCATTTTCTTTCTAGTGTGGATGACAGGAGTAAAAGTAGCTAAACGAATGCGCTTTTAAATGAAAACCTGTTAGTATGGACATTGCGATTTCGTTTTGTCTCTTGATTTCGGTCTAATCTCACAAAGCTATCGTATGACTTCAGAAGACATGGAATATAATGCAAAGTATCATTTATAGTCATAAAAAACAGAAACATGCATTTCTCTGAACACTCAATGACAAGTAGCTTTATTAGGTGTTCAGCTTGTGCCTCCATATGGCGTAAGAGGGAAGAGTGAAAGTGAGAAAGACAAACCCGATACCAATCCGACCTACTTGTTATATAGGACTATATCTGGTCTCCATACATAACTACTAGGTATACGGATGGTATCAAGCCCGTCATAGTCATCTTTATTCCAGGTGAGATACGTGTCAATCCACACCTGCCTTATCCATAGATACGCAGTCAGAATCTGGTTACGCTCATCCTGAAACAGAAGGGGACACAGTCCCAGCAAGCATTAGAATTTAATAATTGAATGGAATAATAGCTTACTACTTATTGAATACTATGTTATATAAACTGCATACTGCATATTTTTTTACAGTAGGCATTATTCCATGATAAATCTTTCAAACAAGGTTATTACATGACTTCATGCATGCAGTGCATGTTTAATTCAGCGAGTGGAGTTCATCTTGGAAAATAAAAAGAATATTTTTTGCATTTTTGTTTACAAATGATTTGTCAGTCTGATAATTTAATCAGTCAAATAAGGAGATGCTAACAATCACTCTCTGATATTTCTTCTGATTCTTTCATTACACTGGAAATGTAAGGTCAAGTCGTGTGCACTGTGGCATATAGTTTTCCACCCAGTAAGCTTGTTATATTCTGCAAAATTTGGCAAATGTTGTACTGTAGGTAATCTGGATATTCTATAGATAAAGAAAATTAGCAAACTGTGCTCAGTATAAATATTATATACTGCAGCAATTGTAAGAGAAGTCTGCTAGTATGCTATTCCGAACATAACCAAGGTCAATGTAATACCACATCAACTTCCCTGGAAAATGTAATTGGAAGATTCTCATCTAAAGGGCAGGGGTCCTACATCCTAGAATGTGTTCACTCTGCCTCCTGATTCAACAAATTAGGTTAGCCTCAACTAAAGAAATGACTAATCTATTAAAACAGATAATATATACTGGATATACAGTAAATACACTTTTTTGGACAATCAGAAATCAAAATAATGTAAAATACACTTTGGCATTGTGATCTTGGATCTCCTTTATATTTCCTTCTTTTAAATATTTGTATTTATGGCACAATATTCATAATGCTAGCTTATTTAGATGCATTTTCCTGCTGGTCTGTTTTGCTGCTTTATGAATGGTTTCAGACACTTGTCAGCTGGTCAGACTGGAGAGACCAGCTTAAACCAGCTAAGACGAGCAAACCATCTTATCTGGTTTATGCTGTTTTTATTATCAGCAGGGTTGTTAGCGACTTAGCGAATTCAAAACGTCAATTTTTGAGCTCATTTCCTGGCAGGTAGTGGTCATGTGTATTATAAGGTTGATTACCATGTCAATGATCTGTGAGAGGGTGATCTGAAGTGTGACATTAAGGATGTCTTCTGTGTCCTCCACTGGTCTCAATGCACTGGTGTAGTTGCTGAATAAATCATTGAGCAGCCTCTGGGCATATATCCCATTGGCTCCTCGGCAGACTGGAACATGGACAGTGAGAAATATACGTTCTGTTTACATCTGGTATGAACATTCATCGCAGGTGATATATTAAAAATTGGACAGCACTAAACAAACAAGGTCCAGTATCCTTGTGATCTGGTTACAGAACCCAAATGCACATTTTTGGAAGAATATATCAGCTCTGTTGGTCCTCACAATGCAAGTGAATGGTGACCAGAACTCAGAAGGTCCAAAAAGGACATACTATAGGCAGTATAAGAGTAATCCATAAGACCTTATTGGTAAATCCATATCTTCTGAACCGATATAATAGGTGTGAGTGAGAAACGGATCAATATTTAAGTCCTTTAATTATAAATCTACACATTTGACCAGCCCCAACCAGTAGGTGGCTGAATGTGTTAGTTAAAGTGAAAGTTTAAAAGAAAAGCCTTTTAATAAAAAGACTTAAATATTGATCTTTTTCTTATACACACCTATCATATTGCTTCAGAAGATATGGATTTAACCACTGGAGTCTTATTGATGACTTTATACTGCCTTTTTGGGAGTTCTGGTCACAGTTCACTTGCATTGTATGGACCAACAGAGCTGAGATATTCTTCTAAAAATCATAATTTGTGTTCTGCAGAAGAAAGAAAGTCATACACATCTGCGATAGCATGAGGGTGAGTAAATGATGAGAGAATTTTAATTTTTGGGTGAACTATTTCTTTAATCCACATTCGGAGGTAACAAGAAAAGCATGTGTCCACATCACATTTCAAGTGTAAGCGCTTATGCCAACAATTAAGGACTGCACACTAACCTGTCAATCACCCATTTTGTGAAAAGAAGGGTTTAGGAGGTGTTATGCTGAATGACAACCTCAGTCACCATTTACTTTCACTGCATCTTTTTTCCATACAATGTCATAATGCATCTCCTTTTTTTGTTCCACAGAAAAAAGAAAGTCATACAGGTTTGAAACAACATGTGAGTGAGTAAATACTGACAAAATGTTGATTTGGGTGAACTATCGCTTAAATCGCTTAAATGTTTTGTGGTGAAGTTGTTTTATATGCTTTTGTGCTGTTGGATTAGATGGCTCAGACACACAATCCACAGATCTGGACACAGATAACATGCACATGACAGATGGCTCATTGTAAAGGAGTGAGTGAAAGGGATTTCCCGTTAGATTACTAATCTGATGCTATACAACAGAAAAGATAAATCTCCCATTAAAGAGTCGGCAGATATCCTGGATGCTGGATGCTATCAGGCTGGTTGGGTTTTGACACTATTTACACTTTTGGGTGGAATCAATCAACTTTTGAATGGGTTACTGTTTTAGTAGTCTATGCATATTAAAGTGGAATAGGAGAAAGTATTTTAACATTAGGAAAATTGCCTTTGACTTTAAGCAGATCAATGCATTTACATTTCATAGTTTCTCTTCTGGTAAAATGCCAGCTGAAATATTGATGACTCATCTTGCGCAGGGGTGTAAACAAATTTTTTTCCCCCAATAAAATGCTTTTTAGAATGAAAATGTCCCTTCCCCTAAAAACACCTATTCTGATTAGTAATTAGGATTGCCATCATTCCTTTATTAGCCAGGATGTCTTGTATTTTGGTCAAAAGGAAGCTGCAAAAGCACTCAAAATGCTCAAGCGTCCCGTATTCGTGTGGCGAAAATTTGCAAAACCCTACTAGCAATAGCAAGTAAATAAATTCAGTTTTGACTTCATGTTGACTTTTAAGAATACAGTTTTTTATTTATTTATTATGTTGTATTGTCACTAATGGTTTTCTTAACTTATGGGGTTTCTTGCAACCGGGCTCTGGGCTTTGCCAGATGTTCATCACTGCTTTGCTGTTTCAGTAAAGCATTAAAGAAAAGTCACAGGATTATCCTGTTGGACCAAAGATAGACCCCAAATGACAAACCTTTAAAAAAAAAAAAAAAAAAAAAAAACAGAACTAGATAAAGGAAAAACAACAGCTTTGAATCAGCACATTAATATCAAATAATGTATTTTTCAACCAGCAGTGCATCCTGCACCCCATTTTCACACGCTATTTTTCTGATCAAACACTGGACATATAGATCTGTTCTATATACAGTATAAATTTGCTTAAACAATCAAGAAGGCCTGCTGTAGACTAGCTTTCAAACACAAAGTGACCAAAGCGAATAACAATAGCACACTGGAAGCCTGTATTTAGCCTATATTTCAAAAAGAAAGCATGCATTACCTGGTGAAATCCAGCAGAGGATAAACAGGGCAAAATATTGCACGTTCATGGCAGTTATCTCGTAAATCACTTCACTGAAGAACAGGTTTGGTTAACGGGTGTATAGATATTCAATTAATTCAAAGTCCAGACCTCTCCACCAGAGAACAGCTGCTACAGCTGCTGTAAGAAAGTCAAGCAAACACAGAGACTGTTTAATCCTCAAAACAGTGCACATGTGTAATCCATTACACATGCATTACAGTGTTTGACATTATATTACTGGTGAACAACAAAACAATGCTATACCCTGCAAAGGTAAAACACAGTAATGATACATTTAGTCAAAATGAAATGAAATCTGATCTTTTTAGTGAAAGGTGGATTGACTCAACAATGCGCAGGTTCAGAGAAAACAGAGTGACAATTTATAATCTACATTTGGTTGGACAATCAAAAACCTCTGAAGCCATTTCTCTTAGTTTCAGTGTCGGCTTAGTTACTGTGTTTTGATTTTGTAGAGCAGAAATGTCTATCCAGTCTTTGTTTTCTATCCAGTCTTTGCCACTTACTTCATAAATTCTTAATGCATAACCTGTTATGTATGTACTTTGAAACATTCTTTTCAATTCTCCTGGTGATCAGAGAGGCACTCACTTTTAGTGTTTTCTTCAGACTTGTTGGTAAAATATTTAATATTTAAATACCATTTAACTGATTTTCACATTCATTTATCTTGTCAGAAATCATGCATACATGACTGCAAAAGTGTCTCTTAAAAAGGTGGAACTTATATGGTACCTTCAAAAACACAAAAATATTTTTAACTTAATTAAATGTACTATTTGCCATTTAACCAGAGATCTGCAATCATCTGATTTGAAATTACTTTCAATATAAAAAAAAAAAAAAGGAAAAAAGAAAAGAAATTCACAAGGTAAAACATCATAATGTGTAGTTGTAGAGCTTTCAATATAGCAAAGGGTGATTATAATTTACAAATCACTAATTTTTGTTTTTATTAGCATTTTTCATACTGTCCCAACTTTTTCGGAATTGGGGTTGTAAATAAATCTGAATAGTTTTTATTTTGTTTTGTGTTTTTTCCAAAATTTTTAGTGTTATTATATACATTTTGTATTCATTTTAGCATCTTTAGTAAAACATTTAACTTGAATTTTATTTAGAAAACAAATTAATATTTACTTCTATTAATTTCTTACAGTAATAGAATATATAGTTTGAGTTTATTTGAGTTTATTTCAAGCTATGTCCACCATGTGGCAGTATTTGCACATATGCAGCTAAAGAATGCAGAATTACCCAAAAAAGACTGAGGCTTACCTAATAATCATGTGGAAATTATGTGAGAAAAAAGAATGTACTTACCATATTCATGATACTAGATACATACATACAAGAATATTCATCATTCAAATAATTTAATTTCAGGAGATCTTTGATTTTGTTTATTTAAATTACCCTAATTATCAGTTATTAACTATATCTATTAGACTAATGATCAGTCTCTACTCATCTCAAACAGGTTTAAAATACATTTCAGTTTTTGTATTCTGAGAGAAATATGCCAACCAAAACACTATTACAGAAATCCCATTCATGTAGCAAAAACGGCCAGGGTTGGGAGGGTTACTTTTGAAATGTATTCCACTAAAGATTACAGAATACATGCTGTAAAATGAAATTTGTAACATATTCTATTAGATTACTCAAGGTCAGTAACATATTCTAAATACTTTGGATTACTTCTTCAGCACTGGTAGATTTTTTCACTTGTTTTGACTATAAAAACTCTGCCAGTACAGTAAGACAAAATACACATGTTAAAATACATTCTCTGAAAAACCTAAATATCTTATGCAGTGTTGTTTCTAAAACAAGATTAATCAAATTGATCTTGTTTTAAGGATTTTTAGATATTTTAACAGGAAAACAATGCAAACATTACTATCAAGAATATGATTTTTGCCCTAATATCAATGGTCTTACTAGAAAAAAAGAAATTATGATCTAACTTGAATTTTCTTGATAAACAAATATGATCGTGTCTAGTAACGTGCATGTAAAATGGCTAGAAATAGCATTTTAGCTTAGCGTAAAGTTGACAATTTACACAAGGTTTATTTCTATTTCTTCTGCTCCAAACTTACTTCAAACTTACTTCTCTGTCTGCTCATATGAATGTAACACATCATAAGAAAGTGTTTCACCGCTGTTCAAATGCACTTTGGATCACATCATTTATATGTATAAATGTTTTCCATCTGAAAGGTCTAAATATTAAATGAAACAAATGACAATAAAATGCAAAGTAATCTCTTCAGTAATCAAAATACTTTTTGAATGTAACTGTATTCTAAATACCAATGATTTAAATTGTAACTGTAGTGGAATACAGTTACTTATATTTTGTATTTTAAATACGTAATCCCGTTACATGTATTCCGTTGCTCCCCAACCCTGAAAACGGCTAAATATATTAATCAATGAAACACAGTGAAGTCCAACGCAGCTCCAAACAAAAGACAGATCTGTTTTTTCCTCCTTGCTTGCCAAAGGGCATAACACTGATTTCACTCTCAAATTTGGCTTGCGGTCAGGATTTACAGTAAGTGAATGAAGAGCAGTATTTGGATGAAACTACCGCAGCAGTGTCATGTGAGTCTAGGTGATTTTTCTTTCAAAACATTTTACTTGCAAATGCACTCTGAGAGATATGGGACCAAATCTACTGTTCAGTCATAGAATAATATGTTGCCAACAGCGGGGCATATTGTCACCATGTATGAGGGAAGTTGTCACAGTTAGAACCTGCCATTAAATGGCCTTTTATAGACTTTTCAGCAAAATTTAAAAAGTAAATTAATGAAACAAAGCAATTAATGAATTTTTTTTAAAAGGAAGCTTTCAAAATATCAGATTAATGTTTAGGCCAACTGAAAGTGCAATTAAGAAATTATATTACATTACATATAAAAAACAAAACACATATAAAACAAGACAACTTAAAACATTTAAAATGTGACAACTTGCCCCAACCTGACTTTCTCTAACACATGGATTCTATTCTATTCTATTCTATTCTATTCTCACAGTTTCAGCTATACCAAGAAGTAAAACTGCTTGCTGAAAATGGCAGCAGAAATAGCTCAGGATCCTTTTGTGCTAAAATCAGCACAAAAGAATGAAAATGGAAAGAATGAAAATCGCCTCATAAGCAGCCACAAACTCATCGCAGAAACCTGCAGAGAAAAAAAAACTGAACCCGAAACTAATGAGTATCATGTTTTGTAATTGTGAGGTAAGTGCGTAAAGCACAGATGTGCATGAACGGTTCCTTCTTTTTATTAATGTGCGCAGGAAAGTACACAGTCAGCATTTCACACAGAAAATATTTAATACTATTAAATTCTTGGCCTATGTGAAAGTGACCATTTGAATTGGCTCAGATAACCAAAATATGTAGAAATGGCACCAACTAAATGCCCTTGCTTTTGTTCAGCATTACATGACATCACTGTAAGTTTGTATACTCTTAATGTTGTTACCTGGCCACTGTAATACAGTAATACAGGACGGACAGACAGACAGAAAGAGGGATGGACGGATGGATAGAAAAGACAAAGAGGGATGGACGGATGGATGGATGGATAGACAGATAGATAATAATAAATAATAAATAGCTTGACAGTAATTATATGGAAAGAACTGCATTAGGATTCTTCAAAATATCTCCTTTTGTGTTCACTAAAAAAACATACCCAGCAAATGGGTTTGCAAAGACATGGGATTTGAATAAATATTGACAGAATTTTCATTTTTGGGCAAACTATTCCTTTCCTTCCCCAAGAACAAAATCCAACAAAGTAAAGTCAAAGTTTGTTTTCTTTTATTATAATGGACAACATAACCTACAATAAACTTGATTTAAAAAAAAAAATATAGGCCAACATCATATGCAGGTTTCAGTATATTTAAAGTAGCACACATGTTTTCTTGGATGCCGGTGGAGCGGGGTTGATAAAAGCACGAACTGCTTCTGTGAACACTTCCTTCACCCCGTCCTGACTGAGAGCTGAGCACTCCAGGTATTTAGTAGCCTGAATCTGTCGGGCCAACGCCACACCCTGTTGCTGGGTGAGAGGAGAGAGGTTCTTCTCCTTTAGCTTCTTCAGAACCTCCGGATCATCTCTCAGATCCTTTTTAGTCCCCACCAGCAGGATGGGCACTTTAGGGCAATGTTCTGTCACCTCAGGATGCCATTTTAGCTTGACATTCTCATAGGAGGTGGGGCTTGTCACACAGAAGCAGATGACAAAGACGTTGGTCTGCGGGTAGGAAAGGGTCCGCAGACGGTCGTACTCCTCCTGTCCTGCTGTGTCCCACAAGTTCAAGCTGATGAGTTTAGAGTCTACAGTCAGCTGTGCACTGTAGTTGTCAAAAACAGTGGGAACGTATTCTTTAGGAAAGGCATTGGTGGTGAAGGAAATCAGGAGGCAGGTCTTCCCCACTGCACCATCTCCAACCACGACACACTTAATGTTTCGCATTGTCATCCTTTCTTCAGCCTTAAATATCTAAAAAGAACAAAAAGGCGTTAACACTCTGACATTCATAAGAAATACTGTAAGTCAAAAACAGTTAATTAAAGACCTCTTGAAATGGCTCTTCAAGCACTAATAGCCACAACCCTCCAGTTTTGATTTCAGTGATGCAGTAACGCCAATACTGATAAAACAGAATGACATCGAGCATTCAAGAAGACCAGCATGGTTGCGTGAACTATGCTCGTTTCAAATTATCACGTGTGTGTGTCTTAGCTAAAAATGACAACCTCACGCCCACCAAACATTATGGTTCTGTCAATTATTTATTTATATCTTTCTCAGAAGAATGATTCTGCAGAACAAGTAGTCGTAGTGTGAAAATAGTCCATCTCATAAGGGTGTGTTTGTATCTTAACTTCTTAAGAAACAAAATAATAATTTCTGGTAATACCTATATATATATATATATATATATATATATATATATATATATATATATATATATATATATATATATATACACACACACACACACACACACACACACACACACACACACACATATATATACATCTCCAAGAAACAGGGAAATAAAAAAAAACATACAGTATGTAAACTAGGGGTAATAATACAAACTTTATTCTAATAATAATAATAAAAAAATAATAATTGTGAAAACAATTAGCTCACTTGATCAAAGACACCTTAATTGAGGAATTCCTGGGATGTAGGAAAAAAATTTAATGGCCATTTGTGTTTTAGCATTAACATCCCCAGTTATTATTACTTAGAAATAATAAATTAAACTATAGGCAAATAAGCTTATTCTCTGGAGACATAACATACATATAAAAAGACATATGGAGCTCATTTGACTATCAAATAGCACATTTTAAAATGGATGTCATTGTGCCTTTATGACATCATCGCATTCTCCTTTCAAATTTTCAAACCAGAAGCACAGCAGAGATAAAATCTGGTGTCATAATGAAAGCACATAATGAGCATGAAGTAAAGCCTAAGGTATAAATAAAGACTTTCAATGTAGCCTCACGGAAATCTAAAATGATAAATTAAGAGAGAGGTTAGGGAGAGGTTTAACTCACCGTGCATAATCCAAAAGAGAGTCCAGGCAATTCTTAATAGTAGTCTGAATAAAACTCTCCCTAAGAACAGTTGCACCGGGGACTGTAGGAGGAAGTGAGCGCAGCCTAGTGCTCTGTGAGGAAGTCAGTGACACAAAAAGTCAAAGACCTGGTGGGGAAGTTCAAAAACGATGCAGGCCATAAAGCAAAGTAATGGTGTGTCAAAAAGAAATACTTTTCGTGCATGTTACCAGTCACTGCATTCCTAACATTTCACCATTTAAAACATCTTGCACATTCAAGTCCCTTCAGTGGATGAATCCCATTTACAGTAAAAAAAGATACTGTAATACTGTATTTTAATCTAAATTTACATTTTAATTTTGTTTTACAGTAATGCAAATCTACTGAGAATCACCATTGAGAATAACAGGAGTTGAAGAATTTCATTAAAACATTTTATTTGTGTAATTGTCCTGAAAATAATGTCACAATGGAAATAAACCCTTAATGGTCCTGAAAACAGATATCATTTTTTTAATGGAAAATACACTGTATTGTTTTTTCTTTCAATTTTGGATGAAATGTAACCTAGATTCACCAGTTTCAGAGCCTACATGGATGTGTGAATCGTGTGAAATGTGTGAATTTCAAAACTAAACTGAAGGGGGTGCAACAGCTTCTCTGTAGGTTGACCTGTCATTGCCTTTACATATTGGAAAAATGTAAATTGTAAAAATTCAACTGTAAAATGCTAAAAGCTGTATGTTGTAATAAAAGATATATATATTTTTTAAACAATCTGGAATTTTAAATGATAGGCTACAATTAACGAAACATTAACGGAAACAAAATGAGAAGATTTTTGTTAACTAAAATAACAATAAAAACTGACATGATTGGAAAAAACTGAAACTAAACTGAAATACTTTTTTTTAAAATCCAAAATTAAATAAAAATGACCACAAATTAATTAAAGTTTTTGATACACACCGTTTATTATATTATTAAAATATATTCAGCCAAAAATGAAAATTCTCTCATCATTTATTCCAGATGTGAATGACTTTCTTTCTGCTGCAGAACACAAACAAAGATTTTTAGAAGAATATCTCATAGGCAGGATAAAAGTAATCCATAAGACTCCAGTGGTTAAATCCATGTCTTTAGAAGTGATATGAGAAGTGTGGGTGAGTAACAGATCAATATTTAAGTCCTTTTTATCTATAAATGTCCACTTTAACTTTAACTTTCACATTCATCTTATTTATTTATTTATTCATTTATTTTTTTATTTTTTTTGTTGGGGTATTTGACATTCTTTGTGCATATCGCTATCTACTTGGCAGGGAGGAAAATTAATAGTAAAAAAGGACTTGATATGTTTCTCACCCACACCTATAATATCCATTCTGAAGATATGAATTTAACCACTGGAATTGTATGGATTAATTTTATGCTGCCTTAATATGCTTTTTGGAGCTTCAAAGTTCTGGCCACCATTCACTTGGGTTGAATGGACCAACAGAGGTGAGAATTTTGTTTAAAAAATCTTCCATTGTGTTCAGCAGTTCAAAGAAAGTCATACACATCTGGAATGGTATAAGGGGGAATTTAAATTTTTGGGTGAACTCTTCCTCATCGCTCAAGAGGGCCACCAAATACACCCTGGTGAACTGTTCCTTTAATTAAACATGAAAAAGCCACTAGACAGAGGAACACAAGACTGCCCTGATCAATTTAAAGACGTTATACATATTTAAATGATACCAGTAAACGTTATAGATTTGGCATCCATAAAATACTAAAACTAAAATAAAAACTATAACTGAAACTAGAAAACACTATGAAAATGAAACTAAACTAAAACTAAGCAACCTGGTCTCACAGAATAAACGTTACTCTATATACATTTTTGAATTGTACGTGCCACTTTCTATGTTTCGCTACAGTTTCCTAGTGAAATGAACACTAGAGTCCCTACAACAACTGTGTGGTTTAATCACTGTCACACAAATCACAAGCACAATTGCTGATTTTGATTTTATAAAAACTTATTTTTCACTCTGTTACTCACCCCCCTCTATGGTATGGTATCAAAACACTTTTACTTTAATGCATGATTTGAAAAACAAAACATTTTAACACTTGTAGTACAGACCAACCTACATATACACACTTATTCCTATGTCATCAGCTTGCTTGGTATTGGTAACTCATCAAGTAGTCAGTAGGTTAATCCTAAAACTTTCTGTTTAATTCCAGGTGTAATCGAATTTTGAATATATTTTTAGAAAGCTGTTCAATGGGGACATGAACACATTTTAAGACAACAATTATTGTGTATTGTGAAAAGAGCAATTCAAATAAAATTGACTTGACATGACTGGACTTGAATCCCAGATTTCCGATGTGTTCTCAGACTGTTTGCAGCCCACTACATCACATTCATCTTACAGTACACCTAGAGTAGCACACAAGTTTTCTTGGTGCTAATTTGAGGACAGCGCGAACAGCTTCTATAAACACTTCCTCCACTCCATTCTGTGTGAGAGCTGAGTGCTCCAGGCATTTAGTGGCCCGGATCTGTTGGGCCAACTCCACACCCTGTTGCTGGGTTTGAGGGGCAAGGTTCTTCCCCTTTAGTTTCTTTAGAAACTCTGGATCATCTCTCAGATCAATTTTAGTCCCCACTAGCAAGACTGGCACATTAGGGCAATGTTTTGATATCTCGGGATACCACTTTGCCTTGACGTACTCATAGGACCAGTTGCTTGTGACAATGAAGCAGATGATGAAGACATTGCTTTGAAGGTAGGAGTAGGTCCGCAGACGGTCGACCCTTTGTCGCAGACCCTTTGTCCTTAGTTGTCCAACAAGTTCAGGCTGATTAGTTTCCCTGTGGTGTAGTTGAACAGATTGGGAAAATAATTTTTAGGAAAGCCTTTGGTGATGTAGGAAATCAGGAGGTAGGTCTTTCCCACTGCACCATCTCTGACCACAACACACTTAATGTTCTGTATTGGCATCCTTCTTTCAACCCTAAATAACTAAAAAGCACACAAGGGCATTAACACTCATAACATGTCAAACATAGTCCATTAAAGACCCCATGAAATGGCTTGACGAGCAGAGTTTTGACATTTCCTGGTTAACTGAATAAGTCATTTTAACAAATACAACCTTGTGGGGGGACCTGTGAGCACGATGGCAGCTTAGTTCTGTAACTCCGCCGACCCTAGTCATATTCAATGAATTATCCATGATAATTAACAAATTTTTTTGGCTAATCTTTAACTATTTTGTATTTTGCAACTACATTATGGCTTCACATCAAGGGAAATCCTCTGACAGTCAGGCGCAATGCGAACAAGCACATGAAATGGACAAGATGGAGGAGTCTCTTGCCACCATGATCGCTTCAGCGATGGAGAAGCAACAGGTGTCCATTGAAGCTCAGTTTAAAACCCTGCAAGAGAGATTAGACAACATTCAGACAGAGCTATCCGGCTATGCAAATGCGGTAAGAGAATTGCGTGACAGATTTTACAGTCTGAGCAGCCTAGTCAGTAAGACGGAGAAAAAGCAATGGAAAATGTTCAGCTAACTTGCGGCCTACAAGGAGAAACTAGCTGATTTGGAAGACCGGAGCTGCAGGGACAATGTACGCATCATGAACCTATCGAAGGTATGGAATCCTCTAATCTCTTTTCCTACATCTCAACGTCTTTGCCAGTATGGTTTCCTTCACTGACCGACATAAACCTGGAGATTATGAGAGCTCACTGCACTGGACCTCCCAACAACACTGGCAGGCCTCGAACAGTCATCATGAAGATGCTGCGTTTTACCGACCGTGATTGAATTCTCAGGGCAGCTAGGAAATCTCCACTCAAGTTCTACGGGAAAGACATCAGATTTACCACGGATTACAGTACCGTCACCATAAACCGTAGCCGCGTCTTCATGGAGGTCACCAGCAAATCACAGAAAATGGGCTATCAGACCTTTTTGATCTACCCGGCACAACTTAAACTGACTCGAGGTTCAACACAACACATCTTTAAATCCCCTGTGGAGGTTGAGGACTTTCTGAGTGGCTTCAGTGGGTCACACAGGAGAATGAAGAAGGGTAAAGTGACACAGCTCATATAATAATATTCCAGATACCTTAACTGAGATATCCGGGTCAGCAATATATATATATAGGCTATCTGGCAAACTATTGTTGTATTTGTTATTAATCGATTATTTATGGGTAGGGCAAAGGTGGTTCTACCGTGTCTCCCGACTTTCTCTGGGCCACATTGTCCAACAGTTGGTTATTGGTTCACCCATATGTTTTTTTTTTTCACTGGGAGTTGTTAATTTCTTCCATGTGTTTTCTTATTTTTGTGGGAAGTTGGGTGTCCGTGGGGTTTTGGCGACCATGGTGGGTGGGTATTTCTCCTTCTGTAGCATTATGTGCCGTTTGAAGGTTCAGTTCATTGTTTTATGCTTTTTCGATGGTATGGACCCATGTTGGTCAATAATTTTGGATAAAGAATGGCAACGGAAACTCCACATAATTAGCTGGAATGTGAATGGATTGAATGGTCTCATTAAGCATGCTGCCTGTCTTGATTATTTGCACAGACAGCACGTTGACCTGGCACTTATTTAAGAGTCACATTTTAGGAAACCAGATGTCCCGAGGTTCTCAAACATATATTATTACGTGGCTGCATCAACTTCATTAGACAGTAAAGCTCGGGGTTCAATTGTTGTGTTGAAACCAAGACTTTCTTTTAACATCTTGGAAAGGTATAGCTGTGAGGATGGTAGAGTGTCATACATAAAAGCATATGTAACGGGTCGGAATTTTGCTTTTCTTTCGATTTATGCTCCATCTCAGTTTGAACAAAAATTTGTTCCTGCTTTAACGACAACTTTATTATGAATCCAGCATTGTTTCCTTATCATCGGTGATGACATGTACGCTGTAGTTGATGTATCCCTCGACTGTTCCTGTTTGAAAAACTATCCATCACAGTCCTTATCGACTACTGCTCTGTGTAAATTTATGTCAAAATTTAGCTTAATTGATGTATATCGCACTCTTCATACTAATATGAGACAGAACATATTCTGTTCCTTCAGACATAAAAATTATTCTAGACTGGATTATATTCTCATATCTTCTGATTTATATTCAGAAATACACAGTGTTGTAATAAGGCCATGTCCTCTATCTGATCACAGTGTAGTCTCAGCTAAACTCTCTCTTGTGTCTGCTCCAACTAAGGCTGCATGCTGGTGTTTTAAAAACACACTGTTACAAAATAAAGACATTTGTGCAACGTTTAAAGAGAAATTAAGGTGGTTTATAGAGGTGAATGCCGGTTCAGTGGATGATCCTTGTTTTCTCTGGGATGCTATAAAGGGTTGCCTATGGGATTGCAGCTCATCTAAATAAATAAAACCAGATTAAGAGAAATATGCACTCTCGAGACAAAATTAAACAGGCTAGAGGGACGTCAGCAGAATTCATACTCTGAGAGTGTCCAACAAGAATTAAAGGTGGAGTAAGTCGGGGGCCTGGGTAGCTCAGTAGTAAATTTCGCTGGCTACCACCCCTGGAGTTCGCTAGCTCGCTAGTTCAAATCCCAGGGCGTGCTGAGTGACTCCAGCCAGGTCTCCTAAGGTCAACCAAATTGGCCCGGTTGCTAGGGAGGGTAGAGTCACATGGGGTAACCTCCTCGTGGTCACCATAATCTGGTTCGTTCTCAGTGGAGCACGTGGTGAGTTGAGCATGGTTGCCACGGTGGGTGGCGTGAAGCCTCCACACGCGCTATGTCTCCATGGCAATGCGCTCAATAAGCCACGTGATAAGATGCACAGGTTGACGGTCTCAGACATGGAGGCAACTGGGATTCGTCCTCCACCACCCGGACTGAGGCGAATCACTACGCGACCACGAGGACTTAAAAGCACATTAGGAATTGGGCATTCTAAATTGGGAGAAAAAAAAAAAGAAAAAAAAGAAAAAAAAAGGTGGAGTAAGTCATTTTAATCCAATACATTTTGTATCTATTTCTTATTCCGCAAATATCTCTTCACGGTCCGCTAGCTGTCCGTTCTGTGTGTGCGCTGAAAAAAAAATCCGGTGTTTGTACACAGCCCTGGCTCTGTAAATGTGAAAATAAACAAAGTGGATCAGACCGATCCACACAACACTAATGTGCAGGGGTGGATTTAGGCATGGGCAACATGGGCAGTTGCCTAGGGTGGCACCCTCACACTTCTGAAGAGCCCTGAAGGGAGGGGTGTGTTTGTTTGGCTGTTGAGTTCAAATATCAACAGTCTTTCTCAGGAATCGCTTACTCCACCTTTAATACTGACATGCGCAGAACTCAATTCCTTGTTACAGCGTAGAGCTTAGTTTTTGATGCACAAAACTCTGAGAACTTATTATTTCAGTGGGGCTAAACCAAGTCATCTCCTAACTCTTAGGTTGAAGAATAGTGAAAACTATTAATATATTATGGCAATTTAAAATCCTGATGGCTTGATAAGTGAACCCGAGGGCATTAATACAGAATTGAGGTCTTTTTATCAGAAATTATATAAATCAGATTTAGTCTTTAATGAGTCGGCATGTAATAACTTTCTTCAGGATCTCACTCTTCCATATCTCTCTGATGAGGAGGCAGCATCTCTGAATGCTCCAATTTCACTAGAGGAATTAAAGGTAGCTCTTATAGCCATGAAGAAGGGGAAGTCACCGGGATGGGTTGGAATTCCTCCAGAGCTATATCTTACTTTTTGGGAAGAACTGGGGCAGCCGTTGTTAAATATGATCAGTTACACTCTTCGTGAGGTTTCTTTTAATAATAATGCTAATATGGCCATTATTACTCTGCTACCTAAGCCTGACAAAGACATAACTCATTGTGGGAAACACTGACCGTTGTCTCTTTTAAATAGTGATGTCATATTGTATGCTAAATTCTTAGCCTGCTGTTTAGACATTTTCATGACTCAGCTGGTGCACAATGATCAGACCGGTTTTATTAAATCACGCTTGGCAGCTGACAGTGTACATTGGTTACTACATATCATTCACGCTATTAGTGGAAATGGTTCACCATGTGCTACATTGTCTTTAGATGCTGAAAAGCCTTTGACAGGCTTGAGTGGCAATACCACTGGACAGTTTTGGAACGCTTTGGGCTTGGTAGAGAGTATATAAATATGATCAAAGTTGTATACGCTAATCCTTCTGCAGTGGTCATGACAGGAGGCATTTGCTCATCACAGTTTTCCGTTTTGTGCGGGACTCATCAGGGGTGCCCTCTTTCTCCACTTTTGTTTGCCCTCTCCCTTGAGCCTCTTGCTCAGAAAATCTGCCAACACATCATGGTGAGACCCATTACTTTTTGTTACACCTCACATTGGATATCTCTGTACGCAGATGATATTTTATTATATGTCAGTGATACAGCTAATTCAATTCCACATGTTCTTTCTACTTTTAATTCTTTTAGTTCACTCTCTGGTTATAAGATTATCTGCACTGATGAATTTAAATAACTCTACTCTTCCTACATGCATACTGATAGTATCTAGTTTTAGGTATCTGGGAGTGGAGATTTTTCCATCACTACACACAATATCTTTAAGAAATTTTCAAAGAATATATAATCGCATAGATATGGATCTGACTCGTTGGTCTGCGCTACCATTATACTTACAAGCCCAAATTTCTGTCATTAAAATGGATGTTTTGCCTTGCATTCATTTGATCTCCTCTATGATACCACATCTGCCACCCACGGATTATTGGGCTAAATTTCAAGCATTGGCTTCTAAATTCATATGGAATGGCAAACCTCCTTGTGTCAAATCGACGACTATGCAGTGCAACAAGAATGCTGGTGGCCTTAAATTACCAAACTTAAAATTTTATCATTGGGCATTTATTTTGCGATCTCTCACAGTATGGTTCAATCCTGGATCTCTCGTCTCTTGGCAACCAGTTGAACTTAATCTGGTGCTACCTCATAGATTACAAGATTTAATATACTGTAATATTCCTTTAAAGAGCGCAAAGAGGCACTTGGGCCCAATAATATCATACCTTCTCTCTGTCTGACGCGCTGCATCAAAGTTCTCGCATAATGATCTTATATGGCATACTCACTCGCCGTTATTCCACAATTATAGTCTTCTCACGAATAACCAACCCTTTGTTTTTTCTAAGTGGAGCGATAGAGGTATTCATGTTTAATCCGACAAATGGTGGAAAGATGGTTTACGGATGTTTAATGACTTGCGTACAGAATATAACTTAACAGGGACCTCCTTTTTCTGTTATATACGCTTGAGATCCACCATGTGAGCTTATGGAGTTCCGTGGGGTACTACTATCCCTTCTCTCACATTGCACACAGTGCTAAAAGAAAAAGGATGTACAAATGGTATGGTATCATCTCTATATTTGTTGTTTTTGGAAGCCTCCTATAAACAACTACCAATATTGGACATCTGGCATAGAGGTATATGTGGTGCAAGCACAGATGCCAATAATGGCAATATTTGCTGGGATGCAACCCTAACCTACAATTAATTCATTACAAATTGGTTCACAGGATGTATCACACCCCCAGGAAACATTATTTAATGAAACTATCCCCTTCTCCTAATTGTAATTTATGTTCCGAGGGCTCCATAGCACTTATAAGCATATGTTCTGGGACTGCCCTGAAGTAAATAAGTTTTGGGTACAGATATCTGCGACTTTAAAGGACATTCTTGAGACTGATTTACCATGCTGTCCTAAACTTTTGCTGCTAACTGATGACTCATCGTACAGCTTTTCATTGCTTCAGAAAAGACTGTTATTCTCAGGATTTACAGCAGCAAAGAAAATGCATGCCTTACGCTGTCAATCTCCACACACTCTCGTCTGGTCACGTTGGATGTACTTCTTCTTAGACATTGTGAACATGGAATTATCAGTGGCCAGAATGCATGCAGCTACTCAAAAAAGGTGATATAGGGGGAGTCGGGGAGGGGGGAGATAATATGGTCGCCATGTGTGGGAGGGAAGTAATAAAAAATTGTAAGACTGTTCAGAGTGTTGTACTTTGATATTTGTATATTTGTATACTAACATTGTTATCTATTGTTATTAACATTGTTTGCAGTCTTGAATACAATATTTGTCACAAAAAAACATACAACCTTGTTGTAAAGCTTTTTTCTTTTTTTTTTTACTAAGAGGCGATTGTGTGAGACAGTGGTGTGTAGTGCAAATACCGAATACCCCTTCAATCCTGCTTGCTCTGCCTGTATCCAGACATGTCCCACTGTTCATCGTAGCCTCAGCTCGTGTCAGAAACACGGCTGCAGGAAAGGAAACTTTCCTGACTTGCTTTCAAAGCCCAAACCCTTCTCATCAGAGCTGTGAAGGTGCAGATTGCGAACGCTCAACTCCCAAAGTGAAAATAATCCATTTGATTGGTCAGATTTTCTGTCACTCTGCTAATACAAATTAATTACAGAACCCTTTAAAATCTCCTGTGAAGTGGAATGCAGTAAAGTCAAGTTACAGTGTGATAATGAGCAGTTTTGATTGGCTGCCAAGGACCGCTTACACTCCGTCAAACAGGAACAATGTGAAGATAATTCAGTTATTTTTATGCGTTTATTTATTTATTGCACATACTTTGTTAAATAAATGGGGGAAAGAACATTTCATAATTTTAATAACATTTCCAGCTCAGTTTATGCCACCCCTTCTCCGAAGAGTTTGTAAGGACTGACTGCACGCCACTGGTGTGAGGCTACACCACTCCTCTACTACATGAAAAGGCAAGTGAGGTGTTTTGCCGTCACTGTTAAAGTTAATTTCCTGACACCAATGGAGGTAATTTGGACCTTGCAGATTACATTACATACAGATTACATACAGTAGTATGACACATTGTACGTTTTTCATGATACAAGCACTTAAAGGAATAGTCACCCTAAATTGAAAGTTCTCTCATCATTTACTCACCCTCATGCCATCCCAGATGTGTATGACTTTCTCTCATCTGCTGAACTCAAATTAAGATTTGTAGAGAATTTCTCAGCTCTTTTGGTCCATATTATGCAAGTGAATCAGTGCCAAATTTTTGAAGCTCCATAAATCATATAAATCAGCATAAAAGTAATCCATAAGACTCCCATGGTAAAATCAATGTCTACAAAAGTGGTAGGATAGGTGTGGGTAAGAAATAGATCAATATTTATGTCCTTTTTTTTTTTTTTTACTATAAATTCTCCTCCCTGCTCAGTCAATCTCCACTTTAACTTTAACATTCACATTCTTCTACTTGTGTTTTGATGATTCACATTCTCCATGCATATCGCCCCCTACTGGGCAGGTAGAAGAATTTCTAGCAAAAAAGTACTTAAATATTGATCTGTTTTGGTATACGCATTCACGAGAGCGCTGAATTCACGTGGTCCTCGTTTGACAAATTCACATTGGCATGTTATGGACGTAATCTCACTTATTTTTCTACTACAAATATTTTTCTATTTTTCTTCAAATGTGTTCTGCTGAAGAAATAAAGTCATACACACCTGGGATAAAATGAGGGTGAGTAAATGATTAGAGAATTTTCATTTTGGGTGAACTATCAATTTAAATGTGGAGTTTTATTTTTTTAGGTTCCAATGTTGTGAATACTTTGTGTTAAAATGTGAAGAAAAAAATACATTTATACTTTTAAAAATTAATTTGTCACTCCACATTAAAAAAACTTGAATTGTTATTAAAATGGGTGTAAATGTAATCTAAAATAAAACGTATACTTTTACATACTGGGTATATACAGAATGTGTGTGCATTTATACAGTATGTGTGTGTGTGTGTGTGTGTGTGTGTGTGTGTTTGTGTGTGTTTGTGTGTGTGTGTGTGTGTGTGTGTTTACACTGGTACGCCCGCTCCCCAATCTCGGTTAAACTTTGCTGCTAAAATATGGGGACAATATGTATCCCGAAAGTGACATCTTCATTTTGACCAAAATTTCATCCTGGAATTCAGGAAAATTTGCAATCCTAAACTACTCATGATATATTTTGGCAGCTCGGTAACCTGTAAATCCACTTCGCTAGCTAACCATGCTTTGACATCAACACCATAGAAATCTATGATAGCAACCACTACACAGAGGTTCTAAGACAACTTTTAAGATGGCTGCGTGCTTCTCTGGCCCTTTAGGCGAATGGAAACAAACAATGTAAAGCTGGGATGAGACATTAATCATTTTCTTAAATAGAATAATTTTCTTAAATAGAGAGTCTTTACTTACTACATCACAGCCATTAACCATGTTTTGCTACTTGCAAGAGCGATATTCTCATTTTAGAGTGCATTTGATTGGACCACAATTTGTTTAGTGCAGTCATCAATATCTGTGGATCATTTTCCTAAGAAAGAAGGACTAATTTTAAATGAGTTTATCTCCTAGAAGTTTATTTTTGTGAACCTTTAGACATGTACTAGCATGTAGAAGGCCGCAAAGCTAATAGACATGGACTAAACCCCACAAAACTCCAAGTCTGATTCCACTGCGTCATTAATATTTGTTTAGTGTTTGTTATAGAAAAACTAACAAACAATAATTCCAACACTGAGAAAACAAAATAAATGGCACCACCAACAACAATATACCCAGGAGCCATGCCAATCTAATAGACCATCATGATTGCGCAAGTTATGTTTGTGTCAGATTATCACGTGTGTATCTCTTCAAGTGACTGCCCTTATACCCACAAAATATTACTGGGTTGTAAGTGATCTTTATTTATATCTTTCTGAGAAGAACCTTTCTGCAGAGCATGAAGTTGTGGTGGGGAAGTAGTCTATCTCATAAGGGTATGTTTGTAGCCTAAATTCTTCAGAAACAATGCAATAATTTCAGTCAATACTTTTCATATTTTGAAGACTTTTGTAGATCAAATTATGCACTCTCTTTAGTCGAACAAAACTACTGTATGTAGTAAGATGAAAATAACATGTACATTTATGTAGTTATGCAATTCTGAGTGTGAAACTAAAGTCACTGGATTATTTGATATTGAGAAACTATGCAAAATACCATTTATGGGTCTAAAATGACTCTGATGGGGGTGGAAACAGTTCCCTTTTTCAAAGACACTAAGACTGCAAGTCAAGACTGTACTACTTACTGTCAAGGGGACATCAAAACAGTTAATGTAAAATATCAAAATATGAATAAAAATGCCACAGAGAGAGGTTTAACTCACCATGCATGATCCAAAAGAATCAAATAAATTCTGAAAAGTTGTCTAAATAATAGAAATGTGCCAAAGTAGTTGCATTAAATGTACCTGAGTAGTTGCACTAGGGACTGTAAGAGGAAATGAGTGCAGCCTAGTAAACTGAGGAAGTCAGTGACACAAAAAGGCAAAAGACTTAATGGGAACGTTCCAAGATTTAGGCCACAAAGTAAAGGGTGTCAAAAAGAAAGACCCAATTTTAAAAATAATTTTCACACATGTACTGTTGTCACTGCATTCACAATGTTTTAACAGTCAAATTTGCTTCAGCGTTAAATCAGTGCATCACTTTTTGAGCAGTTAGAGCAGTATTTGTCTCATTCAACAAATATAATTTATGCTAATAAAAACAAAAAAGAGTGATTTGTAAATTATATTCACCCTTTGCTATATTGAAAGTACTACAACTACACATTATGAACATATGATGTTTTACCTTGTGAATTTCATTGTTTGTTTGTTTGTTTTTGTTTTTTTATGTACCATAATTTCAAATCAGATGATTGCAACGCACTCCAAAAAAACTGAGACAGGGGCAATTTAAGACTAATAACAATTTAACGAGTTGAAAAAACAAGGTGATGTGAAACAGATGTTAAACGAGTGAGGCAATCGTGTCATAGTATATAAGGAGCCTCCAAAACTAGTTCTTTAAGAGCAAGGATCATTCAAGACTTGTCAATTTGCCAACAGATGCTTCAGCAAATAATCCAGCACTTTGAGAACAATGTTCCCCAAAGCAAATTGGAAGGATTTTGGGCATTTCACCCTCTACAGTGCACAATGTAGTTAAAAGATTCAAGGAATCTGGTCAAATCTCGGTGCGTAAAGGGCAAGACGAAAACCACTTCTGAATACGCAAGATCTCTGATCCCTCAGACGTCACTGTCTTAAAAAGCATCATTCATCTGTAATGGATATCATGAACATGGCTTGGGATTACTTTAGTACACTTTGTTAGTCAACACCACTCGCCGCTACATCCACAGATGCAAGTTAAGACTTTACTATGCAAAGCAGAAGCCATACATCAACACTGTCCAGAA